>NC_082355.1:6053030-6356060 GCF_027477595.1 Haemorhous mexicanus | reverse complement strand
CAATTTCTAAGAAGCACGGAGAGCTTGCTCAAATGATACACACTGCAGAATTTTAAATCTGTTGTCAGCCTATTAAGCAATGCAGATCTATTGCACACACATCACTATCAGCTCAGCTCTTGTATCAATTTAATTCCTGCTGATAAAAATCCCTGATTTAATTTACTGACTGGGAATTAAATCAGCATGAACTGGTTTCAGTGCATCTGTGCTGGGTATTTGTGATGATCCAACTAGACCATTAAAAAAAGTCACTGGATCAGAAAGGTGCACTGACAGAAACAAATTCTTAGGAGATGTCATGTAATAATCTTGCACACTAAAGAACAATACATGCAGTGGGTGGGCAGCCCTCTCCCACTTTGTAGTTTTCACTGAAATTGAACCTTGTCTGCCATTATATTTTACAGTCAGCAGAGTTTTGTACATGTCTTCATAATGCTGGAATTCTGGGAAAATTGACAGGCTGCAACCATGAGGTTGTCACTGGAGTAGACAGTTGGCCAGGGAATGTGTACTGGGAGCTATTCTGAAAACCAAGATTTTACATCCAGAAGAGCAGCAGGGAGCTGCTGTTTTTCCATCCTTAAGTGTAGTGGAGGATTAACAGCCTTATCAGGAGAATCAACTGTTGGAGGTCCTTGTGCTAAGAGCCAACCCACAGCATCTCACACCCAAAGGACGCTTTGTGTCCCATCACCCTCCCTGCTATTGCTGGGGCCACTACTCTCTCTGGCCAGCTGTTAAGTGTGTTTGGGATTTGTTTTCATGCACAATATGCTCTGGCAAACTCTGGGTTCATCTGGGAATGGCACAGAGACTGTGTTCTACCTCTCCAGCCAAGGCTGGGATCCCACAGGCTGTGCAGAATAGCTAAAGGGTCCCTGTGTGTGCTCCAGTTGCTTCTCTGACATGAGGGGTTTGCTGAAGCTGGACCTGCAGGTCTTTTTAAATTTGTGCTTTCCAGGAAGATGTCTGTTTTACTGGGAGAGCTGGAAAAAGCTCAGATGTCTCTCTTCCACACTGGGTACAGCTGGTATATACCTAGCTCCTCACACCAGGCAAGGCTACTGTGCAGACTTCTCCCCGAGGTAGGAAGCATTCTTTCCAGTTTTCTTGAGGGTTTCCAACAGGGTGTCTACGTTGTGCTCTGAGTCAATGTACACCTTCTTGTTGGGCAGGTCAATATCAAAGCTGACACCTATGAGGAAAAGCATTTTGCAGAGTTAGAAGCAGCCAAATGGTGTAAGCACAGGGAAAGCTCACTTTCACACATCTGTGCTCCCCAGGGCACCAGTCAAATGGACATTTATCTCCTGCCAGCACACTCTGATACCACCACCAGCCAGCAAAACCAACCTGCTGTCCTGCCAGCAGTGGTATGAAGGAAGTCAAATCTGCTTTAGCTCCACATCAGGTACCACAGTCTCTCAACTGCTTTAATATGCTCACCCCACTATGGATCAACACAATCACTCATGTAGGAACCTGGGTAAGCTGAGTTCAAACCAACCACTAAAATTTCCATCCAGCTCAGTCTGTGCTCTGGTTTAGTATGAATAGGGTTAGGAAAGGCTCAGAACAAGATGCCTAAACTGGCAGTATCACCTAACAGCTGGAAGTAAAAGAAGGGAAAAGACATTTTACCATGTGGATTTCCCAGTGCCTAATGAAGGTGAGCCACTCTCATCCCAGTGAGAGGAACTGGACATCCAGTTATGTATTTTCACAAAACCTGTAGGTATGTATCAGCTTTGAGAAGTATGCCTCATCATCACTGAGGCTGATACTGGCCAGCCTGTTGAAGAGTGATGGAGGTGTGCTGACAACCACACACAGAGAAAATGGAATTGTCACAGCCTGGTAATGGGGTGTGAAAGAAGTTGCAAGGCCTTTGCCTTGGTGGCTGGAAGCTGTTTTCCCTCGGAGAGGAGCAGGTCCTCACAACTGATGAGTGCAAGCCAGATCCTTCTCTCTTGGAAATGTCACCAAACAGAAGACATGGGTTATAATTTTCATAAATTTCCAGGTGGTATTAAAAATAGGCTACACAGACAACCACCAAAGGCTCTGCTCAGCAGCTCTTCCCTGTGACTGCTGATGACACATCTGGAAAAGCACTACAGACACCCCAGGCCTCCTTGGAAACAAGGCCAGGCAGGACATCCACCTCCCTTCCCTCTAGCAGCCTGAGCAGGGGTCCACCAGTGTCCTTCCCAGAGGGCTCAGGGTGAGGCCCTGGTGACTCAAAGCCACCTGCAGCCATGGCAGCTGCTCCCTCCCTTGACACTTCTCCAAGGGTCACAGACCTGCAAACAACCAGTGACTTGTTACCAGCTAAGGAGCAGCCTCAGAGCAGAGCAAGGAGAAGTTTCCAACTTTCAACTTTTACCCACAGTGTTATCCTTGAGGATGGAGGACCCCAGGGCACTGCCCTGGAGCTGGCTGTCCCACAGCCAGCACTGACTCACCTCCCAGCCTATGCAGGACACGGGTGACTGCATTGGAACAGCCCTCACAGGTCATGTCCACAAAGAACTCGTGTTTCTGGAAAGAAAAGAGGCAGTCCAGGGGTCAGGGAGAGCCCAGCTGGAAATGCACCATGAGCACGCCACACTTGCCTTTTTCCTTGGGGAGGTTCAAAGCCTCCCAAGTAAAAAAGGTCCCTACACACACCACTAAGGGATCCTCAGCAAAACTGAGAACTCTTGGTACTCCTCCCTACGGTGTCCTTGTGCTGTCCCCCACAGCATAATCCTGAGGGGCCTTTGGAGATTGTGTGGGTACCTCCAGAGTCAGCACAAATGGCCATCTCCATGGCCTCTGCTGGACTTAGCCTGTCCAGGGGACCCAAGCAAAAGCAAATCTCCTGCCTCCAGCTACTTGCTGTCCTGACTTAAGTCTGTGAGGTTTTCAGTGCTTCCCCATCCTATTCTTGCATCTACGAGGCTTCTGGTCCTCAACATAATAAAAATAAAAACAAAACAGAAATTTAAGGACCATTAGTGCTGTTTTTTTCATCCCTCCACTCCATTGGGGCCCCAGCGATATCTTTACTACTTGTGAGCAACACTGGGTCAACAAAACACTGTTTGCCTGTAACTAACCACCTTCAACCTTTGGTACTAGATGGTTCCTAATTTCCTTCTCTTGCACGTGCTTTTTACTTTCCTTTAAAAAGAAAAGTAAAACTATTGTGCATTTGCTACCTGCAACCCATATTTCCTTCTATTCAGAACCACCCTGTGCCCCCTGCCACTGTGAAGCTAAAACCCTCTTGGGATCTTTCACCCAGGAAGGAGCTTGGGATGGAGGCTCCCATTAGAGTTTTTTTTAGTGTAATTGCCATTTTTTTTCGATTTTATTTCCCAAAGGCCCTGGGTGCTTTGGGGAAGTGTGCAGGCAGGGGGGAAAGTGAGTCCCATCAGTGCTGCCCTTCTGTGTCCGAGCCCTGGGGGTTGGGAATGGCCTGGGTTTTGGGGGAGTTCGGGACTGAAGGAGCCCTGGGAAACTGGGGAGCCTTGGGGTTTGGGAGAGCTGCAGGATCTGGGGGACCTTGGGGGGCTGGGAGAGCCTTGGGGTTTGGAGGAGCTGCATGATCTGGGGGAACATTGGGGAGCTGGGGAAGCTGCAGGATCTGGGGAAGCTTTGGAGGGCCGGGGGAGCCCTGGGGAACTAGGGGAGCATCGGCGAAAGGGGGAACTCTGGGGGCTGGGGGAGCCTTGAGGACTGGGAGGGTCGGGGGGTTCGGGGGAGCCCCAGAGGCTGGAGGAGCCCTGGGGGTCCGGGAGAGCCTCGGGGGCTGGAGGAGCCTCAGGGGACAGGGGCGCGCGGGGGGCTGAAAGAGCCCCGGCGGTCCGGGGAACCTCGGGGACCGCGGGAGCACCGAGGGTCGGGGCAGCCCCAGCGCCCTCCCTGCCCCGCCGCCCGCCACGTCCCCCGGCCCCGGTGAGGCCCCCGGGCCCCGCACCCACCGGCATGGCGGAGCCGCTCCCGGATCCCCGATCGCGGCTGCGGGCGCGGAGGAAGGGGCGGGCCTGCCGCGGCCTTGGGAGGCGGGGAAGCCGCGGAGGGCGAAGGAAGAAGCGGCGGGGAGCGTTGGGAAGGTGGCTGGCCCGCGTGGAGCTCCAGCACGGGTGCTCTGCTCGCCTCCAGGATAGGGATCAGCACGGACCAAGGGCTGCGGGGGGGCGGTGGGGACAGCCATGAGGATGGGGCCGGGCTGATAAAGACAGCTCGTTCGTGTCCCTTTTTTGAGGTTTTGAGATTTACTGGCTTGGGAGAGGTCGGGTAGACTGGATACTGATGGTGGGAGGTTTGGGGGGAGTCTCTAGTGCAGAGCAGGTTGAGAAGAAGGGTCCTGGTCCCTGAAGATGTGTCTGCTTTGTTTGGTTGTTTTTTGGTTTTTTTTTTTTTTTTTTTTTTTTTTTCCCCTGGCTGTATGGTCCTTTGAAGGAAAAATGAGCCCCTTTCTAAAAAACTTGAGTCAAGGGGGAGGACCCGGGAGCAGCTCAGGTGCTTTCACGGGGAAGCTGGAGAGGGGACAGAGCATCACACCAGGGCTGAGGAGAGCTGGCAGACCTCTGTGTATGTGACACTTCCCTACCACGTGCTGGCTTTCAGCATCTTCCCCTTGAGAAGCCCAATCTGTTGCAGGGAATGTAACCATCCTGTTTCTGTTTTCTGCCTCACCGGCTGGGGGGTCAGGGCATTTCTTTTGAGGTGCACGGAATGCTGCTGCTGTACCGACGGTTTTATAAAAGGGGAATTCCCTGCCCTACTATTGCTCTGTAGAGAGATGTCCAAGATCCCCCTGGCAGAGTTTATTCGGGGCTGGCTGTTGTGCTGGGTCACTGGGCTCACATTAAACTTTGTAAAAGTCTGCAGTGCTGATTTATGAACTGGCAGATTGCAGCGTGGCTTAGGCTAAAAATAGCCAGGAGGTATTGGGGGAGGATATTAATGCCGAGGGTGGCCCCATGCCAATCCTGTCTGTATCCCTTGCTGCAAGGCATGGCAGGGAGGGGTTTATGCAGCGCTCACGGATGTGGCAGTGGACAGGAAGTAATTTTTATAGGGTGAAATCCATCTCCGAGTGCTTCATGTCATAGATACATGTGGGATGATGGGATGTGACACAAACAAATGGAAAGCTATGGCAGCCTGGAAGCTGCTGAGCTCTGGCTCACTGCCTGCTCTCATTCCCTCCTGACCGCCGGGGTCCCTGGACCAGCACCTGCTGGTGATCGAAAGGATCTGAGACCTTCCAGGCCTCTCTCCTCCTTTGTAGGTGTGTTAGAAAACGCTCCTGCTTGCATTGGCTCTCTGGGGCAGACGATGCTGAGTCTGCTTTGCTCAGAAGCTGTGAGGGTAAAGCAGCAGTTGGGTGAGCCTCCGGGGATGGGCTGGGGTCAGTGACCACCACCTTCGGCTTGGCGTGAGTGTCCGGGCTGGTTGTGGTGGAGGTGCCTTAGGGTGTGCACCTCCTTCTACCTACCCGCACTGGGGGTTTCTCTCAGGTGCTTGGGACAGGTGAGCCCCAAGCAGCCTGTGGAGACTCAGCCAAAGCGGGCGGCCACTGCCTGTTCACTGCCGGGAGTCGGGAGCGCTCGGCCGCGAGGGCCGGGCCCTGAGAGCCCCCCCTCAGACCCCTCATGGCGCCCGCCGCCATGTTAGCGCCTCCCTTCCTCCAGCAGGGGGCGCGGCCGAGCGCGGGACACCGCCCCGCGTGGCGGACGCCTGCCCCTTTAAGAGCCGCGGCGGGGCCCTGTCCATCAGCGCCGAGCGTGCCCTCCCATTGGCTGCCGTGCCACGAAGGCCCGCCCCATCTTTAACGGGGTTTACCAGCTCCTTCTCAAGGGCGCTGCAGTGCGGCTCAACCACACTGCGGCGTCCGGCGCGCGCCGCCTGGCGCGCCTGCTGCCGCGGGGAGCGTCGTCCCATTGGCCGAAGCACAAATCTATCAGCAGTTGTCCACCGCCCATTGGTTTGCCTGTTTGTCGATCACTCTTCCCGCCCTGCGGCGCGCTGCCGCATGGTTGGCTGGCTGAGCTGCCCCTCAGCTCTCCGCCCGCCTCCTCAAGGCTGTGAGCCAACCGGCATCCGAGTGAGGGCGAGCGCCGCTCTCTGACTGGCTGGGTCGCGCCCGCTGGGGTAGGCTGCGCGCCGGATATATGTAGCCGGAGGCAGAGCACGCCGCTGCGTGAGGCGCTTCTCGTCCGCCGGGCCCTGTGGTGAAGCGGCGTCTCCGCTCCCGTCCCGCTCTGCCCGCAGGTGAGGGGGTGGGGGGCGCGGGGAGACACCGGCGCGGCCGCGCCTTCCCGAGGGGACCGCGGGCCGCCCGCGCCGCGCCGGCTCCGAGGCGCCCCCGGCTCTCAGTAGGCCGCGGGCCGTGCGGGACGGCGCTGCTGGCGCCCCCCTCCCCCTCCATCCCGCCCGGTCCCCGCGGCGCTTTGTGGCGGGCGCCGGCGCCCTCCCGCCCCACCCGCCGCCGCGCGGCCCCCGTGGGCTCCGCAGCCTTCGCCCGAGCTCCCAGTGCCGCGGCGGCCTCGGAGCTCCCGGCGGGAGCGGTGCGGGGCAGGCGGTCGGTGGAGGGTCGGCTGCTCGCGGGCCCGCATTGTGCGAGGCGAGGTGTGCGGGTCGAGCTTTGTTCTCGGCTTTCCAGGCTCGGAGGGTTTTTCGCCCTCTGATTTTGGGTTATGTTTTGGGCAGGTGGGGCCGGGAGGGGCCCACCCGAAGCCCGAGGTGTTCCCGGTTCAGGGGGAGCTGTAGCTGCCGACTGAGGGGCAGTGCTGGCTGCTGGCTGGGTCCGGACCTGGGTATGAGCTCGGGGTGCCTCCCTTGCTGTAATTTTATAGGTGAAGGAAGTTATAATTCCAGCAGGACAGCGTGGATCTTAACCTGGTTTATCGCATGACCTTGGCTGAATCCGGGGTTAAGCTAAGATTTAAATGCGAAGTAGTACTTCTAATGAGACTTTCCAGCATCCTGTAAGGCCCCTTATGTACCTTCTGGAGAAACCCTAGAGAAAAGGTTTTGATACATCTTCCAGTAGCTCCCAGTGTTGATCTGGATGTTCTACCGCGTTCCTCATTCTCTGCGGGCTTACCTGGTGATCTTCTGTGTAATGGCTTGCATGAATATGATAAGTAGTCTTTACCAAAAAAAGGATTTTTTTGTTCCTCCACCGGGGGAAAAGCAGCATTTGCAGCAAGCCGCCATGTTTCCAGTGTGTGCTATTTTTGGCAAGCCCCTGCTCTCACAGCCAGGAGTGACAGATTTAGGAAATCTGGACACTGCTATCAAGCTTTGGAAGGGGATGCTTCCAGATGTCATAAATCAAACGTGGGGAGGGTTGTGTTGGATTTTTTTTTTTTTAGCTAACAAAGCTTTTTAGATTTATGTCGTAAAGGGAAGTGCAGAAGTTAACAGACAAAAACTGCATTTCAGACCTTTCCTGATATTTTTCCTTTCGACCAAATTTTCACTTTTCTTATTCTCTGTCTGTAAAAAATAAACCAAACCATTTCTCTAGATAGCTCTGTGATAGTTCCATAATGCTGATGGTAGCATCTTTTCCTCCTGTGAACTGAACTCACCTTTCCTGGGATGTTTCTGTCTCCATATATGACTCTAGCTTTTTTTGTTTTAGTGGATGGTATACGTAGCTTATTTGAAGGTTGGCTGGAAGTGTTCACGTGCTTAAAGTCTTACATCCTTATCTTTGTGATGGAGATCTCACGACCTTTTTTGACAGCATCACGTGTTGCAGGGATTGGTTTGCCTGAAAGGCACTTGTGAAACCTGCTAGAAAGTGTAACTGTACAAAGTTTGTTAGGAAAAAAAACTCAGTGTTGGAGCCGTTGCAAATGTATATAATATTTTTATAAATATAAGTATTTTTAAAAACCTTAGGCTTGTATACATCAGGAGGTAAAGAATAGCCCCAGTTCCTGACGGATGAATTTGCCCTTTTTTTGCTAGGTTGTGCTAAGTGTGGACTCCTTAAGTTGGAGGCAGGGAAGCATAATTAAAATTAAAGAAGAAAACCTGGTGGACAAGACTTAGTCAGTGTGTGCCAAGCCCACTAGGATTTCTGTTGGAAATCTTTGTATTTGCAGTCTGAGAAGCAACAAAAGCACACCAGAGGATTTGTATTGTGATGGCAGGACCACTGCTCTGCTGCTCCCTTTGGTGCTGGCATAACAGCATCAGTAGAGTTCAACACATCTGATAGAGTTTGAACACCTGAATTTTAAACAGAATCTATGCTCTCGATGAAAGAGCAAATTCTTTGTTTCAGAGCTTTATTTTTCACGTAGCAAATTGTAAGGCAAACATACAGAGCAACACTTTTTACTGAAAGGGAAATAAATCAAAGGTGATGTTGCTTTAAGTACATTCTTGGTATTTCTGTTCAAAACAGTAGGACCTGGTAAGAGAGCACTCATAAGGGCGGCATAAATGGCCTGTTAGAATTAGAAAACACTATTTCAGTTATAGTACCTGGGGCTTTTTGTCTGACTAAGGTGATGAGTGAAGAATCAAAGAGGAAATCCAAGCAGAGCAGGACTTCAGCTGGGTGGTGCTGGTTGCTGTGCTGGCTGTAGTCTGCTCTGCCTGGAACAAACCAAAAATGATAGTTTGCTCTAGAAGACTGGGTGATTTTTTTTTTTTTTTTACAGGTGCCTATATAAAATTGGCAGAGTTGAAGTAATTATTTGATTTCCTGGAGTACCTACTAGTAGACTTTTGATAACCTTAAGCTACCTCATTGTGTAGTTAAAAAGAAAACCAGAAGTCTGATCCTCAGGTACTGTAAAAGAATCTTTAAACTTTGCAGGCAGTGAGTGTTGTGCTGGCTTGAGGTCCCAGCTTTGCTATATTAAGTCTGGAGCTCTTCCAGGAGGACATGGCTGGTGCAGTGCAGCTTTCAGAGCAGGACCTGGCTGCTGTCAGTTATGTAGGAGTGATCTGTGCTGAACCTGATTCCTTGCTGAGGCAAACATGCAGCACTGCACTGCATCTTCCATTTCCATCTGCTCTGCCCTGTGCTGTTTCCTGGCTGCTGCTGGGCTGGCTGTATTTTGTTTTTAATGTAACAGTGCTATGATGGGTCAGTCCTGAGTGCCAGGGTACAGCTGATACATCAGGTTTAAGCCTCTTCTGTGACCTAAGCAGGTAGAGGTGAAAGAGTTGATTCTCTTTAGAGTTCTCTGTTGCTTGGCATGCAGAAAATATTTTGAATCTTAATCTTAGTGATTCTAATCTGAGTGTCATTAAGCTTGAATTTCGCTGTAGTGTTGGTGTAGCTCAGGGTTCTGATCTGCCTCTTCTGACTGCTGATGAGTAACTTTTGCTTTTTTACTTTAAGAAGCTGCACTGGAGCCAAATGGAAAATTTGCAGACCTAAGAGAAGATGACTGGACCTGCTGCCAACTTCATCGAGATGTTGGAGCAGCTCTTGGATGTCAAAACAAAACCTGTTCTAATGGCAAAATCACAGGGACTAAGTAGCTGCTTTATCATGAAGCAGTCTGGAGAGCGGTAGAGGCAGAAAGCTGACTTACTGCTTATTAAAGAAAAAGTAAACAAATCATTCAGGACTATCCTGCTACCCTTCAGGATGAAATTTGTGTGTTTAAAATGTAATTTTGCAGAAAAACATTGCTTCTAACTGAGGGGTCAGTGAGGTTGAAGTAAGTTCAGTTAGAAAGGCAAATCCTTCCCCCACATTTGAGAGCCCATTTAGGATAATCTGATTTTAGGATTATTAAAAATGTAGGAATATTTCTGGGAATTCTCAAGGCTTTGAGTTTTCAGAGAACTCAGATGTTGAAGAGGCGTTCATTTTTTTCCTCTGTCAAATCACAAGAGCCACGTGTTTTTCTGTAGTGCTAAATGTAACGGAGCTCTCCTTTTGTGAGGATATGAAGTGTTGCTCATTAGGCTCAGGACAAATCACCTTAGTTTAATGTTACAGCAGGTAGCTGCTGAATAGAAGTGATGATTGGTATCAAGCAGAAACTTGGAAGCCAGGTGAAACAGCTTTAAAAAGGAAGGAAAACCCAAAGCCACATCATACTGAGCTCAGAACCCAGGGAAGGCAAAATGTTTTGAGGGAGGAATAGAAAACCCAAACACCTTGTTGAGAATTTCATACTATATCACTTAGTTTTAATAGTAAGTTTTCAAGATTCTTCTCTGTTAGATTTTTTTTTTTTCCCCTTGTAAGCAGGACCTGATTTGCTATTTGTCTTTGGAGCTTTATGCTCTTAGCCACAGGAATAGTGTTTGGTATCATTTTCCTTACCCAGATGAAAGTTCATCCCTTTCTGTAGGTGTATGCTGTTCTCAGGTACCCTGATTTACACTTAAGGTGATCTTTGTGTTTTTAATCTGCTTTTGAGCTTAATGTCCTGGAAATAACATTTCTCCAAAATTATCTCTTTTCTTTTAGATTCTGACTGAAAGCATTAGAAATATTCAGTTTGTCTCCTTCTTGCTTGGTAGAGCTGAAAAACACAAGTGCTGAATTTTGTCTAAAACATGGCAGACTCCATCATATCCATCAACTTGTGGATCACACTTAGGTTTGTTAGCAAAAACACAAGGCAGACTTCTACACTGACAGCTCTTCAGCAATTGCTGGCTTGTTTATTTGTATTCTCCCAGTGTTTGAAGGGCTGTGCATTGCTGCTGAGGAAGGCTTCCCATCTGCCACTGGCAAGCAGAGGGTTTTTGGTACTGGCGTGGGCAGTGCTGAATGTAATTCTGAAATTTTTTTTTTTATCTTATGATGAAAATTTCATTTTACTGTGCTTAAATTTTGTTTGATTGGATGATTTGATTAGAAAATAGTTAAGCTTCTAACTTAATTTTTCATATCCATGTTTTAGTGTGATACATGGCTTTTCTAGAGAATCCCTTGTCAGTGTGTCTCAAACTTCAGAAGGGGCTCAGGTATTGCTCTGCTTTTCTGCTGCATCTCGATAATGAAGCACAGAGAAAGCTGATTGCCTGATGACTGCTGTGTGGGTTTTTTTTGTTTTTTTTTTTTTGTTTGTTTTTTTTTTTTTTTTTTTTTTTTTTTTTTTTTTTTTTTTAGGATCTAGTTCCCTGTAGTGCCTCAAGTATCTTATGAATGTAGACACTGCCTGTCTTTGTAGGTTGTGTGGGTCATACAGTGGAGATGAGTCACAAGTGAAAGGAGAAATAGCTGTGCTAAGTTTGACAGTCTAGATCCACGTTTTATTAGGTGTTTGGAAGATTATTAAAGGCTCCTCTGTCTGCATCATATGCCTGACACTTCATTCACACTGCTCTGAAGTGCCTGCTTCTGGAGGTTCCTGGTGAATACATTCACCTCACAGACTCTCAATGTTTCCTGGATATGCTAGTAAGAATTGAATGCTGGTAACTTCACAACTTGTCCCAATTTGATCCTCAAATATTTATTTATTGCATAACTTATCCCATCATTGAGCTTCCATTGACTGTGGCTACCAAGCATCTTGCCTCCTGTGGAATAGTGCTGACTTAAGATAACTTCTTCCAGGCTGAATACTTTGCCTCTGAAGCTGTCAAAAGGCAGAAAAGATGAAGTGGTTACAGGTAGGCAGCTGTAATGGTTTGTGTCTGAAATACAGGCTGTGCTGCTGGGACTCTGTCCCAGTGACATTGTCTGCCTCTGCATCCAGTGGGAGGCAATTAATGAGACCTATTTTTTAAAGCAGATTAGTGTTTTGGGACTTCATTTGCCTGCTTATTTGAGGTGCATTTTCAGCTCTCTAATTTAAGCTCAGGTCAGCTACTGGATTGTTACGGGTTTCTATGTTCCCCTTGGATAGTTAAGGCTGTATTAAAATAAGGCTATCTCAGTTTATCTGCAGTCTTTGTGTTTTAAATACACATTTACTTAACATCACTCTTCTACTTAAGAGCAAGCTGGTGTGGTGACATAAATCCCCAGCTGAGATGGGCCCTGGAATTTGCCATGGGGTGCAAGTTTAGCTTGTGTTTCATTGTTCACTTTATTGTTTTGTATCATGGTTCACACAGGTACCAGCCCCATGGTTTTTTTTCTTATATTACTTAGCAGCAGAGCAGATGCCAGTCATGTAAAATGTATGGAGAGTTGGAATTAACTGTGTTGTTTTGTAGTTAAACTTTGTTTATATCATGCCTCTTAGAGGCCTACTGGCATTTTCTTCCATTACTTTAATTTTCTTTTTGTCCATAACTGCTTCTAGAGCTGGTTATTCTAAATAAATGGTTTGTGGCTTTGAGCATGCTCACCTGTTGCTAAGCAGCTTGGAGAAATCCCAAATGACGCTTAATTATGCAATCCTATTAACTATTGACCAGACCTTTAATTTCCAGCAAAATTGCTGTTTGCCACATTTGTGGTGTTTTGTGCTTGGATACAGACACTCTTTTCTCCTGCTGTTTCTTCAATTTCCAAAAAGCCTTTTTAAGTTAAGGAATTCACTGATGCCAAAATGAGGGAGTAGGGTTGTGTGAAGTTTGATATTCGGAATGGCTGTTCTGGCACCCTGTAAACTCCACCAGTTTGTAGAGGTGTAAGGAGTGGAGTTCACATGGTCAACTTATATCACTTGAGTAGCCAAAGGAGAAGGGGTGAGCTGTATGTAATTAATATTCCACTCAGGACTAAAATGCATTGTAGGAATTTTGGGTATCTTGAGAAGGTTCTTTGTATTAAAATGCAAGTAAAAAAAATGTAATTAAAGATGGCAGAGAACAAAGAAACAAGGCTAATGTTAAAAACACATCAGAGCCTGTTGAGATTATGATTCAATTTTAATTTGTCTTCTTGTTAGTTTTTTCTTAACAGAAGCTTAAAACTGCCACACTCTTTGGGAAGTGAAATTTAAGTTTTGGTCCTTTGGCTGGTTACATCAGGCCAAGTGGCTTTTGCCTTAGTCTTGGGACTCGTGATGAGCATAACACATACCTCTGTTGTGTATGAAGTCCAGTAGAAGCAGCATTCAGGCTAAACTTGTCTGATTCAAAAATTTAAAACCCAAATCCACAAAAACCCCAAATTGAGTTGGCCCAGCAGTGACTAGTTTGCTTTCAACACGTTGCAGTTTGGTAAGAAAATAATAACCCATGCTAGATCTGAGTGCTGAGTCCATTTTTCTGAACTAATATACTAATAGGTTTTGTGGGCCTAAATCTGAATTTGCTAATGTGGAATTTACATAAATGGCTCTAATTTACATAACAGTGTTTCAGAAATTCAGTGCCTGACATTGATTTTCTGCCAAGTGGGAGCATTGTAACAGATGGTGGAATTTTCCATCAGCCAGGTGATAACCACTGTAAAGGAGGTATTTGTCTTCCTCTAAGTCCTTGGCTTAAGGAAGGGGCTCAGTTATGCTGGAGAATTGTTATAGTGTACTTGTTAAAATTTGTCTTATCCAATTTGTTTTACATATGGGATAATATGAATGCATTATTATGAATGAATCTTAAATAATCAGATTTTTGGCTTTTCCTGTCAATTTTCACCCTTTCATCATTATGTCAATTGACAGGAAAATGTGTGGATAAGCTTTTATCAGGAGTAGCATAGTGACAGTTCAAACATTTGGTGCTATTATGTGCTGTGCAATGAAAATGTAGTAAAAAGTATTAGCAGTTTTTCTTGGATCAGGGAATAGCGGAGTAGTAAATTGCTCATGAGTGGTAGGGAGCAAATGTTCTCTGAGGAGATGCTTGGCTTCCACCATTCAGGTTGTGCTGGCTGGAGAACAAGAGCAGATGGCAACTGGCAACGTAGCAGCAGGTGCAGCAGCAGTAAAAACAGATTGTTGTCCTCTGATTAGGTCATGTAGGTCTTTCCCATTTCTTTTCAGATCTGCTTGAGAGCAACTGGGCACTCAGCAATTCCTCTTTTCATGTTAGGAGTTAGTTCTGATATATTTTTCACCCTTAGCAGGAGGGAAGTTTTTTTATGTATATTTTTAAGCATATTGTAAGTATGACAGACATAATCAAGCCCCTTCACTTCCAATTTTTCTTGAGACCAGCATGGAAGATGATGTGTTTGTGGGTTAATGTAGGTGAGGGCTTTCACTGAAGAACAGAAATCTGAAAGAGCTGTTGGTGAATCAGCTGTTGAACTTTTGAGTGCTACAGGAAGATTTTGCCATAATGTGAGAATGTCAGGCTTTGTACATTGGTGTTCTAGGAAGCACTTAAAAATAATTCTCAGAAGAGCCCAATTCATAATTTATTAGAACTGAGTAGAAAACTGCCTATTTACATCTGTAGCAATAAGCTTGAATTCCAGGGAAGCTATATCTTCACAAAGAAATTAGGTGTGCCTCCTGTCATTATCCAAGTGGTGATGTGGTATATGGTAGGACTGGCTTCCTGGTTGTAAACTGTCAGCACAGAAGCAAATTTTTAACTGTTGTGGAGCAAAGAAATCCTACCTTGTCGGTTAAGCTGACTGGAGCTAAAAGTGTGGGTCATGTCTGTCTGCCATTTCTGCTCCCACTGCTTTAGGGTTGGCCTGGTCCTTCTAGAGCTTCACAGGTATTCAAGAGGAAACAAAGTGGGATGAGGAAGTCAGCAGTGGTGGTCACCACTTAGCTGTACTTTACCTTTCCTGTGTTCTTGTATTGTCTGATAATATTTTATGGGGATCTCATTTAACATGCAGTAGAAGGCAGGAGTTCATCTCTTTGAGATTTTTGTCACCTCAGACTGTGCTGGGTGTTGGACTTCTGTATCTGTAATATTTTGAGTTCAAAGGCTTCTGCAAAACTACAGATAGTAGAACCTTCCTGAAATGAAAGTGGTTTGCAGAATCTGAGCATTTCCTGCAGGCCAGACCCAGCCATGGATTATTTCTTCCTTTCTGCATGGTTAACTCTTGAAAATCCTCTAACAGCTGAAAGCTTCTGAATGTTTTGAAAAGCCTCTTTAACTTCTAGGTCATATTTAGTCTTACTTTTCCGGTACATTATCATGTAGGTAACATTTCTTTCTGTGGTGGTGATAGGCACATATCCTGCTGAAAGAGAGTTCATGGATGCATCTTCTGGAGCTCACCAGATCTTTCTTGTTGTGTTTAAACCTAGAGAAAAGTGTGTTTCAAAATAGAATGGGAAGATTTCTCATTTATTCTAGACTTTAAAAGATGGTAACATGTGATTGCATTAAAAGCAGAGCAAAACACCTCAATGTATACAAAATTATGGCTTTGCTGTTATGTCTTCTGGCTTGAGTCTTAGCTGCATTCCTCCATCAAAGCTGACTGCAGTGCATTCTGCCCACTGCTGGGAGTTTGGGTGTGATCACATCCTTGGATCTGTTACCTGGATGTTCTGACAGTGTGGCTAAACATTGCCTTGTCCCTTGATTACCATGTGTTGGGTGTTTGACCATTGATTGAGATATATAAAATTTGCCAGGTTCATTTGAACTTAGTTTCACCAACAGTACCAGCTTCCATGGCATCTTCCTAAGTACATTCATCTCTTTAAAGCTTATAGCTTCTGTTTTGTATTCCTGGTCCATCCAGCAGTGTGGTTGTGATTTCCTTTGCAGCCCTGTGTATGTTGTGTGTTTGAAATTAACACCAACGTGATCACTTCTGTCTCCTGAAGCTCTGCTCTCTTGTCAGTTTTTGGTGTGTAAAGGACAAGTTCCCTGAAATTCACTGAATACAGTGAGTATCAAATGTTTAAGATCCTTGTATGAACTGGGATAGGGGGGAGTACAAGCAGGTGGGAAAGCCAGTCTTTTTCTTTCCCTTTTGCTATGTTTGAAGGATAAGTTGTGGGCAACTCAGTTTTCCCAGGATACTGGCTTGGCATGAGCTTTTGCAGGCTCCTTCTGGATTATTCTATGCTAAAAGACTACTTAGTTTGGCTTCCTCTCTCCCCCCCCCCCCCCCCCCCCCCCATTCTGTGTTCTGGCTGTGATCCAGTCTGGGTTTTCCCCCAGTCATTGATGCCACCATTTCTTGTCACTATTTATGGTTATCGGTGTTAAATAAAAGCAGATGAGTAGTCGATGATTCCTGAATTGCATTTAGAGGGCTCAGCTAAATAGTGTCAGTTTTGACTTGCTTGTCATACCTGGAGAATGTGCATATGGAATTTGAATACCATGTGGTTGGGAAAAGGGCTCTGTAGTGAAGGAGATAGTTTGCTAAGCCCCCATTGTTGGTAAATTATTCTGATTGGTACATCTGAGTGTGAAGCAGAAAATCTGCTGTTGATTCTGTATTTGGTACTAAGAACATGCCCTGCTGTTGGTGTTTATCCGTGTGAGTTTAAAACTATTTTGAATGAGTTTGGACGGTGTTTAAGTATTTAATAACAAGGAAACATGGGAATCTGCTCTGGTTTGGGCTGAAGATACATGTATTGTGCAACCTACCTGAAAATACTTTATTTTTGTAACTTGCAGCTCCATGGAAGGGAGGTAGAAGATACCCAGATGGATTTGTCCCTTGGCATGGGTAGTGCTTTTCACTTGACTGGTGGTCTGAATTTAAGTGAGAAATGACTTGCTGAGACTGGTGGAAGTAGGAGAAGAGCAGTATGTGTTAGTTTGTAGCATAATTTTAATATAATCTAATATTCCTCCAGAGTGCTTGATACTCACAGCAAGTAGTGCTGTGCTGCTGATTAAAAATAGATTGGACTTATTCTGACCTTTTGAAAATGCCCTTAATACAGTAGCACGGGCTTTGCCTGAGAACATCTGACTTTTAATTCTGATTGTGAAGTCAAGTGAGGTAAGTAGAATTTGGATTGACTGTAAATGTCTTAGCCACTTAGCAAATCCTCTTGAACAACCTTACTTGCTTGCCACCTGCTTTTTCCTGAGGATATGTGGGATGCTTAACTACTGGCAGGTTATGAGGTGAGCTGCCTCGGCCTTGCAGCCTCTCCCACCTCTGGTTTGGTACCCAGGAATCCTCTCCCTGGTACCAAAACTCTGATGACTCTGAAAACACATTGCTTAAACTGCTTACAGGGTAAAACAGTCCTGGTGCGTGCTTTCCGCTGTGATTAGGTGGCTTATGCAATCAGGATGAGAACAGCTATTTGAAATGCTCATGGTTTATGGAGCTTTTGTTTTTTTCCATAGTTTTCAGTTGACCAAAGAAATGGTGATGGAGAAGCCAAGTCCCCTGCTGGTCGGGCGGGAGTTCGTGAGGCAGTACTATACTCTGCTGAACCAAGCACCTGACTATTTGCACAGGTAAAGCTCTGCTTCACTTTGAGCTGGTTTTCTGTGTGAATCAACTTATGTGTTAAAATTGGTGAATGATCTTACTACTGTGTCTTAGCTTGCTGAATTTGGTCACTTAAATTGATTTATTCAAGATGCTGAGCGTTGTTTACTTTTGGTTTTGATCAGCTGGATTAAAAGATGGATAATAAAGATAACAGGAATTCTTTAAATATCTGAGTTCTGGTTCTAACTGAAATGCTCCTTGGCACTTCTGCTTGTAATCAATTGAAGTTGGAGAAATACCACTTAGTTGAACATTTCTGTAGTTTTTGGCTTGAGAAAATGTCCCCTAAGATGAAACATTGAATAAGTTGTGTGCTTGTCTACTGGTCTCTCTTGAGAGTCATACCAGCTCTTAAAGGAAAGTTAGGAAATTATGGATGTGCAGCAGACTATAATCCATTATCTAAACAAATCAGTCCTGTTTGGTGTGACAGGTATCCTTCTGAAACTAGTCTTGTTTATGAAGATACAGTTCATTTTGTTGTGTTTTGAGTAGCCAGATAAAGTTTCTGACACCTTCCCTCCATCCAGTCTCAGGAACAGTTACTCAGTGTTTCTCCACTTAGGTGGACAGCTGACCTCATCCCCTTGGGTCAGGGGACAGTTGATTGTGCCATGGAATCCATTCCAGTCTTTTATCTGCTGGCAGAGTGCAGTGCCATGGGCATTTCAGCTGGTAACCTTTTAGTTCCAGAAAGGAAGATTTACCTGCAATACTCTTTTTACTGTAGGAGAGCAAAACAGTCCTGTTGCTCCTTGCTCAAGCTTGAAATCAGAACTTGAGAGGGAGCCTTCAGCATCCCAGATGTTCAGGGTGTTGTTTTGGGGACCTCATGCAGAAAGAGGATAATGAGATTGGATCATGAGCTCTCATGAGACTTTGGTTTTGGTTGTTGGTGCCTGGGTCTGACACACCTGAATGCTACAGCTTACATTAGAAAACTTTGTTTTCCCCCCCACCCCCTGATTAGTAACAGGATTATGAGATTTTGTGGCTTTATTCTAGTGATTCAGACAGGAAATTTACTCGAAAGTGTATTATTTGTACTGCACTCTTAACATAGAGGCTCAATGTTCTTACACAGCAAAGCTTGGCATTAAAATATTTCTTTCCAACAGGTTTTATGGAAAGAACTCTTCCTACGTCCACGGTGGCTTGGATTCCAATGGAAAACCAGCTGATGCAGTCTATGGGCAATCTGTAAGAACTTTTTAAAAAGAAAGCTGTTCTTTCCTTCTATTTTGTCACCTTTATGGTTGAGAAGAGAAATGTATCCAGCTGTGATTCACCCCCACACTGTTCAAGTGCTTTCTGTAAAAGAAGAAAAAAAAATGGGGAGGAAAAAAACCCTCTTGACTGTAGACAGCAATAGTTAGGCAAAATGTGCTTCCTTTATAGAAAGCTTATAATGTAAAATTGCCTGCAAAGCAAACTTAACAAACATCCTGCCAAGCTCTCCAGAGTTAGGGAGTATATCTTGAATCAGTTTTTATGATTTTGCTTTCTCTGAAAGCTGCTAACTTGGCAGAAATGGCTTCTGCAACATAACCCATGTGTACCATTCTTTCCCAGGATATCCACAAGAAGGTGCTGTCACTAAACTTCAAGGATTGCCACACAAAGATTCGTCACGTGGACGCCCATGCCACGCTCAACGACGGTGTGGTGGTGCAGGTGATGGGGGAGCTCTCCAATAACATGCAGCCCGTGCGCAGGTTCATGCAGACCTTCGTGCTTGCTCCTGAGGTGGGTGTGCTGGGCTGCCAGGGGCTTCTGGCACCACTGCTGAGCTCTGTCTGCCTCAGGGCTGCAGTCTCAAGGGTTAGACTGGGAAGGTTACTTGCCACAAAATTCAGCAGTTATGTTCTAAAAAGTCCTTTGGGAATTACACTACTTCTGTGTGATTGTACATTGACCTTGGATATTGAAATCAGTTATAAGTATTCTGACTTTGGACTCCTAGGTTAGTGCATTTTTTTCTTAAGCATATTAAAATTATATTGTCTTTGATTTACTATCCTAGCAACTGGTCTTTTTACTGATAAAGAGGTAGTAGAAAGAGGGAAATGCTTCCTGTCACTTTGAAAATGAGGGTTCCAGATTTTCTTGTTCATAAAGTGCTGAAGCACTTCGAGTGCTTTTGAAGTGGCATTTTTAAATAGACTTTTTTAACAAAGCAGTTCACAGAATTGAAAATGATAGTGAAAAAGGAGTGTTGCAAGATCACTCTGTTTGACAATATGACTTGGAGATAAAAATTTATACTTTGGACACCAGGAAGTTGTCGATTATACTTCTTTAGTGTTGTGAGCTATTGGAATTAAAAGCACTTCAACTTTTTTTTTTCCTTTGTTCCATCCATACTCAGCTTCTTAGGAGTGATGTCTTTTTTCTTTCTTGTTTTCCTGCCCCAAATAACATTATTTTCTTATCCTGCCCCTAATACTGTTTTCTTAAAAGAGGCAAATTTGGATTAATCTTGTACAAAGGACAGTTTGCTCAAACCTTTGTTGTTTTCACATTATTTCAATTTTTACATTACTGGATTGATGTTTTTGATTCAGTTCTTCCCTTGGATTTTCTCTTAGGGCTCTGTTGCAAACAAGTTCTATGTCCACAACGATATCTTCCGCTACCAGGACGAGGTTTTTGGGGACTCTGATACTGAGCCTCCAGAGGGTAAGCAGCAGAAATTTTTGGATGGTTCTGTTGGTGTTTGGTTCTGGATCTATATCAAAATTGTATTGCCAGATCAAAGGAAATCTTCTTGCTGGAGAAGACAGATCAGTGTTAGATTTCATGTGCTTGTAGGTTTTTTTCTGTGCCTGTAGTTCTTTACAGTCCAGCAAGGAGTTGTGACATGCAGATGATTATTTTTCTGGCATAATCTGTTTCTATTACAAAAACTGTAAGACTTCTTTTGGCAGTTGCAGTCAGATTTGTAGGCTATAAATCTTGCTCTCTGAAGTATTTGGAGCATGTTTTTTAACCTTGGTCAAAACTGAATAACCAAAGTGATAGTGGAAATATAAAAAAAATGTCTGTTTCATGTCACATCTCAAAAGTGTTTCTTGTGTGTTCTTTGGCAGAAACTTCACCTGTATTTTGTGCTAGGTGCCTTGTGTTTGAGCCTCTTACTAAAGATGTGTGGTTTTTTTTTTTTTTCTTTTCTAACCTTATTTAGAATCTGAGGAGGAAGGGGAGGAACCTGAGGAAAGACAGCAGACACCTGAGGCTGTTCCTGATGATAGTGGTGCTTATTATGAGCAGGCTGTCAGGTAATAATATATTTATAGATGAAGTCAGGTGTTGTGTGAGACAGGCTGCTTGTAAAACTGGTGACATGCATTTATTGCTATTAATAGTTTTCTTCTGACAGTCAAAAAATTTCTGTTTATTGATCAGCTGAAATTAAAATGCTGTTAGACTGAACATGGAGCCTGGATTTTTTTTGTTGTTTTTTTTTTTTTGCTGCTTTATAGTGTACTAATGCAAAATTTGCATCCTTGTGCAATGTGGCCTTATTTGGCCTTGTTGTTCCTCTCAGATGTCATGTGCCTGACTTCCGTATTGCATAAGTAGCGCTGCTTATCACCAGTAATAGAATAAACACAATACCACCTATTTTTCCTGCTTTCTATGTTGCTGTATAATAGCAATGACATTGAGGAACACCTGGAAGAGACAGCTGCAGAGGCAGAGCCTGAGCCAGAGGCAGAACCTGAACAGGAACCTGAACCAGAGGTGCAGGAAGAAAAGTCTGAGCCAGTATTAGAGGAATCTGCTCCAGAAGAGACTGTGGAAAAGAGTCCTTCTCCAGCTCCTGCTGATCCAGCTCCTGCAGTGCAAGAGGACTCCAGGGTAATGACAATGGATCTCTCTTTTCTCTGATGTGGTTTCATCAGTATGGCTCTCCTGTCTATTTACACTGCTTTATTTTTACCTGGGGATTTTTGTCACTTCTCAGAGTTAAGGAGGGTAAAAGTGGACAGATTGGGACTCAGGAGTCCAATACTTTGGTTAACCTTGATGTGATACTTGGTGTTGGGCCACTGCTGTGTCCTGTTTGAACTCTGGAATTCAGGACTAGAGTAGAAGTGTGACTCCATTGTCATTACACTGAGTCTTTTGAATTTAAATAATTTGTAGGAAATTGTGGGGAAACTGCTATTGGCTGGCTCCTGATTTTCAAGTGTAAGTTAAAATTTGTTCCTGTTATCCTGTGTCTGTTAGCTGTCCTCTCAGTAATATTTCTGAAGGAGATGTAGTTATGTTATTATCATTCTATCTCTTTTTTTTTTTTTTAAGACATTTTCCTGGGCATCAGTAACTAGCAAGAACCTTCCTCCCAGTGGGGCTGTCCCAGTATCAGGAATACCACCTCATGTTGTGAAAGTACCGGTCTCGCAGGTAGGAATCCAGCACCTGGAGAAGCTTAAGTGCTAAACTGGCTGACAGGGGAGAGTGAAATCTGCTTGCTTCTGATTTGACTTCCCAGGCCCCAAAGACTTTAGCATTCTGTGATTCCTGGTAGACTTTATCAAAATGTTATTCCTTGGGTTTTGGCTTGAGAATTTATTGTTTTTCATGGAGGAAAACGGGGAATGTTTGTGTGAATGCTGCTTGCTTTTAAAGCATGGAAGCCAACATGAGCTAACATGTATTTTAGTCACAGGTGGGAAAAACTATTACCTTTCCCTGTATTTTTGTAATACCAAGTTGACAGTGAGCTCTTAAAAGCTGAACCTGCTGGTATGTCTTTCTGACTCTGAGCTGTTCACTCCTTTTTGAATCTGTGCAGCCCCGCCCTGAGGCAAAGCCCGAATCTCAGACCCCCCCCCAGAGACCTCAGAGGGATCAGCGAGTGAGGGAGCAGCGAACAAGCATCCCACCTCAGCGGGGTCCTAGGCCAAGTAAGACAAGCTGCAAAGAAGCTGTTTTCAGTTGCTTAAAGGTTTCGGGGAAAAAATGTGATAATTAAAGCTTTTGAAATATCATTATTTTTGTCAGTAAGGAAACAATTTTTACTCAAGTAAAAATTCAAGCTTGGCCTCAGCCAGGTGATTAAAAAACAAATCATTACACACTTGCTAGTGTAGACTGCTTTACTTTTTTTGTGTATGAATGGATAGACAGTGCAAATTGATTCTTTCTAATGGTGATAATTCTGACCATAGCTTGTTTTTCTGTTTGTTGTGGGGACTGACTTTTCTACAATCAGTTTTTCTTTTCTGTTCCAAGTTCGTGAGGGTGAACAAGGCGACGTGGAAACCAGGCGGATTGTGAGATACCCAGACAGTCATCAGCTGTTTGTTGGGAACCTTCCCCATGATGTGGATAAATCTGAACTTAAAGACTTCTTCCAAAGTAAGTTGGTTGCTTTGCTGTCCTCCGAGGGGTTGGGGGTTGCAGCCATGGGCGTGGTCAACAGAGCATTCTAATGTATGACCCAAGAACTTGGCTTTTCTCTTGCAGGCTATGGCAATGTTGTTGAACTCCGCATCAACAGTGGTGGAAAGCTCCCTAATTTTGGGTTTGTGGTGTTTGATGATCCTGAGCCTGTTCAGAAGATCCTTAGCAACAGGGTAAATAAATTTCCAGGCAGTGGTTTTTGGTCTCTTGACAACAGTATTTTTCAGCTTAACAGGAAGAGAATGTACTTGATACCTTTAGATTTTTTTGAGCATATTAGAGTAGATGTAATGTTTCTTCCCTCCTGTTACCAAGATTTGTGCAGTCTTTGTCATTGAAGTAGCTTGTAGAAGCTCATTACAGAGCCTTATTCAGTGGGAGATTGCTGAACACAGGAAGTGTATAAACAGCTTTCAGGAAGACAAGGTAGAGAGAGTCTGATTCTATGGACAAGTAGAATCTTGTTTGTCAGAGGCTGAAAGGAAGAAGCTGTATTGGTGTGTACGCTGAAAAGAATTTTGCTAACAAAGGCGGGAGGTACCTGCTCAGGCTGTCAGCAGTGATTGCTAATGCAGAATGTGTATCCATGCCTGCCTGCTGTGGTAGGTAGGGGCTCTGGATGCACCCTCATAGCCGTGCAGGAAGCTTTTCTGAAACCCATCAGAATGTTCAGTGTTAAGCCTGAGATGGCTTTTCAAGGGTCACTCCTTCACATCTTTATTTTTTCCAGTAAAGCCCCAAGACTGGATGCATGGTTTGGCTATTGCCATTGTTTAGTAAGTAATCCTGAGACCCTTCAGTCTTTCATGGAGAGGAGGATATGAGACAAAGTTGCAGGAATCTGCTTGACCTTGAAGAGCTCCTGGTGACCCATTAATGACAGCACCTTCTGTGCTTCTGTTGCAGCCCATCATGTTCAGGGGAGAGGTGCGCCTGAACGTGGAGGAGAAGAAAACACGAGCTGCCAGGGAGGGTGACCGCAGAGATAACAGACCCCGTGGACCTGGAGGCACTCGTGGGGGGCTGGGAGGTGGGATTCGAGGGCCTCCACGTGGAGGAATGTCCCAGAAGCCGGGATTTGGAGCTGGAAGGGGGATTGGGCAACGCCAGTGAATTCATCGTGGATGTTGACGTGGTGGCGCAAACCCTTTTTCCTGCAGATTTGTGAATTTCAGCCTTGGGTATCTTGGAATGTGGCCCTAGCCTGTTATAGACTGCTACGTTTGATACTATTTTGGCCCCTTTTTGTTTGTGTTATGGTTCTGTGATTTATTTTTTCTAGTCCTTGTCCCAGATTCCAGCTTTGTGGAACAACGTTTTAGGAAAAGTGGATTTTAAAAAGAAAAGAACTGAATTTTCTTCTTCACCTCAAACTTACGGACTGATTTTTGGTTTTTTTGGTACCAGTGGTTTTTCCTAAAGGAATGTCTTTCTTTTTTCTTTTATTTTTTTTTTCCTCCCCTCTTTTTAATGAATTTGGGTGCAGTCAGCGGAATAATATTTCACGTGCATGCGTTCAAGAGCCTGTAGGAAAACATAGTTCTTGGCAAGTATTCCAAGGGCAGAAAAGCAAAACTCTTGTTGTTTCTTTGAGGGTCATATGAACATCCTCTGATGTGGAGACATTGCCACTTGAAAAAATTGACTTTCACCTTTCTCTCTGTGGCGCTGTAAAAGTGGAATAATGGGTATCCGTAGAATCTCTTTTCCTTTTGATACATGATCACAGCAAGGAATTCGAACTACTGTTTTACCACTCTGAAATTTTGGATTGTGGGATAGGTTTTAAATGTCTAGAACTTGACTCTTCAAACACTTTTCCTGAACTTGTGAAATTTTTTATTGAAATAGGGAGTTTTTTTCATGTTTAGTTTGTATTTGTATAAAAAAAAGCAAAATTGTTGTGCCTTCTATTTATCTCTCATTCCAGTTTTGGCAAATTGTTTAAAAAAAATAAAATAAAAAAGGTCTAGATTTGCTTTATCAAGTCCAAGAGTATTTTGGAGTTTGTCCAAGGGGAAGAGGCTCTTCAGTCACTAGGTTTACAAGGTAGAGGTGGTTGTAGCTAAAGCTTTTAATACCTTCTGTGCATCACTTTGCATTTAAATTATTGAAAACAAATAATTCTTGGATGCAGAAGTTAATAACTTGAACTTGAAGCTGGGCAGGTCCTGTTGTAACTATTGAAAAATTACAAACAAAGCAGAAATACCTCTGTCACATCCTTTACATTTCCAACTGCTGTAAGTAATAATTATTTTTGCAGTACTTCATTCCTTGCTTCAGACCCGGAGTGGATAAGAAGGAATTTTTGTCAGAAGTATGGAACGTGCTTGTCTGTCCTGGTGTTAAGATGTTGAACACTCTCCACTGCCTCTGAAAGAAGATGAAACTGAAAATAAAATACAAAACTGGGTAATTTCAATCCAAGAGATCCTGTAAGATGGTGCTGCACAAAGCAGTATTTCTGTAATTCCTGGTGTTAAACATTGGCTAAAAATGGTGGATTTGTGTCTCCACTGGACCTCCAGGTCTCTTGGTAGCACAGTAGAGCTGTGTAGGAAGTTTGCTGATCTGTGTCAGGTGACACGGTTTCCATGTTTCGTGGTTTATGACTGTAATGACTGTGCATATGCAGTGTATCATCTCTTGACCTGTGCTTGCTGTAAGCTCTGGAGCAGAGCTGCCCTCGGTATTGCCTGTCCCCAGCAGTCATGTTTTGCCTTTTCCTTTGCCAGACTTACTGGTTGAAACTGGTTGTACTAAATGTTGCTAGAGCGTTGGTTTCTGTTTTATTTTTCTCTTTGCATTTGCTACACTGTTTGTCCCTTCCCTCCTTACACCTGTGTCTCAGATTGGCCTGCTTACCATCTGTACCTGGAGATGTGATACCTTAGTGACCTGGGGGAGAGTCTGAACTGTGGTCTGCTCTCACAGCCAGCATTTGGGGAAATTCTGCTGCTTCCTCTTGTGGTGGTAACTGGTATTTTTTTAAAAAACAAAAGCTGTCTGCATTTTTCCTATCAGGAATGCCTGGGAGGTGAAAGTATGCAATGGAGATGTTTTACTGAACCCTGTCCTTGTCGTTTGTGATGTTTTTTCCCCCTTTGTTGGGTTTCTACTGTTCTCGACGTTGAATCCGAAGACTGCAGTAAGAGGTTGCACTTCAGACTTCTCAAAGTGCTTTTAACAGAAGGTTTTATAGCTCTTAACCAAATCTGCAAAAGCATCCATAAGCTTGAACCCCCTTTTTCGTAGTGGGAGCTGGACAGTTCTGGCTTGTTGCTATCTGATTTGAAAGAAGAGTGACAGTAAAGAATTTTAAAGGGTGAAGTGTGTGCTTGTTCTCATATGAATCATATTGAATATGTTGACCCAGAAAGTCATGTTCTTGTCCCAAGATGATAGGTAAATAAAATATTTACATAAAATTCTATGGGAATGTCTTGTAAAGAAATACTTTCAAAAAAAAGTTATGTTGTAGAGTGACTCTTGGTATTTGCATTTTGGTGTCTCTGTGACTCGCTAATAACAAGGTCCTCTGAAGAGACCTGCTGTAAGATGTTGCACATTGGTTTTGATGTTTAAGCTTTCTGTAGCCTCCAGCCCTTCTGGTTCCTGCCTTGCTGTACTGTTAAAACCTCAGTATCTCTTGTCTAAGGCCTACAGTGCTTTGAATGCATTCTTGAAGATGACTATGAAGAAATCATGATTTGATTTGCCTCAGCTGGCTGCAGTGGGCTACATGAGCTCCAAGGAGGCTAATAACCAAGGTAGTCCAGCTCTTTCTAGGAGCAAAATACTACAGTCTGAAATGAATCAGACTGTGCGTCTCCTTTCTAGTGCCTCCAGTCAAGACAAGGAGGTGGTGGTGGTGGTACTGAAGTGCTCTTGGTGTCCCAGTGCTGTGCAGGGGAAAAACTGAAGAAAAGCTGTCTAGAACTGTAAGACTTCTGCACCCATCACAGCCTCATGTACAGATCTGGAATAACCATCATGGTCATGATACCTTGATCTGTCCTGCTGAGAGTACAGAGAGTGTTTCATGTGTGAGTGGTGTGATCTGGCCTCTTCTGCCTGATCTTACTAGATTAAGACAAGTAGAAATGAGGGCATTTCACTTGCAGGGGTGTTTCATGGCACCCAGACCAGAACTGGAAACCATGATCTGCCCTCGCTGCCTTCCTTCAAGAGCATTGCACAATTAAGAATTTAGGTTACCCCTTGAGCACATCTGCAGTACTGGCATGCACCAGCAGACGTGTGTGGGGCTGTTTTGTAAAGCTGAACTGAGATCTTTGGGAATGCAGATGTTGGTTCCGCATTTCAGGATTCAGACTGAGATCACTTCCTTGCTCTGCAGGGCCCTTTTTTTTCTTATTTTTCTTTAAATTTGCGCAGACTGAAGCTCTAGTGTTGCTGGGTGTCCACTATCCACATACAGGTGAGTGTGGAAGTGGTGAGCTTGGCAGAGAGGATTTACTCCTGAGGCAGAAAACAGCCTGTGTGGTAACAGTGAGCTCTGACTTCAATCTGAGCAACTTCCCTCTGGTGCCACATGGCAGAGATGCCCTTGAGACCTAGGAGTTCACTGTGCATAGTGAAAAGGATGGTTCTGGGTGCAGGTATGAAGATCTGGAGTTGATCTCTGCAGCTGCTTATTCTGCACATCAAGGAAGGGCATATTTTTGAACTGTTTGTGCTCCATTACAAGGTTTTTGTTGGTGATAGGAGCACACACTGTGTGTGTTGTGGGAAGAAGGAATTGCCTCACTGATTTTGTTTCCCAAAACTAAGATCTTTATCCTTATTTGAATGTTATATGGAAGAATGGGGAAAAGGTCCATTAATAACTTTTATGGTTATGAGACGTGAAACTGAATAAAATTCTTTCAAATTCCATCATCACTAAAAGACAGTCTTTAGAGTAATGGCATGTTCTCAAATAAATTTGGAGGACAGGATGCTGCCTTTCTATTTCCTGTCACAAAATGCCATTTGCCAAGTCAAGGGGGACCTACTGTTCCACTGGTGACATTCAAACTTGACAAAGCACCTGACAATGGAAAGAAAACACTTTATTGTGACCATCTTTGTGATTCAGTGTGAGTCCTGCATTCTGAAATGTCGTTTTGGGAGTTTGCACCAAGGTCACTCCATCTACTGAAGAATTTTAAAGCTATATATAAATAATGTCCTAGCTTGCAAAATAGTACAAGAAATACATTTTTCTTTTTGTTTCCAGCTGCTGTGTGGAACAACCAGCAGTAAAAAATACATGGAGAGAAATTTCAGAAAAATCTTTAATTTTTTTTATTGGAATCAGCATGAATGTATGATTCAATAAATATATTTTATATACATTTAACAGCAGAAACTTTACATTCCATCTTCAAGCTGCTGAAATAGAACTTCTGTTTTAAAATTTTTTTACAAGCCAGAAAAATAATTTGCCACTGTGGCTGTGTGGTCATGCAAATTGTCTTAAGTTACAGGTTTATGTCTTCATGATGTAAAAATACTGATTTGAAGGAAGCAATTGCTTTGCACTCTGACCAATGTAGCAAAATATCCTTAAATGGAGTGTAAGGCCATACCAATTTTGTGTATGTATAGATTTATACATATATACATATAGTGAATTCATACAGAAAATACAGGGA
Organism: Haemorhous mexicanus; assembly: GCF_027477595.1. Lineage (NCBI taxonomy): Eukaryota > Metazoa > Chordata > Aves > Passeriformes > Fringillidae > Haemorhous > Haemorhous mexicanus. The sequence goes on along the minus strand of NC_082355.1, from coordinate 6,327,695 downwards.
CATCCCTTTTTAAGGTGGGTAGGGAGAAGATATGTAAGTACTTAATGATTAAGCTGATTTATTCATTTTGAAAAATCTTACCTCTTAGGTTTCAAACACAACTGTGTTTTATATTTTGTATTTCTCACCTGCCTCCTTTGTTCTTGAAGAGAGAATAGCATGAAAATTACAAAGCACTGACTTTTCCATTCTTTTTTCAACTTGTGTAAATGAACCAGTAGAGGTACTCAGAGAGCACTTGCATTGCCCACTTCTTTCCTCCTTCTTACATTAACTCCAGGGATTCTTATTCTGAATGTTTTTCTGATTATCTCCTGTGAGATGTGGATATTTCAGCACCCACCTTGCAAAGAAGAAAGTGAAAACAGCTGCATATGCAGCTCTTCTTTGTTTTAAAGATGCTCATGTGAAGTAAAAGGGAGATGCTCCTTTTATGTATGCTGAAAGGTTGATCAGGTCAATGTAATGTCACTGCTTCTGCGATCTTGGTAAGACTGAAGAAGGAAAACACTCTGACCTTGTTGCCATCCTTTCCTGCTGATGAACAACCTTGGGAAAATGGGAAAATATCCTTTTTTTTTTTTTTTTTTTTTCCGCAAGCACATGAAACCCCGCGTAAATAGCTCCAGTCTGGATTCAGTACTTACAAAAGAACGCTGATACAGGGGCTGAGGTGGACCTGCGTGGCAAGAGGCTCTGTCCTACAGCCAAGGTTTGGGTCTGTATTCAACCTCACATTCTAACCCTGGGGGAGGGTGGCTGGCATTGCCCTCCCTGGGGACAGGGAGTGCTGGCAGAGGGATGGGGCACCCCAGAATATCTGCCGCTGCTGCTGCTGAGCCAGCCCAGCCTCTGCTGCCCCTGCTGTAAACAGCACCAAGGCGCTGTTGTGTTTGGGAACAAATGAGCTTTAGTAAGCCAAGTTTTGGAAACAAAGATTTTCTTCACACAAATGGCTTGCAGATGGGAGAAATACAGAAAATGGGGCACTACAATGCCACTGCTTAATAGCCTTTTTTTTTCCTGAAGTTTTTGTAAGGAGTTCTTCCTAGATACCAGATTTTGAGAATTTGACTAGTGAAGTAAATGCTGTGGGAAACAGATCATGTTTATCAAGGACAGAAGGAAAATGCTGTCTAGGTGCTGAGCTGTTCCTACTTCTATTTGTTTTGCATATTTTCAATTGGAGAATATTCCTGCTGTGTGTGTTTGTATCTCTCCTCCAAAACAAAACCAAATGTGCAATGGTTGTCCTGAAGAGAAATATCTTAATATTTTAATTTTTTTCCTAAATTCATTTACAAAACAATGTAAATGGGTGTGCGTTTATAGTTGGATGGGAGAAATTCATGGGTCCTCCTCCCCTTTTTTTATGTCACTTAAGTGTAAGTTCTTCATTACTCCTTAGTTGTAATTTAACAAGCATGATATGCTGTACACTGTGTTAGAAGGTGAGAGACAACACAGTCCATAAAATGTCACTGTCCACAATGTTTATCCTGTTCATGGCTGTGGTTTGATCTTGGGTGGATGGTGGCAAACTGCTTGGGACAGGCTTGTGCATCTTCAAGGTTCCAAGGCTGTTTCCAGAGTGGTGTCACCAATGCTGCAGGATGGCAAACTGTGATGGAATGCAGTGACCTTTGCACATCAGGCCATTTTTAGGTGAAGTCCTCTGTGTGTTGCTTTGTCTCTACTTCTCTCAGTCTCTTAATCCACTGAAGTGTTGCTGTATCTCATACACACAGACAAGTATGAATGGCCTTTAGCACAGTTACCTCCTATTTCAGTTCTTTTGAAACAGTCAAACCTTTGCTGCAGCTCGATATGTCCACGAAAGAAGAGGTGAGCTCTGGCCACAATTAGTGCTGTCAGTGTGTCATGGCCAGGCTTGGGAACCACACAAACTTCTCTTTTTGTGTAGGAATTCCATTTCATAGTAGGCTTGAGACGCTCCAGGTGCTATATTTTTCAGGATCGTTCATTCCACATGCATGTGGTGAGGTTAAGTCCCTTGGCCTTTGTGCCTCAGGTACCTCTGGAGCTGCTGGTGTCCCCTGACCCCCTGCCCCAGTCACAGGGAGCACCAGGCTGGTTGTACTGTGAGAAGGAGCTCCGAGGCAGAGCTCTTCCCAGTTGCTTACCTGCCTCTCAAATTCTCACATAATATCACTGTTTGGATCTTAATGTTTGTTTCCCAAAAGTTACAATTTGAACGCTCCCAAAGCTGACAGATCCCCAGATTAACCTGCTGTTGCGATCTGATGTAAGTGTAAGGATGGATGGATGGATCAATTATTGTTCTGAAATGTGTGTGTGACTTTTAAATGCCCTGTCAAGTTAAGTGACACTGCTCAGGGCTGGAGGGCTGTGAATGGGGTGGGGTGGGACATCTGGGTGTGGAGGTGCTGTTTTCACAGTTCTTCACTCTGAGCAGGTTAACTTGGGGATTTGTCAGCTTGGTCCATGCTGTTTTTGAGCTCATTTTATCTTCTGATCTAACCCTGGAATTGGAAGAATGACAGCATTCTGGACAAAAACAGAGCAGATGTGGGAAGATTGGAATAGAAAGGAAAGTACAGATTCAGTGTAGGCAGAGTAGAGTGTTTCAAAGCCCTGGTTCAGTTGTTTCCCTGGCTTAGAGAAGCACAAGGCAAAGGAACTTCTGCTCCCTTTGCTAAGATTTTGTTGGGTCAGCCTCTAGCTGAGCATCTCTTGTACAGCTGAGTTCTACTGCTGTGACCAAGGGACTGGCCACAGCCACTTAAAATGGTAAAGAGAGGATGTAACAACAGCCTAAGTCATTAGTGATTGGTTTTTTTTTATTATTCTAGTTATCCTGATCACAAGTGGGATTGATGGCAAGTGGAGGCATGCATCTGACCAAGGACTTGCCAGGATGGTCACATTCCTGCCTGTGAAGGATGTACCTGTGTCCCACACCTTGGCATGCAGCAAAGTGTGTTCCCAGCACCATTCTTAGGTAACAGGGGCTGTCCCCTCTCCACTTCCTTTCCTTGCTGGTTTCTTGAGCCCTGTTTTTAGAGATGACACTGCCCATGCTGTCCCATGTCCCTTCCTCCATGGGACAAGTCTAGGCTCCTGAATTCTCTTTCCAACCCTTCAAGGAATAGGCAGCACCGTATAAATTAAAGTCTTGACTCCCAGGAAGACTGTATTGGTTGCAGTGACTGCACTTAACTTCAGCAAGGAGTGAGTACTCCAGGTTCCTTTGTCTTATATGATCCTTGACCTGCTCTTCCTTTCTCTTTTCAGATCCCTGCCTTCACTCTGCTCTTGGCTGGGGAGCTGAACTCTCAGGATTCTTCTACTTTCTAACAGTGCAGCCTCAGCAGAGCAGACCTGGCTGAGGTCACAACATCGTTGTGGCACATCACAAGCTCCAGAGCTGGCCCTGCTCCTCAGGAACTCCTTGGTTCTTCACCCCAGCCCGAGTAATGTGGTGAGGACACTTCTGAGGATGTGTGAGTACATAGCCAGGAGAGGTGGCTAAGGCACCCCCTGTGGCACAGTCTTCAATATTGCATAGTTTTCATTCAGGAAAGGTCAGTGTTTTGGGATTGGGTGCCATGCAAGAAACACTGGAGCCCAGGCCCCAATTCTGTTCCCTTGCAGGCCATGTCCTGGTGATGTGTGCAGGGCTCTGACAGAAGCTTCAAGCAGTTGCCAGGCCTCCACTGTAATTGTGACTGCAATGGTGTCATCACTGCAAAAGTGGTTCAGGCTTGAACCTGGAGCAGTAATTTAGTGCCCAAATCCTGTGGTGTGTTAAACCTAGGCCATCTGGCTCAGCTGGTTGCAGCCTAAAGCCTGATTCATGTTTTTGTCAGACAGGTAACCCAGCAGGGCTGCAGTGTCACTAAGTGCCTGGATAAGGCAGATGTCTTCCCACACACCCTCTGGGGAAGGGGATTTTGGCTTGCTACAGTGCTAACAGTCCTGGGCCCAGCTTCCCAAAAGCCTTAGCAGCAAAAACTACCTGTGAACTCTGTGTCCCTCAGACCTGGCAGCTCCAGGCAGCTCTACCTGCCCCTGCTTGTGCCAAGCTTGACTCATGTGCCACAGCAGTGACATGATCAAAGCCTGGGCACGTGGTTACTGATGATACCTCATGCCCCAGTTTCCTGGATAGGTGAGGAGGATGTCCTTGTTTGACTTAAGCTATTTACGTAATTCAAGTGGAAAATCTGTAAATAAAAGCTAAATTCAAGCTGTGCTGATGGCTTATTTATGCTGGTATCATCCTCTGCCCAGGAAAACATGGATGATTTTATATTGGAAGCGCTGACATACTTGACCCTCAGTCTGGGGACAGGGTTAGTGTCCCCTCTCTTGGCTGGGAACTGCTGCTTCCTCTCCCTTGTGCTTTTTGAGGCTCTGAGTGCTGCAGGGATTGTTAAACCAACACACAGCAATCCCCCTGCCTTTCCCAAGAGTGGCAACATCAGCTTGTGCTGAATCTGTTCCCTCTCCCTGTGCATGGTCTGGGTCCAACCACAGCTGGCCCAGCCCCAGCACCGCTGGGACCCAGTCCTGTCCCAGGATGGGCTTCAGCACTGTCTGTAACTGACCCAGGAGCAGGAATATCACAAACACTGCTCAGAAACCTGGCAGTGAAGTGCACAAGGACTGCAGCTTAGGTTTGCCAGACTTGATGGTCTTATTTCAATACAATCATATAATTCTTGCTGCCTTGCACCACCCTTGTTGGCCTTGGATGGCAGGAGTGATGTGGCATGCAAACTAAACCTCTCCTAGTGCTTTCCCTTCCCCTTCTCTGCCAATCTTTGCCAGGATCCTCATTTGACAATTTAACCAGTAATTTCCTCTGCTGGGTGCTGAAATCATCCCTCTTCTTGTTTCCTGCCCCGTGGTTTGTGTCCTTTGCAATGTTCCAGCAGCAGGCAGGTGGTGCTGGGGCAGTATGATCAGGGGAGGGAGGAGCTGAAGCAGGAAAGCTGCAAACAGGGAGGCCACTGAATAACAGCCAGAGACTGGGTTCCCTCTCACTGGCCCTGCTTTCTTTCACAGAGCACAGTCAAGAAAGCTCTCAGTGGCCACCTTGGCATCCCCCAGGTGTCCTCTCTATGCCTGGCTGGCCATGAGAGCACTTCCCTGGGAGCTGTCACTGTGCCTACCTTGGGGAATGGTTTTAGTGCCATATTTTGCCAAGACACTGATCCCAGGCCCTTCAAAGTTTGCAGTGCTGAGGAACTGAGCCCCACAGGAATGAAAAAAAGGGAGATGAACACAGAGAAGTGCATTAGACTTGAGTGAAGTGAGAGACTTGTGCAGGTTCATTTGAGCAAGAGATGTGCAACTGTCCTTAAGAAATAATTGTTAAGGAAGAAGAAATAAGGAAATGGGAAGACTTAAAGAACCTGAAGTAATTTAAGATGCTAAAATTAATGACTATTAGCTTCTGCTTTGGTGCTCATCCTAGCGCCCTGAAGAACAATCAAGTATCTCAATTTTCTACTTAACTAGTACACTCTCTCCATGCAAATAATGGAAAACTATTGATGCAGGAGTAGCCCCAAGATGCCCCTTCCATCCACCTCCTTTGCAGAAGAAGACAGGAATGTGTGGATGCTTCCATGCTGGGAATGGACCAGATAAATCCTTTGCTGAGCTGAACTCTGTGGGTTGCTGCAGCAGGATTGGGGTTTCAGGTACTAGGGCCCACATTGTGCTGTCCACTGCTGCCAGTATCAAGATTTTGGAGTAAGGAATAGGATATTGAAAGAGATTGTCTGTCTTTGGCACAGGGATAAGAACTATGTTTTATTAAGTAATGGTAGTACAGTACAAAAATATGATTGGATACAACCTTTGAAAAATATGGCACCACTGAAAACAGCCTTTTCTCCTTTCATATATTCCTTTCTTTTTATAAATATACATTGTAAATGCTTCTAACCTTTTTTTCTACCAGCACTGGAAAATGGAGTCTTTAAATCACAGTCAAGATAAAGGGCAGCCAACAGTGTAATTTGAATTATCTTTGCTTTTCAAAATGAAAGATCTTCAGAAGAATAAGAAAAAGCTTCCAGAAAAGTCTGAGGAAAACAAAGCCAAAAAAAGTTCCTGTTTGGAGGATATGAGATTATTCAGTATTTAAAATTGTTTGATGGTTTTAGAAGCAAAGTCCCCAGGCCTAACAAGCAAAGTCTTCTAGGACAGGAGAATTAGGGCACCACCAGAGCCATGGAGGGAATGACCTGAGTGTTCCCAGGCAGCTGGTGCTTGGCCAAGGCCAAGGCTGAGCTCTGCAGATTGCAGCAGGCCACGTGCTCACTGCTCTGTCCTGGATCCTCTTCAGCACTTCTCTGGCTTCCATGGCACTGGGATCCCAGATGGATCAAGTATTAAAGTGGGAGAAACTCTTCTACCTGATCAAAATATAGTAAGCTGGTGGTTTTTTACTCTGGACAATTATATTTATGTGTAAGGAAAAAGAATTCCTGCTCACAAAGCATTACCTCTCCAGCAACATCTGGAAATATTTGGGATAAAGCTCTCTTTTTCCAAAGAAGCCAAGTGAATTAGGACTCAATTTTCTCTCTTTACTGCCAGACAACTGCTGTTTTATTCAGAGGTTTTGCTTCTGAGCCTCATTCTTAAGGAAAGATAACAATTATGAAGTTAAATTCCATCAATATGCTGGGAAGTTACCCTGCAATATCAAACCCTGTGCATTCTTACTAATAAGCATAATTGCTGGCACAATTAAAGCAGCCTACTTTAAAGATGAGATAAGTTATCAAAATGAGTTCTTTTGCAATAGAGACTAAACACAACCTGGCACAGATGGAGGAAAACCTTTGATTTTGAAAACTACCCAGACCTGCCAGGGGATCATAGGGCAGTCTAAAGTCTCGTCTAGGTGGTGAAACTCTCTGGCAGGACATCCCTGGGACAGTTAGCACTGTCACACCTTTACCAAGATTCCCATGTGTTTCCTGGTGGGATGCGAGTGCTGCTCACTGTCACCTGATGGCCCAACTGGAAACTGGCAGCTTAAGGAAGAGAAAAACCCACTGCTTATGGTGAGCATCAAATGTGCCCAAAGAGCTTGGCAAAGCTGAACTGGAAGCCAAGGCAGGCTGGTAAGAGTGTGATTCTTATTTCAGCCCCTAAACTTCAATGGGCTCCACTGGCAGCTGAAGTATGGGCAAAAACAGCATCTTTCTGATGATTTTTAGTTCCTACATGCCTTATTCTGTGCCAGGAAGTGGCACTGGAGCTCCAGTGAAGCAGCAGCTGTGACATAACTACATCTGCACCCCGGAGGTCCAGGATGAACACGGGATTCTCCCATGTACAGCTGGAGCAGAATGAAATGGGGTGGAAATACCTTCCTCTTCCTTGCTCTGCTCCTGCCCTCGGTGTTTGGGTTTGAGGTAGGACCAAAACTCAGCTAAGTGGGAAGATGGGGCATGGGACACAGGCAGCTCCTTTAGGAAGGAGCCCTGCAGCCCTGGAGAGCTAGCCCAGGTAGCCTGGGGAGACAAAAGGTGTGTGAGCCACAGCCAGATTGCCCCACTCCAAAGTGTAAGGTCCAGGCAGTGAGGCAGGACGTTTTTACCCAAATGACAGCAATCTGAGGGCATTCACCTGCATGAGGAAGGAGCTGTGGTATGTAGGTTGCCAAGCCTCTGCTGTGCTGCTGGGCAGGGAAGGAAATTCCCTGGATTTGCCTTTCATCTCAAACAAGGACATGGCATTTGAAGCAATGGCAAACCACAGCTGGCACAGCCGGCCCTGCGCACGCAGGGAGAGTTCAGTAATTCAGCAAAAAACCCAGAGCCAGCAGCAGACTTGGGCTCCAGCCAAGGCTTGGGACGCTGCCCCAGCATCAAACAACGCCTCTGCTTGACGTCTCCCTGCCTGGGAAAGCACCGTCTGCCAGGGGAAGGAGAAATCCTCAGCCCACAGGTTTTCTGCTGCTCCAGTGCGGGGAAAGGGCTGATGTGCTGGCTCATGCTCCCACTGAGTGACCTGGTGACCTGTCCCTGTCTAAGCAGTACAAAGGGACTCAGAAAACTGGGTGGCCTTTGCCAAAACATTTGCCCTAATCCACACAGTGACCACTGTGGTTTTTATCTTTTTTTCTCCCTTTTTTCCTCTTGCTATTTTTGTCCTTTTTTTCTTTCTTTTTTTTTTTTTTCTTTTTCTTTTTCTTTTTTTCTTCTTAAATGAAAGTGTTTGTAGTGCTGGTGAAAGGTTCTGAATGGCAGCCTTGGAGATGGATGTCCCTCTACGCAGCTCCAGTAAACCCTGGTGTTTTCTCTGGTGTTTTTCCTCCTGGCATCATCCCTGTATAGGACAGTTCCCAGGTTCCCTTGTCCTCTCACCTGCTTCTTTCTGTGCTGGTTGGGACACCCATGGCTAAGCAGGACTTCAACCTCCCATCCCAGGCTTGGGTGCTGCTGACCTGGGCCAGGCTGGACCTGGCAGTGCCTCAGGGCACTTTGCTGTGAGCTATTCCAGCTTCTGCAGGAGGGAGCTGTGTGCTCCCACAGCAAGCAGCAGATCCTCAGCCCAGCTCCCATCCTGAGCAGGAGAGGGAGGAGAGTGGATGCACCCGTGGGTGCCACTTTTCTCTCTGCCTTCTTTTGATGCCTAACCCAGAGCTGACCCCAAGTGCTTCAGTGCAGACTGATTGTCTCCTCCTTGGTGCTCTCTTTCCCCTCTCTTCCTAAAGTGCAAACGAACACAACAGAGTCACCCTGGGTGCTCACACCCAGGGGATCAGAGGGACAAGTGGGACATCAAGCCCTTGGCTTGCCCACAGGCCCCAAGCCAGGCTTTCAAGTAACACCCCAGAGGTGCTTGGCACATTTCTCCCCACCCCAAACACCAATGCCAACCTGTGCTACCTCTTGGGCAAAGAGAAACCCCTTTGCTCACCCTTTCCCACCTCCCTCCCCCCTGTCCCCATCCCCACTAAGCTGTGCCAGCCTCCCCCATCTCTCTGTCTAGCAGCAGAGAGGGGCAAAGCAGCCTGCTCCATCTTCCCATCCGTGTTCAAGGTAAAATGCAGCACCAAAATAGATACAAAAATAGAATTTTGGGTCCATTGGCCCAGCTTCACTATTAATATAACTGCTATGAAATGTCAGAAAATAAAAGCTGCTCTCTCTATACACACCTGTCCCCCCACCCCCCTTACTGACAGTATTGCCACACGCCCGGTCCTGTCAAAACAAGGCATCAAGATGCCTGTTTTCTCTATATTTTAAATACAATTGCTTCCATCCCCCCATTGTAAACAAACATGGCAGAAAGGGGTTTGGAAAAACAAACAAACAAAACTATTTTAAAAATCCTTCATAGTTTCTAGTGTTCTGAATAATATTTCTGCCTCCTGGGACTTGAATCCTGCCAGGTTGTTTAAAAGGACAGAAGGTACCTGTGATTTCTGATGAAGGCCCTGATGTCCTTCTCGGGTTTCCTTTGGATGCTCTCTGGTGGGGATGAGAGAGATAATGTATTTGCTTTTCCTCTATGCAAAAGTCACAAAGTGTTTGATCGGCAAACCCGTGACTAAAAAAAGTAAATATATAAAATAAACAGCAATCCACAGCCTCTTTCTTAAGTTTCCCTATCTATCCAGTTTTCAAAGTGCAAAACCTAGAGAAGCACAGAATGATTTTCTTGAGGTGTTTTTCCCCTTTTGTTAGGGCTTTTTCCCCCCACGTGCTTGACTGGAATGGCCTTTCTATAGCAAAAGTCAGATAAAGCGTAATTGAGTAGTTTCTGCACATGGAATCATGAATCATTCCAGTGACTTGAGAATCTAAGCTGTTAATAGGCTAAAAAAGGATTTTTTTTTGTTGGTCTTTTTTTTTTTCTTTTGTTTTCTTTTTGCATTATAATTAAGCATGAATATATATTACTATATTACATTGCTTGGATTGCTGGAGCAATCCACATCTTCCTATGCTGTAAAACTAACTCCCACCCTGCTCTCCCCAGATCAAGAGCTTCTTTTCTCCTCCCTGTGCCAGACACCCTCAGTTCACATGATTAAAAGTCCCTCCCAGCCCCCCTCCCCTCCCCATTTTTTTTTTGTTTTGTTTTTTTTTTAGTAGATATTGCCGCATTCTTAAATTCATGCATTGCTGCATTGCTATTGCACATATATAAAGGATTGCTCGCTCCCTCCCAGCTGCTCCCCTCCCCTCACTGGTTGTGCACATCCTCTCTGCGGACTATCTTGTAGATGATCCAGTAGAAGATGTTGAAGATGAGGAAGGCCATGGGGAAGCCGATGCGGGAGATCTTGTCGATCTTCTTGGCTCTCTGGATGAAGAGCTTCCTCATCTCCTCGGGCGAGCGGGACGGCGGCGGCACCGGGTTGGCCGTGTTGTTGTTGTTGGCTCCCTTGACAGAAATGCCATCCTTGGCTTGTAGGCAAGCTGGCCCCATCCCGTAGGCAGTGAAGTTGAACCTGCCTTCACCAGCTTCGTCCTCCTGGAACAGATTGAGCATGGGACTCTACTTAAAATGAGATATAGACAGTGCACCCTCGCTATAAGGCTCTCCGCTGACAGCGTCCTGCTCTGCACGGGAAAGATGCTCCCACTGTGCCCCGGCCTCAGCACCCTGGGGCAAACCCCCTGCTCTTGGGAGATCAGCCTTATAGAGGGGTGCCAGCTGCGTGATGCACAGATGCAAATCAGGGGATACAGGCACCCCGTGGAGGGTTTGTGGCACTGCTTTCATTTTTCCAGTTGCATCCCCTGTTTTGCTTCTGCCTCTCCCTACCCCCACCCACCTCCTATCAGCACCTTCTTTGCTTTGCCTGTGCAGTTTCAGCTTGCCCAGAAGGAGTGGGCTCCATGTAACTCAAGTAGCCAAAGCTGCAGCTGCTTCCTACAGAGTTACATGGATGTGCAGGAGCCAGGAGCTGTCCAGGAAAAGAGCTCTGCAGGCAGCGTGCAACCAGCCCTCACTCGCCTGCTCACAGCACCCCACAGCCACCCCCAGGAGCCAATTTTTAGGTGAAGAACTGAAGTGCCCTTCTGTGGGCCAATGGTAAGACATGGCTGCTTGTTGTAATGCCAATTACTGAGAAAAAATATAATTTGTGTTCTAATCTAAAGGCAAACAGCGTTGCTGTTTGGGGTTTTTTTTGTGAAAGCTTTGCTGGAATTCCAGAATGATTTAGCCCTATTTTATTGAACACAGGGATGTAATGACAGGGAAAACTAAGTTTGGTCCCAGTAATCCAAGCAGTGATTTGCAGAGGCAGAGTCAGAATCTGAAGTCTCTTGACTTCAGGTCATCAAGGCTAATTGTGGAGCAGTGGCACTAATTAATCATTAACAGAGGCTGATCCATGCTGTGTCCCCCAACACTGACCTTGCAGCCCCCTCCCTTGTAGCTGCCTATCCACTGTGCCCTGCTGCCCCTTCCCCTGTCCTTTGAAGAGAGTGCCTTTTCTGGATGGCCCCTACATCCCATGGGCAGCTGCACGGGATGAGGAGCAGGACACGCAGGACACTGCCATATCCGAGCAAAATAAAACTACCCAAATAAAATCAGCATCTGGCTTTCTGTGATGGACCTTCTCATCACGTCTGTAATGCAGGGGTTCAGGTAAAACTGCCTCTGCTTTTTTCTCATTGCACAAACAAACATGTCTGGCTTAACTAAACCACTCGATCTTTAATTTACTGAATTTTTTATCTTTTCATTTCTGAGGGCTCACTGGCTGTGGCTTTGTTTTGGTGAGTGGTGTACTGGGGTTAGAGCAGACAATAGTGCCTTTTTCAAGGTGCCATGTCAAAGGAGAAAGACAAAGATCACCAGACACACTGGGAAATATTTCCAAATACACTCTTTGTGGGTCTGATGATGGTGTCATGTTAACCAGACTGATCCATGCCACTGCATCATCTCACTGTTTTTTAGCCTGGTGTGTCATGCCAAAACCAGTCAGAGCTACCCAGACAAGTCAGGACATCAGGACAGAGCAATTAGTGCCTCTGGCAGCTGCATTAGCCAATTTACATATTAGCAGTCAGCTTAGTTTTCTGATGAGCCTGCAAACCTTGTTCATTCAGCTTTTGCAAGTGTTTTTGTTTATGCTTTGCTCCAATTAAATAGCTGTGGGATTGAGCAGGGACTGTGCTAACAGCCTTGTGTTCAGTGGAACAGCTCTAGCAAGTATCTCTTAAACTATCTGTGTATTAGTGGCTTTCTTTTCCTTCTTACTGTTTTATCAACAGACTAATTTGCATACAATAGCATAGCTCCAGAGATGGGATGCCTGAATCCAGATGAAGAGATAAATGCACTATGGAGGCACCCATGTGGGTGGGTTTAGCTCTGCCTCTGTTCAGCTGCATCTTCTGAACCAAAGCCTTGTTGATTTTGGAATGGCAGAGCCCTGTTCTGGTCAAAAAAAAATCTGTGGGTGCTGAGTCTCATCTGTTACTTCTTTTCCCTTGCATTTGTCCAACACTTTTCATCCCTGGTCCTGACTGGGTTGAGCACAAATGAACAATGATCTCCTGTTTTGCAGATAGGACGACTGAAGCAGAGAGAGACAAATCTAAAAATGCAGGGATTCCTGCTCCTCAGCCCCCTCTTCCTCCTGGAATGGAAGCAGTTTTGCAAGCATACACTGTGAACTGCTGCAGGACAGGCTGGACCCCGGGAAAGACTTTCAGTGGCTGGGACAGTGAAATGATGGAATTGGGAGAAGGTTTCTGGATGAGATGGATCATGGAAAGTAGACAAAACCGATGAGGAATATTTAAGGCAGACCTTGGTAGTCACCTATGGGCTTGCTTGAGATTTGCGTCAGCAAAATTGTCTTTGTTTTTTCTCTCCTAGAAAATGTACTGGATTTTAATGCTCTCCTGAGGGCTGCCTCTCAGGCCTGGTGCTGAAATTTTGCTAACCCCTTTCCTGATTCTACCAGTTATATTGGGACAATCCTTAACTGCCTCTGGCCTTGTGATCACAGCCACCTTTGTGTTTCTTTCTAATGTGAGGTGAAGTCTTTGCTGTTGGAGCCCAGGCTAGGGAGCTGTCGGAGCTGCTTGCATGCTCAGATTGGGATTGGGTCAGCCACGGCAGGTAAGCATGGAGCAGGCTAAGGCTCAGAATAAAGCTCTTTCCTTCCAGGAGGAACTTGCAGTCAGTCTGACAAGCAGATGCTTTTGAACATAGAGATGGCAGAGACAAAAGAGGTGTCACTTACCTCTGGGCTACTGCAGGCTGTTTTGTTGGGGGTGCTGCTCTCTGACAGACACCTCTCACACCTCCCTGCCTGCCTCCCCCAGCTCTGGCTGCAGCTTCTGGGGAGGAGAACTCACACCAGAACATTGCTGTGTGACACTTGTCCTGTTGAGAACAACCCTTTTGGCTGAGCTAGCAAAACCCAGCTTGCTGGACTCCTGGGGTCAGCAGGCTGTTAGAACAGGCACAATCCATTGAGGCAGCTCTGCTTTTTGGTGTGTGAGCCTCCTTAACATCTGACCAGACACTGGGGACTTCCCTGGGGGCTAGTGGCTTGGGTCAGTTGACCATAGTGTTCTGCTGGGACAGATTTCACTGTGTCCTTCATGCTTTATGTATTACCTTATGATGCCTCCTCTTCCTTCTGAACCTGAGCAGCTCTTTGTGCTGCCGAGACACGAAGTTGACGGCAGCGTATTCCAGAAGGGCAGAGAACACAAACAGCAAGCACACGGCCATCCAGATATCTATGGCCTTCACGTAGGACACCTAGGAGTCAGAAAAAGAGACAGAAATGGGGTGGCTTCCTTATCCAAATGCATTTTCACTTAGTGTTTTATGTGGCTGACATCTGTACTTGAACACCAGAATCATGGTCATTTAATGTCAATGTGTTATCAGGCCACTGAAACTCCTCGGGGGCTCTTAAGTAGCAATAATTCCATAGCTTTTAATTTATTCAGGCCTTGATTGTGATTGTTTATATGCAAGGAAAACAGTAATCCACCATACCAGAAGACCTTAATAAAGGGAAATTCAGTACTGTTATAAAGTAGGATGGTCAAGTGACTAAAAAGCTAAAATGTAGAGTGCACATCCATGTGAGATTGTTGCAGGGCTTTGTAAAGTACAGAGCTCCTGGTTACTGGGAGTTGTGGTGAGTGCTGAATCTTAGGGGAAGTTTTGCTGCTAGTCATAGAGAATATAAAATATTTTCAGGATGGGGCTGGAATTTGCTCTGTTTGTCCTTACACAGGAATTGTGCAAAGGCAGCAGGAGGATCTGTGTAGGGATTTCCTGAGGTGCTGTCCCCAAAAGGGGCACGAATTCCCTGGTGTTCCAAGGGTGTTCCCTACCTTGGGCAGTGAGGCTCGGGAGCCAGAGCTCTGGGTGGTCATGGTGAGCACAGTGGTGATCCCCAGGCCCACACGAGCAGGTGCAGCATCCATGTTGATCCAGAAGGAGATCCAGGACAGAATGACAATGAGAAGGCTGGGGATGTACATCTGGATCAAGTAGTAGCCCATCTGCCTCTCCAGGTGGAAACGAGCTTCTATACAGGTGAACTTGCCTGAGGAGGATGGGAGACACAGGGGAGGTTGTTGGGAAGGCACAGTGAGCCTCCTGTTCTCAGCCAGTCTGGGGATTCTCCTTTTCCTTGCTTTGCCTAAACCAGAGTCTTGTTAGGGGAGGAAATGAACAGCTGTTGCCCAGGGCATGTAGTGATAGGACAAAGGGGAATGGCTTCAAACTGAAAGAGAAAAGGTTTAGATTAGATATTAGGAAGAAATTCTTCCCTGTGAGTGTGGGGAGGCCCTGGCACAGGTTGCTTAGAGAAGCTGTAGCTGCCCAATCCCTGGCAGTGTTCAAGGCCCTGTTGGACAGGGCTTGGAGCAACCTGGGATAGTGAAAAGTGTCCCTACCCATGGCAGGGGGTTGGAGAAATATGGTCTTTAACCATATGGATTCTTTATGGATTCTATGAACATTAGCATAGCAAAGAAAACCTTTGGG
This sequence comes from Haemorhous mexicanus, assembly GCF_027477595.1. Taxonomy (NCBI): domain Eukaryota; kingdom Metazoa; phylum Chordata; class Aves; order Passeriformes; family Fringillidae; genus Haemorhous; species Haemorhous mexicanus. The sequence continues at coordinate 6,312,683 of NC_082355.1, read as the reverse complement.
CAGTATGTCCTTTGTCACTTAAATTTCAAAGACAAAAGAAGGTTCTAGGAGAGAAGATCCCAACCAGACACCCTCGAATTGATGCAGTTGTTACCAGGGACAAGAGGGTTTTGCACATTGATGTCCATTAGCTTTTCATTTGCTGTATATGTTTCCACATGTCTGTTATCTCTGGAAGTGTAGGACAAGGCCGGAGTGCCATCAGACAGAGCAAGAGAATCTGGCAAATGCACAGTCCTGAATTCCTCTCCACTGAACCCCTCAGGTAAGGGTTAACAGCACTGACCTGTGTTGTAGTGCTTCGTGCAGTATCTCAAGTCTTTTTCTTCTTTGAGGATAAACTGAGGCAATGTCAGCCCATCAGCAACTTGCACTGCTCCTTTTTCTTGCCACTCAAATATGAGATCATTCATTGTGTAGCCAACTGTTGAGAGGAAGGGACAGTTGTCACATGAATCACATTAAATACTGATCTGGAAAGGGACAGTGTTGCAGAAGGGAGCTTGGAGACAGGGGGGCATCCTGGCCTTCCTTGACAGTGCTGTCATGAATGGGATTTGGGTTGAGGCAAAACTGCTTGTTCATGGTAAGAGCCAGGGCAACCACCTCCACTGGAGCTGCAATGGATTTTCTGCAATAAATAACATTTTTTTCTTGAATTTGGCTTGCCGAACTGTTTTCTACTGTTTCCAACTCGACTGCTTTCTCTGGAAGAAGCTCATCATCTTTCCCTCCTTTGGGATAAGCAACATGTACAAGTGGCAGATGTTCATCCAGAGAGAAAAAATCCCACTTGCAGCTGAAAGCACTTTCACCTCTCCTGCAAAGTGAAAGGCCAATGTAAACACGAGCAAGCCAGGGCTCCTCACATGGGATCTTTTGAGGTTTGGCTTCTCTAGCAAATGTCACGTGGGCTGAATGAATGGAAAATCCTAACTAAGAGGTTCTCCAGCAAGCCTCCAGTGAAGGCTGGGCTGGGGATGGGCTGCAGCTGGGAAAGGAGATGGCAGGGGAGAGCAGCAGGGAAAAGAGGCTGTCTCCTCTCGGAAATGTGCACAGGACTCACAGCTCTCCAGCTGCATGATGCACGTCTGGACGTCCATGGGGAAGTTCTTTAGGTCCATGGGGCAGGCCAGAGTCAGCGTGATCCTGAGGAGAGAGGAGAGCACAGGGAATGGCAAACAGTGGCACTGCTGGGGGCTGAGCTGGGGGGATGACAGATCATCCACCTCTTCCTGCCTGTGCTCCCACTCTGGTGCTGGACAGCATCAGAAATGCTGAACATTTGGGTCTGTGAGCCCATTCCCAGCAGAGCCTGCTGCTCATTTCATTGCAGTCTGTTTGAGACTGCGTGCAGCAGAGCCCCCTCACAAACAGCTCTGCTGCTTTTCCTGTCCTGCCTCAGGTTCACAGCAGGCTGGGTTAGCAGAAAGCCCAAGCCCACTCTCTGGAACCCCCAGAGGCATTTCTGGAGACTGGCACTGTTTGTAAATCTCTGAAAAGAACATTTGTGTGTGATTAAAAAAACACCAAAAAGAAGTTTGATCAAGATCATATGTTTGTGTGTGGGGAAAGAAATACTTCAGTGGAATTTTCTGCAGGGAAAATGCCTTGTGCTAAGCCAATATGAACTCCTGTACCTTCTTGAATTCCTGCAGAGCCCTTGAGACCTCTATTTCTGTCTCCATATTCCACTAGGTGCAGGTTGCATTTTCTGTGTTATATTGCTGTGCTGCTCTGTACCATGATCTATGCTTAAAATGTTTGGTTGGTTCAGCAAGCTGATACTAAATGATTTGCTCCAGATAGTTAGACTTGAGTTATTTGGTTTGATAATGTTGAAAATGCTGTTGCCTAAAGTGTTTAGGGTTTTCAGCTTTTTGCCTTGATGTAGAAATAGCAGAATTACCCAGGGGACAGAAATGGAATTTTTCTATCATCAGACCTACAAGAAACTTATCAGGATGGAAAGAAACTTTAATTTAAAATCTTATGTTGTTAGAAATTCTCAGCTTGAATTTGGAGGCATGTTGGGACAGAAGATGTGACAAAGCCCACTTTCTTGTAAATGTCTTTCCTGGAGTTTGATTATTGCTAGTAGTAGCAAAGAACCAGTTAGAAAACGGCACAGCACCTCACAGAGATTTTTTTTTTTAAAGGGAAAGACTATTTCTCCTTCTGCAAACTCTTTGAATTTACAGTATGCTCTTCTTTCTTTTTAATTTTCACAGGAAAATGTACTTACAAAGAAATCTGTATTTTCATTCAGAGATGAGTGAGATAGGAAAGTTGTTCTCTTTAAACAAGAACTGAAATATTTTCAGGTTTTTGCCTTGAAAATGGTGATTTTTCCATGTTCCCTGCTGAGTCATTGCTCTGTTGGCAGAGCAGCCCCAGGGCTGGGGCACCTGTGCCCCTCTGTGCCCCTGCAGGCCCCCGGAACAGGACTCTGTGCCATGCTCACTGCCAAGCTGCTGCTGTTAGTTTTGCTCCCTGCCTGGTTTTTATAATGAAGAACCGTGAGGTTTGCCCATTCAGCCCACACATGTGGCAATTCTCTTATTGTTTTGGCCATCAGGGAGCTGGGCTGGAACCACCTTGGTGTTTGATGGAGGCCATCTACTTTGCAGCATTAAGCTGTTTATTTCCCATTTTACAGCTCCACACTGCTCATCCTTCCCATTGCTGCCACTGGGAGCTGCAGTGTGAGATGGGGTGTGTAGGCGAATTTACATTTTACATGAGGTAAAAAGGTCTTCAATATAGAGTTAAAGCTTCCCAGTCTAAGCCCAAGAAGTTCGATCTTAATTTCACTGGTTTAAAATAAAGTGTGAATGGGGTTGGAAGTGAAGGTGGGGATAAGGCTGATTTCCTCTGGGAAATTCAGTGCAAATAGTTCAGTTTTGCTGATGGATTCTTGGTTCTAGCAATAAAGGGATAATTGGGAACAACTAGGCTGAGACAAAGCCATGGGGCTCTACTTAGCATTTTCTATGATTTTTGCTTTTTTTTCTGGTCCGGAAATGCTTCAGCTTTGAAAACAGTGTTCATGAGCTTCTACTGGCTTTCACATAGCACAGCTGGTTTTAGGCTTGCACTAACATAAGATATCTGAAGTAATTTTACATTAGGGATGTTAAGGAATCTACTCCAAGCAGAAGTCCTTGAACTGAAAGAGGTAAAGATGAGTTAAATTCCATCCCAGGCCAATCCTCTGTCTCAATATGCTTTAGCAGAGGTCCCTTCCCACCACATTGCTTCATCACTGCTAATTGAATGATCTCACACCTTAAAAACCCTCTAAATTTCTCTTTTCCAACAGCAAGCCCAAAGCCTTGGATGGCCTCGGTGTCACCTCACCTGATGCTGTAGAGGACGTTGCCGTTCCGGGAGATCCTCAGCAGCTTGTTGTCTGTGGTAATCTCATGGAAATGGGCCCCTTTCTCATTAGCAAAGAACAGGTCAGGCTTCCAGATGGAGTCCAGCATGGAGGGGTCCAGGTCCAGGGAGTCATCGGGGTACTCGTTGTAGGCCAGCCGGGGGTCGTTCCACTGCTGCCGCAGGAAGATGTTCACCCTGTAGTCCTGTACACAGACACACAGCAGAGCTCAGGGCAGCCTCAGGGTGCTGGCAGATGGGGAGCACACTCTAAAATCATCCTAAAATGAGCCAGACTATGTCCAGGCCTGCGGTTCCCAAGCTATGCCAAGTGGTTTTGGTATTATTCCTCAAGGAACTGTTATTAATTTTTAGCTTCGTAGCTTACAGCTATGGCATAGCGTGAGCAGCTGCCTGTCCCTGCATTCCTCTGTTACAGCAATTGTCAGCTGTGTGGGAAGGGCCAGGACCTCTCTGTCTGGACCCTGGGGTTGCAGAGAATAGGAGCAGATGTGGAGAGCAGAATGGTCACTGTCAGCAGGAGGATGTTCCAGAGGAGTAAGTGGGGAAAGAAAGTGAAACCAGCTTTCTTTCAGTGCTGAACTGTCTCATACCGTGGCTATCTGTAGTTCCCCCAGCACTGGGAAAGGAAAAGGCACAGTGAGACAGATTGTCCATGAAAGAAAAATTCCCTGTGTGTCTGCTAATACAAGGATAACTCAGATGAGCTGATGGGAGCAGCTGCCCTTGGTTAGAGTTTATGAGCAGGAGAGGGATATGCATGAAGTCTGCTCTCCTAATCCTGAGCATTCTGGGTTCCCCTCTCTACTGTCAAAATGCCATAAAGGCAACAGATTATATTGGGTGACCATCTTCCTTAATTGAAGGTAGTCCCTCAGCACTATGCAAAATTATACTTGCTTGATAACCACGAGTCTTACAGCTCCCCTAAGTTCCCCAGGCCAAGGCCGGCTGCTGAGGCTGAGTTCAGGCACTACTGGAAAATTAGGGGCAGTTTCTCTTCTCCCTGTCTGGCCAACAGCTTCCCATGCTCCTTTTCTTCTGACTTTCACATAAGAAAGTGAGCCAACAAATTGAAATGGGGAGAGGATGTGCCAGCTATCAGGAGAGGGATGAAAGCTCCACAACCATAAATTAATTGACATTTTCTAAGTATAGAGGCAGACTGCGTCTGAAGAGCAGCATATAATGAACCAATTCCCCTGCCCAGGCCTAAATGAATAGTCCTTCTCATGATTAAGGGTTTATTTGCTGCATTTCTAATATAAATGTACTTTGAAGACTTTTATTAGGACACAGTTAATGGAGGGTGTCTGATGTGCTTGCTGGTGTCTGATACCTGCTGCAGGTGCCTGGTGAGAGGTTCCCCTCACTCTGCCACCAGCTCTGGAGAGCACAGAGCTCTGGAGATGAAGGGTGCCTGTATAGGAGAGACTTTCTGATGCTGCTGCCTCAAGAGCTCATTTGACTCTGAGCCTACAGCCTCTTGTCCAGGAGGACACAACTCCTGTGGTGTCCAGTGGCACTGGAGGTTTGGGAGAGGATGTTGCAGTAAGGTAGAAAAATCATGAAGAAAGGTTTCATAAAATCAAGCCTGCTCTCCTGGAATCAGTGGCTGGCCTTGTCAAAGCCAGCATTTTGCAAGTTCTCATGTGAAAGCAATCCTGGTGTGAGCAATTTGTTAACGTAATCAATTCCTAGGTAAAAACAACCAGCACCTTTATAAACTGTTTTTACACCGTTAGATAGAAAAATGAAAACTATCTCTTATGAACAACTTTCCCTGCACATACACACTGGGAGTTTGAGTGACCAATCAATGCAGGATAACAACTTGTTACTAACCAATAAAAGTAATTGGCAAGAAAACTACTGACCAACTGGAGTCCCACACTGTGTGTGAAACTGTATGAAAAGAAGTTATTTGAATAAAGAATAGCCTTTTTCCACGTGAAGAAAATTGAGTCCCACGTGGTTTATTCCCATAAGAGGAATAAACCTCTTATGGGAATAAGAGGTTTATTCCCATAAGGACTTCCTAGCCTGGACAAGGCACTTCCTAGCCAAGCACATGGTCTGGAGCCTGTTTCAGGCCACTTGGTGCCATCTGCACCCTCAGAGCACAGGAGCTGTTAATGACATTAATGATTGTGACAACAGCAAATGAACCAAGGACTTGATGCTGAAAGGAGCAGACCTCTGAACACAAAAAAGAGTTCCAACACTCTTTCCTTCTGCTGATATTCCAAGTGTCACCTTCACGAGTCCTAGTGCATGCCTCTGACTTAATTATTCATCTCTGTCGACCCTGGATAACGTGTCTGGAGGAAATGTGAATAGCTGGGGACAGCTGGGGACCAGGGTCTCAGCACAGGGCCAGCCCATCACTGTAGCCTGGAAAAGGAAAGGAACCATGAATTCCCACTTTCCACAGCAGGCAGCAGCTCCCAGAGCTACCTGTATATTTTCAATTCTCCCTTTTCTGTGCATCAAGATCTGCAGCCATTGCAGTCAGGGGAAATCAATGTCACTGACCTAATAGGTAGAAAGCAAAAGGTTGTTTTGCTTATTCAGCTACAAATAAGCTGGATGCTAGCAGGTCAGCTCCAGTTTGGGACTTCTGTCATGTACAACACAAATTAAACTCATGTTTGGAAGAAACTTCAGTGGTAGCTGCCCAGAAGTGTGCTCAGCCTGATGGAGCAGTAGAAGGGGGGAGGGAATGGAGCCAATTTCCCTCCAACAGCCTGAGTTACTGCGGGTAAGCTTTGTTGATGGAGAAAATTCACTGCTTCAGCTCCAAAACTTGCCAAAAGGACAGAAAAGGGTGAGACAGGAGGTGTTGGATGGTTCGTGTTGCTGCCACCACAACAGACCACAGGCAGAATGATATCCATAGTCTTTGTAACCACGAGGAGGCATCTTAATTAAACACTTGTAGGCCCAATGAAAATTAACTTCTCACAGTGGGTGGCTGTGAGAAGGCCCCTCCTAGCTCACCTCTAGAGGGACAGCGTCCTGTCCTCAGGTCCTGCTGAGAACAGCCCAGGGGCACCTTGTGAATGTGTGGTGGGAGAAACTGCACCACTTCCACCCCAGGGATGTGCAGCAGTGTGGGGAGTAGGTCTGATTTGTTTTCCTGTGTTCCTCCTCTGGAGACAAGTGTTTGCTGTGGGTATTTTTTGTTTTGGAATACAGAAAAAAAGGCATTTATGTTGTGATATAAAAAGGGCAAGGACGAAGGAATATGAAACATGCTCTGCATGCAATTCTCTGGCTTTGCCATTTCAGGGCATTAATATTTTACCTCTGTGTGTGCATTTATGCAGCTCTTCCTACTCAGGGAGTTTACTCCACAGTCCTGGCCTGCTCACGGAGAATGTGGTTTTCTCCCAGACCCTTCTGCCCTTATGTCATTGCACTGCAGTGTTGAAGGTTCTGAGCAGCCTTTTAGGTTCCTTGTGTCGAGCCTCATTTGAACATCAATGTAAAGCCAAGCACTGTGACTGCAAACTGGACGTGACACTGCCTGAGGAGCCAGCAGAAGGCATGGAGAGCAGTCAGGGTATGTCTGTGCTGTGACACAGGCTAAGAGAAGGGTTACAGTGCTCTGTACCAGCTGAGCACCCTCTGTGCTGAAAGCTTTGTCCTCAGCATTGCAGTCAGGCTGAGGTGATGAGCCAAGCAACACTCACTCCTTGGCTACCTGGAGATATGCAGCATTTCTCCTGGATGCTGTATAGGAGATCTTAATTAGCATCCCCAAGAAGTCACAGTTATTCCTAAATGATGGACAGCATTGGCCAATTTCTGATGTGAACTTTCAAGCAAAGAAAGAAGAGGTTTGACTGGGGCTGCAGACTTGGCAAAAAAAAAAAAAATCTCTCCATATCCTTCTTATCCCTCACATTCCTCATTTGTGTGCCCATCACATCCAGGCATTGATTATCTTGTGCATCCTGCTCCCCTGGCTGGCTTGGGAGAGGGGAGCAGCAGCTCTGTGCAGTGAAGGCATTCAGGAGCTTTGCAATTTGGCACAAAGGCATTTTACTCCCAAGAGGGAAATGACACAAGGCAGGAAGAGGATAACTGGAGTGATCAAAGTAGTTCAATTTGATAATGCTGAAATGAAATTCTGTTTAGTGACCTCGCAAGGAGACAAGGAAACAGAAGATCATTTGAGACCTTCCCTTGCCAGGATCCCACAGCCTTGACATCTCCTGCTGAAAGCAGAGGAGACTGGAGGCAGTGCTGAGCAGAAGGGATGGAGCTCCTCAGGACACTCCCTGGGTTTTCCCTCCTGACTCAGGGGCCCTGTCAGAGCAGCCTCTGCACTGAACAGTTTTGGGGAGAGATTTCCCCTTTGATAAATTGGCATTTCGCTTATGGAAAAAACAGGGTAGAGACTGATCTCCTTCAGAAGGGGATTGTGGGACCCTGCCAGAGCATGAGGTAATTACCATTGAGTTAATTCTCTAGACTGGGAATGAACAAACACTTTGAAGGCAACCTGCCTTGTCAAGGAGCCCTACAACAGACTGCAAAACCACCAAGCACATCAGGAGCAGCCCTAGGAAGGGTTAGTAGCCAAGTAGCCAATTTGAATCCTGTGTGAAACCACACCTGGCCTAGGGGAGGAGGAGTCTGTATCAGGGAGGGGCAGGCACCAGGTGAGGGGTGGGAGCAGTACCCTGGTGCTTAATAAGTGTGGGAATTTTTATGCTGGAACCCAAAGCAGGAAGTTTTTCTGTGTCTTCCTACAAGAAATGGGGGATTATATATCTTTCTGAGAGAGTAGAGCTGCTGGGATGTGAGCTGCAGCCAGCACCCAGAATTGCAAATGTAGGTAGTTAGTAGTGAAGTCTTGTTTTTCAGCTTGAGGGGGTTTTGTGTCCTTGTATTTGAGTTGCTCAGTCCGAATTCATGGCTTCTTTTTGTTGTTTTTTTCTTTCCCCGTTTCTTCTCCATTAGTGCACAGACAAACTCCAATCACAGACAGCTGGAACACTGCAGGTCTGACACTGAGATGGCAGCAGACTGTGAGTAGTTGTGAAAACCTTTTCATTTTGTGTTGTGTGACTTGTTAGGTGCTTATCATCTCTGTGGGACTGATGGTTGGGTTTAAGAATGACTGACTGCAGGAAATTTTGCTCAAAACCTAAGTTTTGCCATGGGCTTTGTGCATTGAAACTCATATCTTGTGCTGATTTTGGAGTGAGTGGGACCCAAGTTCTTAATCAGAATCTCTGCTGTACTGGGGTTTGTGAGTCTTCATTGAATTTCTTGGTCTGCTTTGCGGGATGCTCTGTTTTCTTGTTGGGAATCTCATGTGCAGATGTCTCTGAACAAGCACTTAACATTTGGACAGTTGCAGCCTCCAGCTTCTCCTGTCCCCAGGAGATGCTGGGAGCTCAGTTGTGGCTGTGCTGCAGCTGGCTGGAAGGTCACATTTGCTTTGCTCTTTTCAGATGAGATAACTGTGGCATGAAAGCAGCAAAAATGAATTTGCATATTTACGCTGTGTCTAAGGGAGGCTGTGCTGGCTCTTCTGTGATTTTTCTTTCTTTTTCAGTCTCTTTGCTGTGTGTGGGTCCGCTTTAAAAGAAGAGTCTAGAAAAGCTCTTCCTGAGTCCAGCTGCTAGCATTGCTAGGTGATATATAAAATGTATTCCTTCCTCTCCCTGGGCCTCCACTGTGTATAAAAAGCCAGTGGAAGGCCACAAAACTGCAGCTTCCACTGCAAGAGTAAGCAAGGACATCTCTTAGTTTCAAGTTTGCTGTTATAGCAGGGAATTTGTTAATGAAATGCCCAGATAATCCTATCAGTTGCCTCATGCCCCAAAGAAAAGCCAAAGCTGGTGCAGTTTATTCACTTAAAACCCAAGACCTGTTCCCAAGGTGCTTCAGTTCTGCTTATTTGGAATGAGGAATTTCTGCATTTGGTATAGGTTTCATAGTCTGGTATGGCTGGGGAGTTGTTTATGCTTTTGGACAGCAGAAAGGGATTTAAGAGCTTGTGTTTGGGGGTTGTTTGGTGCTTGTCATAATAATAATAATTGCAGAGAGTGGCTGCACCTTGCACTTGTCCTTGGGAATCCCTTGCTGTTGGATGCACTATTGCAGTGATGCTTTGGGACAGGAGGATCTGGCTGTTGGGGTTGGTCCTCTCCCTCCCTTTGGAGCATAACCAGGGATGTGTTCCCAGTGTCAGCCTCCCTTGTCCTCAGAGCTCCAGGCAAGTGGGGCTGGATACAAGCTCTGAGCTGCAATCCAACATAAATGTCCCATCAATTATGTGCACCACTAGAGGCTTTTATGTTGGGTCTCCAGCTCTGCAGGATGCTTAAAGGAGTTGCTTCACTTCCCTTGCTCTAAATCAGCTCTGCCTTAGGAATTCAATTTGGTGGATGACTTTGCCTTTTAATTTTTTGTTGAATTCCCCCTAACCTTGCAGCAGTTTTCAGTTCTCCATTTATTGCCTTGTTCTTTTTGAACCTTTGTGGGGGAGGTAGCAGCTTTCTGCCCACTCTGGGGAGTTTGTGCCTTCTCTTGGCTGCAGCTGATTTTCTTTCCTTCTGAGGTTTGTAGACCCAGTTGTTTACATCAAATACCTGGGTTTGTTTCTTTTTTTCTGTATTTTCTCCTCTTCCTCTACCTTCCATGAGGCTTCAAGCCATAACTGAGCACTTTCCCTCCAATTTCTCTAATCCTCTGCATGGTGAGTTCATGGTTTACACTAATTTGTGATATTCAGGCAGGAGATATTTTAAAGCCTTCTCTAACTGCATGTGGGGTACCTGTAAAACCCTGTGACTTCTCCTGCAGGTAATAGCAATGAAATATAAGGTAGTGTAGTACTCAGACCTGAACCTGACCAGGCTTAGAGTGCCTAATGATGGGGATTTAAAACATCATTTTTTTTCTCTTTTTGACCAGTGAAACAGCTGGGGGAGCTTTGCCATCATCAGTCCCAGGGGTTAATGATAGGCTATGGCTTTGTTTCTGGTAAAACACTGATTTGCCCTCTCCATTTTCAATCTGCCACCCCTTCCTCTGATGTTTGACCACTTGTTTGAATGCAAAATGGTCAGGTCTGTCTCAAAAACCCTTCAAGACAGGACAGTCTGTTCTTCCCAGAAGCTGTTGGGGGGCTGACACTGCCTGTTTGTCCTGCTGCATCCTCAAACAGCAGGGAGGGACTGGCTGCTCTGCAAAGGAAATCCCAGGTTACAAATCCCCAGGACCTCCCCAGCTTGCTGAGATCTTCTTTTCAGCTGTTCCAGTACCTGTGTTTCTTGTGTTGCTGTTGTTGTTTACAAGCAGAGCTGCTGCTCCCACACCAGAGCATTAGCTCAGGCTGTGTGCTGCTGACATCTGGGCTGGCTTGTCAGAGCTGCCTTGGATATTTCCAGACAAAGCAATGTGCCCACAGGGTGTTCTCGGGCTCCCATGGGGATTTTTTTTCCATGGAAGATTGCCTATGAAATCAGTGGTATCTGGAGATGAGAGCAAGTCCCTGCAGCGTGTCTTGGAGGTGAACTGCATCTCTTGTGCTAGTCTGTGCTCATTTTTCGGAGCATTCTGTTCACAGGGATCATGTGGCACCTTTGGCTGCTCCAGTGCATCTCTCAGTGTGGGACAGATGCACTGAAAAATGCTTCAGCGGAATTTGCTCTGAGCATTGCACAGATCCTTTGTGGGCTTGTCCTGCTCCCTTGCACTCTGGGTTGGTATGCAGGAACAGCATTCATGGCCTGTAAGGCCAAAGGAGGTAACCAATAAACAGTAAATTAGGAACAGATGTGCATTTCAGAGGCAGTTCTTCCTCTTTTCCTTTCTATACAAATGAATCCATGCTACACTCCCCACCTGTGAGCCCTGACAAATTCTGCAGACCAGGTAGGAAATCTGTTTCCTTGTGCTTGGACAGAATAACAGCTTTTGTTTTCTCTTCCACTACTAGAACTGAACCATCCCAACCCAAATATTTCCAGCAGAATGATGTAGTGTCAGAAGAGACTTAGAACCTGAGCTGTGGCTCTCCTCTGACAGTCTGTGCATGCCAAGTAATTTGTTCAAGGGGTGTGATCTCTATGCAAAGCCTAAAACTTCCTGCCTGAATGCACAGAATGCCTGAAGCTGGAGCTTGGCATTCTTCATCCAGCATTTTTCTAGAAAAAGAATTACCAGAGGGTAATTAAGCACCATATTTCTGGATTATCTTTAATTAGCACAGCAGTAAGGCACAGTACCTCCAGAGTTTTCCTTTGCTGTTCACTGGTTATGTCACAACCAATCTTTAATAGTTTTCAGATGGAGCAATTATCTCCTGTTCTAGTGATCCTCTGCTCCTAGTGCCTTGCCAATTAGATACAGCCTTTAGCCGTGCTCACTAATTTTGTATGAAGTGAGCCTTAACTCAGAAATATTGGTTTTGATTTTCTACTAAAAATCATTGTCTACCAGAAATGTCTCCAAGAAAAACAATCATTGTAATCTTTAATAACTCTCTTAGTCTTTGGGAATCTGAAATCCTGGTGCAAGCTGAATTTGAGTTCAGCTGATTTCCCTTCTCTTTGAATCCAGATTCATTTTGGATTTGTGTCCACTTAAACACTAAGTATCTGTAACTGCTGCTGAGCTTGGAGCCTCAGGCAAACCTTCAGAAAAAGATTATTTGTTTTCCTTTCTGACCCTTGTCCTTTGCTCATGGAGTGTTTTTATAAGATGCTGATGAAGACTCAGTGATCCTCAGCTACATGAAATGAGTCTTGTTGACCATTAATTGACTCAAACTTTGAGCAAGCTTGGGAGCACTGAGTGTTTTTCCCTGGTCCCTCTGAGGAGGAGGGTGATGCTGCATTTTCTGGGAGTGCAGTGAGGCAGAGGCAGTAGCTGAGCAGCTGTGCTGTGATTTTTACTTACCATAGTTGTTTCTGCAATCGAACCAAAGCTGTTGATGAAAATGTTGCAGCTGACATTCACTGGTGGGCCTGCATGACAAACACAGATTGAACAGCAGTTCAGGGTGTGCTTGTGGAACAAAGAATTTCCACTCTGGAGTTGAGTTAAAACCTGCTGTGGGAATGGGGTGAGCAGGGGAGGAAGGCCTGGGTGACCCAGTCTGGGTTCTGATGCCAGTTTGACACCAGGCAGTGCTCGTGCTCTGCCTCTGTTCCCCTCTTTGGCAGTGTTTACAGATCTCTGCTCAGATGAACAGCAATAGATCAGAGCCAGCCAGGGCAGTTTCTTGTGTCTTGACCTGGCTATATGAGTGGTAATTTCACCTTGAATGTGATATCAAAGTATCCCAGAAAGGGGCTGAGATACAACAGACTTTTATTTAGAGCTATACTTATGAGATCCTCTCTGTTCCTGAACTAGGATGATGAGCTCCCCTCAAAGCCAGTGCAGCAGGGTGAGCTGTAGGGATCAGCCTGCTAAAGCAGCAAATAGCCCACATGATGGTGGTGGTGTTGGGTTGACACTGCCTGCTTGACCCTCTGCATCCTCAAACAACAGGGAGGGACTGGCTGCTCAGCTGGGTGAATCCTGGATTACAAATCCCAAAGACCTCTCCAGTGTCCTGAGTTCTCCTTTTCAGCTGTTTCAGTACCTGTTTCTTGTGTTGCTGTTGGTGTTTCCAAGCAGAACTGCCTGTAAACCCCAAACCCCAGGTGATGATCCTGATCCAGGGCTTACAGCTGGGTAGGAGAATTCAGGGCTCTGCCAGCAGGAATTCTCTGGCTGTCCTGTTTGGGCAGAAGGTAATCCTGGTCGCTGGGCCATACTTCTCCTGGGCTCGATTTGCTTTCAGACCAAAGCTGTGCTTACCCTGCTCATACTGGAGAAGTTAAGGGGCCACCAAAGGAAAGGGGTGAGGGTTAAGGGATGACAAGATTGTGGTCTGAGGGCATGGGGGTCAGCCTGTTTGTGTGGTACTGATGCCCAAAGGTATGACTGGAAGTGTTTCATAACATTGCCTGGAAAACCTGAGGTGGAAATGCTGCATTTACACAGAGGGAGATGCCAAGAGCTGCAGTTCAACACAAAGCAAAATGCTGGAGAATGTTTTGGAGCCAGGGCATACCTGGTGCCTGGCCAACCTGTGGCTTGCTCACACATAATGAGATGTTTTGTAGAGGGATGAAGCAAAAGGGGCCTCTGCTCTGGGGCTGCCAAAGGCTGCTGTGGGCACTGCCCAGGATGTGGTGGGGAAAGGCAGCCCAGGCAGAGAGCAGAGCCACTGCCCCAGGGACCAAGGTCCCCTTTTACACCGGAGTTAATCCCATATCATCCCTGCCACTGATGCTTCTGGGAAGATAAGATCTCTGACAGTAGAGAGTGTGGATTTTCAGATTATTCCCCCATTTTTTATGGAATCAGGGATTGTGTCTGCATTTCAAACACTGCCTGGTGGCTCAGCCTGCTGGGGGAGTGATGTTCTTGTTAAGGTCACATCTGCAGTCTAGCAGTTGCTGCAGCATGAAATACTGGGGGGAGGAATGGCTTTAACGAGAGCCTTGTGCCTCTAATCAGTGCAAACTTCCTCCTGCGTGGAAATTAATGGATTTTCCTGATTGCTGAGGAACATTTGGAGCTTGGTTTTCTCCTCTTCATTTCTTTCTTCCTGTCCTGCTTTGGCCTCCTCTGAAAGTTTGTGCCTGTCCCCTGCAGTGATGCTCTCTGCTGGGGTTTTCTTGGTGTGAGTCCCAGCAATCTGAGCAGGCTGTGTCTAATCAGCCCCCAGACAAGCACTGCCAGCTCAGCAGCATCTCACACTGCTCCATCTGTGCAGCTTTCTCCAGACTGTTAAACACTGGCATGGCTTGAGCAATCAGACACAAAAATTAAATCTTTTTTTGCCCCCTGCCTTCACCAACCCCTCTTATCCAGAAGTTTATCCATAAGCTGAAAGCACACAGTTATCAGGCTTTAGTAGTGGTTTTATCCCTTCTGTTGAGCTCAGGGGCAATGTTTTTCTGTTCTGGATCCATTCACAAACCACATAAAAGGTCCTTGAACAGGTGATTCCCTTCCCAAAGGGCACAGTACAAGGAAAACACTGAGCTGATTCCCTGAATGTGACTGCTCATGCTCATGACTCTGACAGGTGTGGAATATTTGCCCCCCCCCCCCCCCCCCCCCCCCCCCCCGTTCCTGATCCAGTGCTGACATGAAGCTGAGTGTGGGGTGGGTTGGCCCTGTGCATCTGAAGGCTTTTTGGGGCAGCCCAGGTCTTGCTGGGGCACTGAGCTCTTGTCAGTGTGTCCAAGGTGAGCCATGAGCTCTCTGCAGGATTTGGTGATTTTTGGTATTTTTTAGCTTGTGAGAGGCTTTAGAAAATTCCCTGCCTGCCACTGAAATATTCTTCCTCTCTGCTGGGATGCAGCTGTGGAGGGATGCAGTTTTCCAGCAGCAGGGATGAGGGCAGAGTCTGGGTGAGAGGTCCCTGCCAGGCTCCTCTCTGTCCCTGCTGGAGCTTCTGACTTCATCCTCCAACTGAAAACCCCAATGCTACTTATTTGTTCTCAGAATATGAACCCACAGCTAAGTCCAGACTTTACAGCATTTACAGAAAAGCTGCAATCTTCTTTTTGTTAATCTTCCCCTCCCCAAAAATCAATCTGATATGGATCTTTAGCATTATTTTCATTTAGATCTAAGCAATTAAAATGTCCTTATGAGTTACTGCAGTTAATTTAAATGATGTGCTTTGAGAGCTACAACCTCAAGCTCTGTAAAACACCTCCTATGTCTCCCATATAAATTGGAGCCTGATTTACGTGTGGGAGGCTAAGCCAGCAAAACTGCCCTGAGGGGAAGGTGTAGTTCATTGAAATAAAACTGAAATTAAATTATCTCAAATAAAAATGCAATACAGCTGCCTTCAGCAGGAAGTGAATGTATACATTTCATTAAATATTAAAGTTTAATTTGTGTGTGTGCATAATTTAGAGGTAGGCAGGTTTACAGGGTGGTATTTTAACTCCTTGTCATTTGGATAAGAACAGCAGTGTCCTCTGTTGCCTGGTTGGTTACTGGGTCACAGGGTTCCCACCTTTCTTTGGGTTTAAAAGCCCAGCACAGAGTTTATTGTTCAAAGCTGGGTGCCAGGTGCTGTCACCAGTGATTAATGGGTCCTGGGAATCCTGTCAGCCCTGCCAGTGGCTTCAGGGGAGAGGGAACTGGTTGCAGGAAACAAAAGAAGTGAACAAAATGAGCTTTGGAGATGGTTGGGCAGTGGCTGAGAGGAGCAGGTCCTGTTTTATCTCTGGGTGTGATCTGGGGCCAAAGAACCCCTGGGAAAGAGAGCTCGGTTAAAAAGAAAGGAAAACAAAAAATCATAGAATGGTTTGAATTGGAAGAGCCCTTGAAGAACCTCCAGTTCCACCCTCTCTGCCATGTGCAGGGACATATTCCATTAGACCAGGCTGAAAAAACCCCACACTTGCTAGAAGAGGTGTTTTGAGGAGAAAAGGGGTTTTGTTGCCTCTGCCAGGGCTTCCCTCAGCACTGCTTGGCTGCCATGGAATATGGGGTGGACTGGAAATCTGGGTGGGAAGCACAGAGCACTGCTGGGCTGAAGAGCCCCTTTACTGTGGGGGACAGGGATGGGGTCGGGCTGCCCCTGGTATCTTGTGGGATTTCTCTGGAGCTGATGGGAGAGGCTGCTCTTGGCTGCAGTGGCTGTAAGGGGGGAACATTGCCTGCCATTAGTGGGTGCTGTGGGCAGCGACTCCAGGGGAAAGGCAAGTTGGGGATTTTATCTTTACCTCTAAGGAAGTTTAGCTCCCTGCCAGTCATTGCTTGGTTTGACAGGATCCTTGATCCCTGTATTGAGATTGATACACTGAGATTCCCTGATCCAAGCAGGGACTGGGGGGCCCTATGTTTACAGTAAGTGAAGTTCTTACAAGGTTGTTTTCACTCTGAGCAGACATTGTTGATGTCTTTCCAGAAATCTACAGGGATCCATGTGCCAAATAGCCTTATAATACATACTTGGTAAGAACATTAATATTCATATTTCATAGAGCATTAGGAAGATGTGAATGAGGATTGGATGCAGTTTTCAGTCCCAAAATAAGAAAAAGCTGGTTTTTTGCATACCTTTAAAATTTGGTCTGATCCTGGCATCATATCCCGAAGTTCTCCCCATCAGCTTGTCCAAGAAGTCAGAAGGAGACATGGGTTTGGGGGCAGATCGAGCTGCTGCTTCAGCTTCCTTGGAGGCTGCCAGGCTGTGCAAGAGGAAATAAAGAGGAGGTTTCAGTGTGTATCCCATGCTGGGGAGGGCTTGGGGTCCAGAAACAGAGCAGTCAGCATCTTATTCCTGCTGAGGCAGGATGGGTACCCATGTGAATTCCTAATGAGGCTGGTCTCAGCTAATTTGTTTGCCCAGCCCAAACATCTCCAAATACAGAATCCCAGCTGCCACCAAAGTAGAAGAGAGATGATGAGCAGTGAAAATCCTTTTGTGAGTTTAGGTATAGCTCCTTGGTGCGCCACTAAATTACAAATGTGAACTCTGGTGCTGAGCTCCACAGGTAAAATACACTCTGAGATTAGCCTTGGGCAGCAATTACTGCTTAATTACAGGCCAAATAGAAGGAGCATATTTCAGTACTCTGACAGTATGATTTTCCAAAAGGCAGGTAGGATCAGAGAAATCTGGAGTTTGAGGCTTAAATGAGCATCACGTGGTGCTACAGGTCTTGCAGACCCTGTGGGGCTGGAGGGGAGAGGGGTGGTTCTGCTGATCAGTCCAGCCTTTGCTACTGGTACCTGCAATGCAGGGTCTGAGTTCAACACAGAACTGGAATGTCTGGAGTGTGGTCCTGAAATTTTACTCATGTTGGGCTGGAGATGAAAGGAAATGGAATCTTTCTGGGACCTGTGTGTACTCTGGGGCAGAAAGTGAAATCACAAATGTATCTGTAGAAGACAAAATCCTATGGCTGGCCATGTGCCTTCTGACTCCATGGGAGTCTGCAAGGTCTGCAGGGTGATGATTTGGGCTTAGGAAATTGTTGTTGCCATCTACAGAGGAGCAAGTAACCCTTGGTATTAGGTGCTCATTCTCAGCTTTGCGGGAAGGTTTCACTTCCTAGACAGGAACAGACACCGTTCAGTACCCTCCCTCTGGTTGTTTGACTTCTATTTGAACACCAGTCTCTTCCCAGGCTGCAAGTGTTGAGTAAAATTGCCTAGATGATCCCAAAAAATCCCACAAATCACCTATGCAATGTGGTTAGGGTGAGCCTGTGGGTTCAGGTGCCTGGTGCTGAGTAAAGCCTGCAGGCAGCATTGCAATGCAAATGTACAGTGAGCCAAAGGAAGCTGCTCAGGAGGAAGTGGGCACTTCACACTCTGCAAAACTGATTTTTTTTTAAGTACAAAGGCTGTGGGAACAGTGAGGAGCCCCTGACAGGGAGCAGCTGGGAGGTCTAAGGGAGTTGACAACAGGCACAAGTTATTTGGCTACACATGTCCTCACAAGTGACACCAGGGTCCTCACCTTGGGAAGCTTTGCAGCAGTCAGACCTGCAGCAGTAGTGCTAAGTACTGACACAAGATCTTTTGGAAAGAATTTGGGACCGTAACTATGCATGGTGTTAATGTGATCCTGCCCCCAAAGATGAGCTCTTGCAATGCAAGTTTGAGCTGAAACCCCAAAGAGACATGTTCTCTTAATAAAGCCTTGATAAGAGCATTTTGAACCATTTGATTCCTCAGATCTTTAAAAAATCAGATGGGATTCTACAGTGCTTGGGTGCCTAATTTCGAAATCAGGAATCTGGTAACTGCATTGCATTGACTTTCTTTTCTGGTGTCAGCAGTGATGGTCTGCCAAGCCTTGGTTTTCAGTCCTGCAAACTCACAACTGCAGTCTGGCTCCTTTTGCGAGTTGCAACAGAGTTCTCTGATTGCTGGATTTTTAACTCTTAAAAACTGTTTAATTTGCAGTGAAGAGGGGAGATTAATTCCAGATCACTTCCAGTGAGAGCCTAAAACTGGGATTTTATTCACTCCTTTGTGTACTCCAAATCCACTCCCCCACTGGAGGGTTTCTGAACAGGCTGCTGCACTTCTTTCTGACAAGGTGTGCATCTTGCTCTTGCCACAACCATGGCCCCTTTCTTGTCTTGTCCCCATCTCTGCCCCAAGGAAATACTGCAAGGCAGAGCCAATGTGTTTCAGGGGTAAATGGGGTTGTGGAATGGGTGATGTTTTTTAATTTAATTTGTTTTTAGAAGGAAAGCAACAGGGTGCAATTGATTTGCAAACTCAGAAGAAAGCTGGGAGTGGGAGGACAATCAATACTGGGCTTGACTACTGCATTCCAATGGAGTGTCTGCATGGCAATGAGTCCAGAGAAAAGATTTCAATTAAGCAGCAAATGACTTGGTAACCAAAGACTTCTGCCACTTCAGCAAGATGCCAGACAGTGCAATACACTGATTTCTTCTCATTAACTGTAGACTGGATGAAGTATATGGAAATGGAAAATGTGTGTGGGAGGGGAGAGGCAATACAAACTTAATAAGCATCTAATAATCTTTAAGTGGAAAAAGATAATTAGAAACTGCAATTCCCCTGGCATTTGTTTTAAAAAATGAGGTGGAAAAAAGAAAAGAAATCAGCGCTCATCTTTCCCCTAAATTCCATGTGAAAGCCTCTACTTGATATATTCAGCCCACTTCCAATGAGTGAATCTATGTTTCTTGGGTGCCATTTTCTGATCCTTTCTGCATCAAAGCTACAAATAAATTAATTTCATAGGCTCACTTCCTGCATGGCAATAAATATTTGGTTAACTGAAGCTCAGAAAGCTCTGGCAGGGGACCACCCTCTCACAGCCCCACTGCTTCCAGCATCTTCATGCCCATCCCTGTGACCAGTCCCTGGGAGCACCTCTGGGCATGTGCTGAAACTGTCACACAAGGCTTCAGTGGCTTGATGCATGTTTTAAAATCTGTCTGGCTGCTGTGCGGCTTTACCTGGGAATGGTGAGTTCTGAGTTCCCCCCAGTTGGTTTGGTTACTAGATGCTTTCCTAAAACTAGACTCCCCTGGATTTGGCAAGAAAAGAGTGCATAGGGAACAGCCTTTCTAGAAGCAGGCAGCTGAGTCCATTCTCTCTCTGAAATAATAGCACAAAACTCCACTGGGAGCTACAGAGAGGCTGATCCACCCCTAGATGGATTCTGTCTAACAGCCCCAAAATCTTCACTCTGGTTGACAGCTGAGCTTTGCAATGGCAGCCTAGCTCAGACAGCACCCAAAAGTTCTGCCAGCTTCCTCTGTATTCCAGGTCTGTCTGGACTAGTGCTTTATGTGCTGTCTTGGGAGCTTTCTGGGATTTTCTCCATCCCTCAGTCCTTCCAGAACACCCTCGAAAGTCCCACAGGACTGTTTGTCTCCTGGCTCAGAGACGAGGAGAGGGGAATTGCCAAGTGATTCCAAAATTATTGGCACTGGAAGAGAATTGGAAATTTAGTGGGGGTTGTTGTGTTGCTCAGAGAGAAGATTTATTCTGTGAATAAACAAAGGGAGGCAAAGGCTGTAACAAACCCATTGAGGATGGAGTTTGCAGGGTGTAAGAGCTGTCTGAGCCGAGCATTTTAATAGCAGTCAGACAGAGGCTTATCTTATTTATGCTGCTGTAATCCCTAGTGGATCTGGCTGAGGAAGTGCCATCAGGCAATCATCACAGCAGCTACAATGGGAAGGATCTCTTCAAAGGGTCGATGAACTAGCATAATCTTCTGTGATATTAATGCTGGTGTGTAAGCAGACACCAGCAAGCCCCCAGGAGGTCCAGCCAGGAGCAGGATGTGAGAGTGGTGGAGATGAGCAGCCCAGCAGCTCAGGGTTGCATCCCTTAAAACAAAGCTTTGCAGGACACCTATTGCTGGTTTTTCCCAGCCTATACAGGCACTGTTTACTCTGTCTGCATCGTTTTGTTTCAGCTAAACAGATGATATATTCTTATAAGCAATTATTTGGTTTAGAAAGTGGCTCTTCTGCAGTCTGGATTTGTCTGTTCATTTGATTACTGGCTCTCCAGTTGGCTGTTTCCTTTTCTTCCTCCTCCCATTTGCGTGATCCTTGAGCAATATTTTTTGTAATTTTTTTTTGGCTGTGGCCATGGTCGTCCATCTAATTAAGTCCAACATCACAAAATGCCCTGTTCTGGCTGAATGCTGATACTGAGAAATACATTTTTCTTTTTTTCTTTTTCTTTTCAAAGAGGAGTGATGAAGGAATTTAATTAGCACGGGGCTTCTATTCCCTTGTCAAATAATTTAATTGTTAATCATTAATTCTGAGTGTAAAAAAAAATCATGTCTTACGGCAGAAACAAACTGTTGCCAAACAAGTGTTTGCAAAGAAAATATCTCTCTGCAAAGTGTGGAAGGCTCAGGTCCCTGTGAAGGTAAAGTGGTGTCACATCAGTGGCACCAGAGAGGTGGGGTCTCTGCAGGCTGGGGAGACAGAAGATACCTTACCCCTACCCTGGTTCTGTGCTGCTCAGCAAAGGTTTCTGGAGTGATTTGTTTGGGGTTTTTATTATTTTTGAAACACAGCAAGCCAGAAACCTTGGCAGGGATGTGTTGGGAATAACGTCCAGGTGAGCTGCCTCGCACATTTGTCCTTCAGATGTGATGTATTCTTTAGGAAGATATCCCAGGGGAGGGAAGTATCCATCAGGTCTGAGGCAGGCTGAGGTGTGCAGAATAACTGCTTCCCCCATTACCTCCAAAGCCAGGCTGGGGCAGCGCTGGGGCTGGGGGATGTGGGAGAATTCATCAGTTTGGTTTTATTGACTCCAGTGGGCTCTGAGAGGGGCAGCTGGACAGAGCACATCAGAGAGCTGGGCACAGAAAGGCACTGTGCTGTCCATAATTAACATGGGTAACCCTCTTCTTCCTCCTCCTGAACCCTCTCCCAGGCACAGAGCAGATCCTGGAGCTCAGCAGAGCCCAGCCTGGATGCAGAGGATGCTGTGGCTGCCTGTCTCTCTCTTCTCTGCAGCAGGAAGGACAGATTGTCCTGGAAAGAAAGAGGGGCAGCCCTAAACTCTGCACCCAGACATTTATTTCTGACTGCACACCAACATGTTATCTAGAGGGGAATGCTGCCAGACCCTTGCTGGGAAGGCTTGGCAGAGACTGCAAGCAGACTTTTTATTTTAATGATTAGATTTACTATCAAAATTAATAGCACAATCAATATTGATATGCAATTCAATTAAATAGGATGAAACTCATTGCTGGCTGTTTTTCTCCATCACCTTGTCTGAATTTCTGGCCTGCAGCATTAGAGGTGGAAAGGAGATGGAATAGTGGAGGTGAGTGGGAGAAGAGAGCCCCAATACTGAATTTTTGGCCTCTCCCAGTGCTGAGTAGGAGGAGCTGAGAGTGTTACAGATGTGCTGGTTGCACAGTAGGGATCTCAGCCCCTTGGTCGTGCTCAGCTGCTGGTATGTTACAGCCCCTGGTGTGGGGTGCACTCAGGGGGGAATTTTAAAGTTAATTCTCACAGGTGGGAAGGGAATTTGGACATGGTCATTTTCTTAATTCAGTTGAGTGCTCATGCAGGAGAGGCAGGGAGCAGGCCTGAATACAGGAACAGGATAGGAGAGTGGACATGTACAGTGAGACTGGAGAAATATGGAAATTGAGAACCTGGGGAGAGATTTCACTCTGAGAAAGAAATGGGAAATGAGCTATTATTTGTCTCCATTAGTGGCAGGAGGATGGGGACAGGAAAGAAAGAGTGGGCTTGTTAAGTGTTTCTGTCCTGGATGGCTGTGCTCTGCTGCTGTGAGCTCTTTAAACCAGTTCTAGCTCTTGCACCAGAAGTAACTGCATTGCAGTAGTCACAGGATGTAATCAGTTAAAGTTTTAACCCAAAGGATCCCAAAACACTCTCAAAGGTCCTGCACCACCCCTGTTGTCACTGGTCCCTGTGGCTGTTCCTAAGGAGAGGAGCTGGGAGGCACTTCTTCATGAACCTCAGGGAATTAACCCTCTATGGTCATTCCCATCCAGGGAAAGCTGTAACAACTTCACTGGAGTGAGAAAAATCTCTTCAGACTGAAACATTCTGGTGTCTGTGCTCCACTGCCACGTTCCTGCAGCCCATGGCTCCTATGCCATATGGCAAAACACTGTCCAGAACTATAAACCATCCCAATTACACTGATTAACTCTATGGAAAGACACCAGCACTTGGAACATTTGCTGACGCTGCCTGGACAGAGCAGTAAGAAAATAATAAATGACTAGACAATTGGCTGGGGGGAGGAGAAATCTGCATGTTGTATATGCCTGGGAATAGCACAGGGAGACCAATAAATTGTATGGGAATAATGCTCAGCTTTGTGCTGGGTCTGCTCCTCACTAGGATTGTTGTTGTGTGGTTACTCTTGCTTATCACCTACTAAAAAGTGTTTAAGTTAATTTTTGATCCCCAGGCATTATCCCTAGTGACTTTATTATTCCCTCTTCCAGAAGCATCTACAGCTCTTGGAGCCCATGCAGTGACTTTCTGGAGAGGTGTGATCCTAAGCCTCTGAGACAGGTCTGAAAACAGTTCAAACAACAGAGAAATACAAGTCAAAGCTCAGGTTTTAACCAGTTGTGAGATAAATTCAGCAAGTACCAGCATTGACTCTCACCTGTACCTATATTGAGAGGCTTACAAAAAAAAAACGAAGTTATAATTGCTTTTTGTTTTTTGTTGAAAAACAAAGGGGAAAACATCCTTGCAAAGACAAAAGCATGTGTCTGTAGCTTTACACACACACACTGCATATTCCTTTTAAAGTCAGGAGGGCTAAGTCAGATATTCAAAGTCGTGCATAAACAGCCCTCCTGAAGGCAGTAAATAAAGGGGGGAAATGTCTTAACAAGATGAAACTTCATCATCTAGGTAAGAATATTCTCTTTGCTGATGTGCTCCTGATTTGGTGTTTGGATGGAGAGCTGCAATGGGAACCTCAATTGACGTCAGAGGGTTTTAGATCACAGACCAGACAAGTGTCAGAGAATTCCGAGAAGTCGTGGGTGCTCCTTCTATCTATAGCTCTGCAGTCACTCCCATCAGTTCAAATAGCTCCCTACAGCAGCTTTCTAAAAATTAGTTTTACTTTAAGGATTTATGCTGCTCGTTATGGTGGGGTAAGGATATTGTAACTGTTTTTTTGCTAAATCAGAAGTGGTATGAATAGAATTCTTTTAAGAGATATGACATGTAGTGAAGAGTGGTGGTGCATTTTATCTTCTGAATCGGAACTTTTTGCTGCAGATCCTTTGAAGAGGTCTCCTGAGCTAACCTGTGTAACCTACCTACAGAACTGTGGGTCCCGTGGTAAAACTGGGGCTCTGATGAAATTTGTGCTGTGTAAAGTGAGTTGTGTGATGAGAGCACTCACGTTGATATTTTCTGATGGAATTGATCATTGTAATTGCAATGCAAATACCCTGCTGGACTTGAGTGTTCCCTCTGTGCCATCTGTGATTCCTGGTGTAATTCATCAGTTTATTCATGAGTAATAATGAAGTGTAACTTCTGGAAGGAAAGGCTAAGCCCTGGGTCCCCTGCCCAGGAGGGATTTTTCTCCTCCTCACTCCAGGTGCCCTCTGACTTTGTTTTGTCAGGGAACTGAAGAAACCAAATTCCATTTTTTCAGCCCTGGTGCAGGAGAGCCAGTTGTGTTTGAGGCTGCTGCTTTGTCAGCCACAGTGCTGGGAGATGATTTCAAAGTCCACAGCTCTGTGTCAGGGTGTGATGGATGGGGCTGGAAGCTGGACAATGCTTACAATTCCTAGGCCCATGGAGTGGCAGGAGAGGTGGGATACACACATTTTGGGTTGTAAATGAGATCTTGGGAGACCTGGTGCAGGAAAGAATTCTGTGTTGTACGTGGGTGTGCCAGCAGCTATTGCCCTGATCAGCAGGGTTTCCAGAGGGTGAAAGCACTGGGAGCAAACAGAGACAGGATTGTGAACATACCCCTCAGAAAGTCACTTTGTGAAGACAGGCTGAGAACAAAATTCTTATAAGGAAAGGTTCCCTCACCCAGCAAGCTGGAGGTTCTCCCCTCTTCACTGAGGTAATAATACCTGTGGTGAACATATCCTGCTGTAATGGGGGACTGAACCAACATTGCACAGGCACCAGCAGGGATGTTTGGAGCTAAGGCTCTTTTAAAGGGTGCTGATAACAGCTGGCCCTTGCAAGCTTTCAGGTTTTGTAACTCTCCCATAAAAGAGAGGAAGGGGGGGGGGGGTGTCTCTGCTCGAGGCTTTATACAATGCATCTTTTTATGGGCATTATCTGAAACAAAAGAATAAAAACAAAATTGGAAGAAATCAAGTAAAGGCGAGAAAATCATGACTGTGGATTTCCTGCAGGATTCCTGGCTCAGCTGCGTTTTGCTGCTAGCCCGAGTGATCCAGCCCTGATCCCCCTTGCGCTGCCGTTTAATTGATTTGTGTTCTCTCCCGCCCTGCCGGGGCTGGGCACAGGATTTGCATTCTGGGCGAGTGGTCTCAGGCAGGGCTGGGGAGCTGCTGGCGGCAGCTCTGCTCTAAAGGCAGCCCGGGATGATTGATGGCACTGCAAGCCCTGCTGCTCCAGCCATGCGACACTCCTGGGCTTGGCAGCCCCCTGGTGCTCTGTTCCCTCTTCACCCACCCACAGCGAGGCACTGATAAACACAAGAGGCTTCCCTGGCTGGCTGCTAAGGCTCTTAGGTGTTTTGTCTTTTTTTTCCTTTTATTTTGTTTTATTTCTAGCAGGCAGTGAGCCTCAATGGAAGAGTGAAGAGGGAGAAATCAAAAGGAAAGCAGAGGCGCTGAAGTATTTTCTTATGTTTTGCCCTCCCTCTCAAAATCTAAATTTTGTGAGGTTTGGTAAATTAAGATTTCTCCTGCTCTTTTTGCTAGCACTTATACCCTGCAGAGATGTATTTACAGGATGCGAGTGGTGCCCAGGCAGATGTGGTGCAGTCCCCAAATCAGCAGCTCACCGTGGTGCACTGTATGGATGAACTAATTGTCTGCACAGTGGGCAAAGCTCAGCTCCTGTGAACAATGGGTGCATCTGCCTCCGTTTATTTCTGTTTTCTGCAGGCCCCCTCTGGGCTTTGGCCTTGCTGAGGGGAGGACAAATATTGTATTTCTGGATTTTTTCAGTTTTTGTGCATTAGTCCCTTGAAGCCTCAGAGAGATTTAAGAGCAGCTTGGAGGTGTCTATGGGATCGATAGCACCAGATCAGCTGGACTGCATCAGCACTTTCCCCAGAGGGAAAGGGAACTCTGACATTTTGCACCAATCTTGGCTAAGAAATCCCAATGCAAACCACCTCCTTTGGAGGGAAATGGTTTCTGCACTGTCTGCCTTTGTAAACACAAATGTAAATTGTTTGGATACTTTGAGGAAAGAGTGAGAGAAAAGAAATAGGTGAATTTTTTGTCTCTTTAAAGGGTACTGACCTGTTGAATAGCTTATTATGCTGGTACAGTGCAAAAGTTGCTCTTTCCTGGGCTGTGCAAGTAGGTCTGGAAGGTAGCAGTCAGACTGAGTTTTCTTGTCATGGCTGCTGCTGATCCTTCCAGTGCCTTGCAGCAGGAATTCCTGCTTCTTTCCCTCCTTCCTTTTTGCTTCATGTATCCCAAGCTGATGCTGGGTTTTGTTCTGTTGGTGGTTGGGGTTTCTGTAATTTTGTTGGATTTTTTTTCCAAACTAAAGTTATCAAAAGTTTTTGGAATTGCTTTTTTTGTCCATCAAAAAATTGAATCAGACTGTGCTGGGAAGGGTGTACTGGAATGACATTTTCTAGCTTTTGAAAGCTTATGATGAATCATTTCTCTTGGAATGTGTGAGGTGCACAGGTATAACCATAGTTCATGGAAAAAAAAACCCCAAAATTTGTGCCCTAGCTGATGGATGAAGGTCAGTAGAAACATGCCAGGTAATGAGAGTAAAAGGGTAATATACCAGAAATAGTGAAACCCTAATTCAATGTGCCACAACAGTGAGAGCTGATACAGGCAAAGGAACCAGATGGAAGTCATAATTTGTAAACAGCCTATCTATTGTCTTAATGCTGATCACTTTGGGATCTCAGAAAAGCTCCTGGTTTAGAAAATGAGCAGGTGAGAATAGGTGATGTGATTTGACATAATTAAATGTTGTGAGTTAGTATGCTTTTAAAAGCATGATTTATTTTTATAAGACCCTTGTCTTTCATCAGTACCTAAATAGAAATTCTGTTCATTAGGTGGTCTGACACCTTGTTTTGACACTGGATTTTGGAGAGTCCTTTTAAGCTGCATGCTGGGGTGAAATGAGAACAGGCCTATATGCTGGTTTCCTATTGCAAATGAATGATTGCTGCTCAGTGCTGGGATAATAAAGTAATTTAATTTTGGACATTTATTTACTTCTTAATTCAGACGTTGAGATCCTTTTCTATCCAGGTCAGCTCTTGAGGGTTTGGGGAGATGAATTTCTTCAGCTCACAAGGGATGTGTTTGCCCAGGACCAGGGGAGCTGCTCTGTGCTGTTGCTTATGAGAGAGCTTTCCTTTCTGGCTGGAATCACTTGGTCAGCAGCAGAGTGAACTTCCTGAGCCTTTTCCTGTGCTGCTAAATCTGGGACACTCAGAGTCAGAGGGCTGCTGACCTGCTTCATACCTAAGGGTCTCCAACTCCTCTTATGGGAGAAGGAGAATAAGAATTCCCATGCCTACATTGTTGCTTTTGAAGGAAGTCTCTGTAGGCCTTTGCATGTAAGGGCAGAGTCTGACCATTCCCTCCAATCTCCATCTCTTTTCAGAAGCAACAGCTCTCAGGTATTTGAACAGTAAATCTCTGTTCTGCCAGTGGGACTTGCTGCAGTGTGGGGTAATGTTCAGAGCGAGCCAAGGTGGACAGCCAGTCTGCATTACCTAAAATCTGCCCAGCACCACTGCCTCAGACACCAAGGGTATTTTCTTAGCCCACTGAGAAACAACAGCATTCCTTTTAATAGTTTTGATGAGCAAGTTGGTTATTTGGGGTTTTCCTGCTCTTTGTACCCAGCCTAAGTTGGGGAGGGGGGAAGAATGGGGTTTTTTCACAAATGTTTCTGGACCCTGTCTTCTGCTCTGAGGCAGGTCTGAGCTCTGAGCAGGTCTGGAGTTGTTTAAGGCAGTTGTTTGGCTCAGAAGAATGTTAAGACTAGGCTGTCAGAAAATGTTTTATGTAGTTTACGTTGATTTGTTTTAAATGCAAGAGTCAGGGTGGATGGATCAAAGCCCCTACAGAAGGCAGGGTCCCAGATATTTTGTGCTTTTACTGCAATGAAACCAAATTAATCTTTCTTTATAGAATGATTTATAAGGGTTTCTAGAATTGTCTACATGGTCACATTTTCAAACCTTGGGTCTGTAAACCTTTTAGCAGGGTCTCTAATGGGGCTATTGAAGGTTGCAGACCAAAGCAGCTAAAAGTATCCTTAGAAACATCTGGTCCAAGACTTGCTAAATCACTTTTATTTCATGGAGATGAGGGACTCTGCAGAGGCACAACAGGTCATAAGGCATAACTCCTAGTGGATTTTAGTAAGCATATATATTCTGTGACTATTGACAACATCTGTTACATCATTTATCTTGTGGCTCTGGAAGTCTCAGGTTGGGGCTTCACTCTGTAATGTTACCTCTCCCTCCAGAGCTAGAGCTGGAGCCTTAGAGATTGAGAGGAATAACCTGCACTTTCTCGGTGTTTTCAGGGAGATGAAACCAGCAGCTCTCCAATCATCCCGTTTACTTGCCAAGACTATTTTAGGAGATGGTTTGTTCGTGGTTTTTTACCCTCCCCACAAAGCTAAGGCTTCATGTTCTCAGTGGCACCTTCTTATTGCTTATAAACTGGCAATGAAGAGCTCTGTTACTGACAGGAGAGAATATAAACATGCCAGTATGCAATCCAATAGGGACTGAGGCTGGCAGCAACTTTTAGCCTGTGAGTCACTTGGAGCAGTTGCATGGAATCACTCCTGCTAGCTGACAGATTGTTGTTCAGAAGGGGCCAACCCTGATCTTGAGTCACGAAGGTCGTGCTGCTGATTCCTGATATAAGGACCAAAATCAGGCCCAGAGATTTTCAAACCCTCACAAGACAGTGTCCATTTGGGTAAGGGGTCAGTTCTAGGGCATCTTTTCTCTCCTAATTTGACAAGGTGCATTCCTACTTCTAGCTCATGCAGTGGTGTTTCTGGACCATTACAGCTATGAAAATTCAATGGTACCACAGACAGTCCAGGCAAAATCATCACAGGATAAGGGAGCATTTTGTTCTGCATGAAGGGATTCACAGCTGAACACTCAGGGTGTGTAGTTAGACTTTGGGAGAATGACTGATTGTAAATGTCTCCACAGATATAAGCAGGATATCTGGAAATCCCTGTGTCCAATTTTGCCCCAGACTGTCCAATCTATTTTAAAGAACTAGCACTTGGCTTTACCTAGATACCTGTAAGGAAAGCTTGGTCAAACAAGCTGTTTTCATTTCCCATCCCTGCCCAGGTTCCCAGTAAAAGCCTGAGTCACAGCTAAGTGACTGCAGTCTGAGAAGGCAGGTAGCAGGATGGGAAGTGATCTTCCATAAAGGAAAGGCATGTCAGAATAAGTCACATATCACAAATTCCTTCTAAAACACCCCAACTGGAACAGAAACAAATACTATATTGGCGGTACCATAATGTTTGCATTCACACACCAACTGTTACTCTTTCCCATGGGGTCTTGTTTTTTAAATGGCTGGTGGAGGACATTTCTGTTAAGCAACAAATCTAGCCTTATTTACTATATTGGCTGATTTTCCTATATTGGCTGTATATAATTTTCCTAGGAACATTAGATTTTCTTTTTTAAAATTTTTTTTAAATATATATTTGTGTGGTATATATGCTAACATACTATGGATTCTCTCTGACAGGCTGACAAAGCGTGGTGCACTCTGTAATTTAAAGCAATGCATACTTCTCTTATGGATTATTGGATTATCAGCTTTGGGTTTGTTAAACATCATGTATGGCTGAGTGCAGGAGTAATTGGCACACATAATTTATGAATGACTGTTTATTAATAAACTTCTCTTACTGAAACTGAAATAGCAAAGCTATTCCTGGACTAGAAAGGCTGGTAGATTTTTGGCCTGTAATAAATTGAACACATAACACAAAGCGGGAGAGAAAAAAAGAAAAACATTGCGTAGAGTCAGTTCTGATTTGGTTTTTTGTTTGTTTTTTTTTAAAGGTATTTAAAACATTATTGCAGTACATAAAGCAATTTGATTTCATCCTTTCCCTGTAATTGTGTTAAAGCATTTTCAAATATTCTTAAATTCTGATTTTGAGGAAATTAAAGTTACAAAAATACCTTTTGGGTGCAAAATGATGTAATACCACATATGTCTGTGTATAATCTGTAACATTATGAACCTTTGCATTAGAATCTGAAGTGACTGGTTTACCAGGGGTTTGAATTGCCTATGACTGTGATGGATGTGCTGAGAACCTGTCAGTGCTCACACATGTGGTGTGATGGAGCACAAGTGTGAGCAGGATCTGCAGGACCAGTGTGCATCAATTACACTTTTCTGGCACTTCAGAGGCTTCAGTACCAGGGACATAGCAAATGCAAGCCTGGAAATACTTTTTTGTTTTTCAGTTATGTGATTTTCCTTTTGCTTTCTGGTATTTGTGTTTAGTCTTGTTTGTTTTGTTTGTTTTTTAACCCACTGCTTCCCCACTGTTGAACTAAGAGTTTATTGCACATCCATTTGCTCCCTCTCAGCCCATCCCACTGTGTCCTTCAGGGCTGCAATAGACTTGTCACTAAGATGAGAAAGGATGGCTCTGAAGTGTTGGTTGTTGGGCACTGCTTCTCAGAGATAGGTAAAACAAGAATTCTAGAATTAACTAAAATCACCAAACATAAACATTTACTGCTTTGAGTTCATGAGACAATCTTGCTGTCTCTGAATTTCTGTGGAATTACAGGAACCAGTGGGGATGTTTCATTATTTTATATCTAGAAAGGCTTTTGTGTTCAAAAGGAAAGAGAATGTTAGCTCAAAGTCTGGCCAGTATTGCAGGTCTGCTGCTGTGATTCATAAAATGATAAGTATTATGCCAAAGATTTTATGCAAATAATGTCTATGTTTTCACATTAAACTATGAGATGAGACTTTGGCAAAACACAGAAGTAAGAGCCGTGCAACTGAATGGAAGGCTGAGACTGATGAGCAAGTTCAGATCATGAAACAGGGGTTTTTCCCCCTCCAATTGCCTATATCTGGTGTCTCTCACTTGCTACAGCAGACTGCATTTTTCATTGAAATATAGAAGCTTCTACCATCCAATATTTTTGTCCATTTAATAAAAGCACTGCAAAGACAGATGGACAAGAAGCAATTCTTTAAGACTAAAGCTGTTCCTTCTATCTTAGCCTTAATGAGAAACTGAACACATCTAAACCAGAGTTAAAATACAGCTGGGGGATAAGAGGCATAATTGGAAAAATCCCCGACCCCCCCCCCCCCACCCCCCACTTTGGCTTTCATTTAGATTCTGCACAGAAAGAATATTCAAAACATCATGAAAGAGAAAAAAATAAGTTGGGAAGGAAGGAGATTACTCTTTGCTTTCAGTGATTTTAAACATGCCAGCTAAGGATAGAGGGTGAGCCCTCAGAGGCAGGCACTGGAAGCATCCCACGGAACTCACCTGCAATCTGAGCATGGGGAGGGGGCGAGGTGGGAATATTTACCCGGGCAAATTCAAGTGCAGCATTGCCAGCCGCCACTAGCTGTCACTTTGCAAGCAGCCGGGCTTGGTGTTTTCAGCACTGCGGTTAGCGAGATTGCGGTGCTAATTAAACGGAGTAACTCCCTGAGCCGCCGAACGTCCCGAGCCCGGGGCTGGGCGAGAGCGAGCCTGGGGCACCGAGGGGAGGCAAAGGGCAGCTGGGGGCAGGGGCCGTGCCCAGGGGCTGTGCCCCGAGCTGGGCTGGGCACTGCGCTCAGCCCGCCCGCACTCCTCGCGTAAAGCCGAGCCTTACCTGAAGAAAACGATCGTCTCCCACACGTAGACTCCGAGCGCGTTGACGTTGCACATTTTTCCAGCTCTCGCTGTTGTGTGTTGTTGATTTTCTTTTTTTTTTTTTTTTTTTTTTTTTTTTTTGTACTCCGTGAGGGGTGGGCCGGTGGGGTTGGCCAATAAAGTAACCGGGCACTTGGGGAGAGCGGCACAGCCCCGGCACGGGCTCAGCACCGCGGACAGCGGCGGGCGGGCTCAGCACCGCGGACAGCGCCCGGTGCGCGCCCGCTCAGCACCGCGGACAGCGGCGCCGCTCCCGCCTGGGCTCGGCCCTCCTCCGCCGGAGCCCCCGCCACCGCCGCTGCAGCGCCGCTCGGGGCCGGGGCTGCCCACTCGGAACCCTCCCTTCAGCGGGATGTCGCTCCGGACATCAGGCTGGCGACAGGGGCGGCCGCAGCGAGTGTAGGTTTGCCATCAGGGTGCTGGCGGTGAGCTGGGAGGGGGGGACGCGACGACCCTCAACAACCCAGGGTTTAATCTCCGCTGCTGGCCGGGGTGTCCTCCTAATTACATCCACAGGAATTTGTCAGTGTGGAGCCGTGCTGCAGTCCCGCTTGTGGCGCTTTCCTGCCCGCCGTTTGGCTGCTGTTGATTCCTGCTTCCGGGGCTATTTTCCTCCCGAATAAGTTATTGCTGTAGGGAAGGTGTCCCATCGCTCAGGGCTAGAGCGGAGGGGAGCGAAGGGGAAGTTTCTTGGGAAGCACTTCCATTGTGCTCGGAAAGAAAGTGGCTCAGTGTCCTCCTAATGCATCTCATCTCCCCTCTGCCCTCTCTCCCCTGCTAGGACTCGCCGGATCTTGGGAGTTTCTCGCTGCATTAATTTACTAAACTCAACAAAAAAAAAAAAAAAAAAAAAAAAAAAAAAAAAAAAAAAAAAAAAAAGAGAGAGAGAGAGAAAAGAAGGAAAAAAAGGAGAGGGAGGTGGAGAGAGGGAAGGCTGAGGGGAGGGGGCAACTCAGCTTCTCCACCATCCCAAGGCCCTCCTCTTAACTGTGCTCATTGGTCTCGGGGCTGAAAAAACTACTCTAGGACGTGGTTGGATAAACGCATGTTGTTCAGCAGAGGCCGTTAACCTTTAAAGCGCTGATACGTTTTGGTTTATTTTAATCTTTTTAACCCGAATTGCTCTCTTTTTAAGAAGTCTCTGAAATTGTCTCCCTTGACAGGGCAAGCAAAAGGTGCCTTAAATCTCCATCTCGTGGAAGATCTGCTTGGCTGGCAGCTGATATGTGTTGCTGTGGGCTTTTAAGGAACACCTCTGTGTTGTGCTTCTTTTTTTGTTTAGCTTTATTGTTTTTTCCTTTTTCTCTTTGTTTTATTTGATTGGTTGTTTTTGGTCTTTTGCATTTGGTTTTTCAAAGAGCTTTGGCAAACACCAGAGCCATCAAGGCCAGGGAAGGTAAGGAGCTTTCAGCAGTTTCTGATCACAGCTCCAGCTGTGCTCGCAGGGTGCTGAGCTGGTGGTTGGGGTAGGGAGGATTGGGCTCCTTGGTCACTTTGTCAGTGTCAGTCTGCTGCTTGTCATCAACTTCTGAGAACTGAAAAAGTTAGCTCTCCTAAATAATCCAGGATTATTTTCCTTTTCTTCTCTATTGTCCTGCTGTATTGGGATTATTCTTCTTTAAGTTCTGTTTTGTTTACTTGTCCTGTGCTTTGTAAAACTCCCCATGGCAAAGATTTGCTTTTAACCCCTGTTTAGCTGTCATTAATCTGTTCAAGGACTCTTCCTATCCCACGCTGAAGGCTGGAGGATGACTGCTTTCTTCACCACTGTTGTAGCCCCTCCAGGCTGGGAAATAACAACGTTTTTCTTCTCCTTTTGAGTTACATCTCAAAGGACCTTACTGCCATACTAGAATTCTCCTGATGGTTTTGATCTTCTGATTTCTTTTTTTCTTTTTTCTTTTTTCTTTTTTTTGTTTTGGTTTGATTTTGTTTTGTTTTAAAGCAGTGTGTTTATGTAGCGAAGCAGACAGAAATATCCTTTGGGTCACCATTCCAAAGAAAAGAAAGACCTGCTTGGCTTCCAGCCACTGGTACAGTGGGAATTTAATCGGATTTACTCCAGCTCCTGGGTCTCAGTGTCTGGATAGATTAATAACAGGCTCTGATTTCACCTCATGGGGTGAATCACTGGGGACGTGATTCAGTGCAGCACTCCCTGCCTGCTGCTTGCTGGGTCCTCACTGTCCCTTCCCTCCTGACATTTGTCCCCACATGGATGAGCCTCTGTCGCTGTGCTTTTCCAGTCCCCTGTGTGCTGACAGACCAGAGGAGGAGCTCCAGACCAAGAGTGTTAACAGGACCCACACAGCAGCAAAGAAATGGTCTTTCCCTGTTGGTTTTTTTTTTTTTTTACTGGGAAGCAGTACAAAGAGCAGGAAGCAGAATCATCTCTTGGCATCTGTGGGTTAATTGTAGAGGCTGTCAGCCTTCTTGTTCCCTTAGAAATGGAAATGGGCTCTGTAGGAGATAGGGAAATATCACATGAGACATTCCTTGCTTGCAAGTTTGATCTTTATACCAAAGGAATCTGGGCTCGTCTCCTCTTGTCCCCACTTGCTGTCCTTGCACTCTCTTGGGTCAGGAGAGCAGTGGGGGCTGTGCTTAAGATAAAAAAAAAAGCAGATAAATCTGAATTTATATAGAACAAAGAGTCTTTTTGGTGCTGTTACTGTTGAAGGGTCTCAAAACTGCTTTTCCCAGGGAAAGAACTTCTCTGCTTTGCTGTCATCTCTCCTGGTGGTGATGGTGACCAGGGGGCCCAAGGGCTCTTCAGCTGATATTAAAATATTTTTTCCCACTGGAGAGAAACTAGAGCATTATTTGCTTTGACATTTGGAGAAATGGAGGAAAAAACAGGTTGCAAAAGAGATTTGGAGTAGGTCTAGGCACTGAGGTAATTTAGACCAGGGAGTAAAAAATAAATGTGAATTTAGGGATATAAGTTTTGCATGTCTTATTGGGATGGCACCAAAGGCACTCACACATTCTGCTTTACATTTCTGCCTGTGCTGTGCTATCTCACTCTTAACTGCTTGCCTTGGTACAGTGCCCATACTGTGCTATGTGAACTGTCAGGCCTTGGCCAGGATGATTTCAGATCCTTGGAATTCACATCCTCTGATTTTACCCTGGTGATTCCCGAAACAGCCTCACTGACACCCATCTGTACTTTGTGTTGTGTAGTTCCTGATGTTCTTTCATCTGTTGATATCTCTGATGAAGTTTCCCACATTTGTTCTGTACCATGTCAGATATTTAGATTTTCTTCTGTTCTCCAAGAAGTTAGGGGCAGATAAACTGGAAACAGGCCTGGAGATTGAATAATGTCTGCAATCAATTTTATCACTGCTACTTTAAGTCACCCTTGTCATCAGGTACTTTTCTCCCTGGGTCTCTCCTTGCTCCCTCTTAGACCAGGTTTTAGCTTTCTACTTGGTTTGCTGTAGTGGTTTGTGATTTATTTTTTAAGGGGAAGGGTTCACTTGCCAGGTCTGCTGCTTTTCAAGCAGAGTCCAAATGGTTTTGAAAGGCATTAGTCTTTCTCTGGTGGCACTTGCACAAATTACAGAGTTGAAGATAACTTATCATTATGTCAAATGAGGCTCTTAAAATTAGAATTACCCACTGCGTGTTCGTCTTGTTCTTGTTTTTAGTTTCGAAGTAGATGAGTCTTGTAAAACTCTCTTGTAGGTGAAATTGTCTGGGAAGATTCTTTGTCATCTTCTCTCTGGGCTGTGAGTGATGGATTCTCTTCAATGTAAGACCCCACAGAGATAATGGTTTTAATTTGTTTTTCAGCACTGAACTAAAACTTGGGGCCATCTGCTGGGAAGGGTGTGCATGAGGACTGATAAAAGCCAGGGAATATCAGTTTTTCCTTGATGTAGCTCCTCCCTGATCCTTTCCCTTTGAACAATGCACGTGGAATTCTTCTCTGTGAAGAAAATTATTCTTCCTGGTAGGCTGTGGTTTCATTCTGGTTTTGATAGTTGATAGAATTGCTTAAAGACAAGGAGAACACAGAAGGCCCTGGAAATCACTCTGTAATGAGGTGACCATGCACTCTATGCTGAGAATTAACCTTAAAGATTCATTCACAGCTGCAAGTTGGTTTCATTCCTGATCTGTTTTCCATCTCTGGATTTTACAGCAGGTAGAGTTATTTTAGTTTCTTCTTGCTTTTTAGAATTCAAAATCTGATAATAAATTCATCCTGGTGATTAAACTCCTTCAAGTTGACCATGCACTGCCTTTCTTCCCCAGATAAATGACAGGATTTTTGGTGAAGAGGTGGCCAGCACAGCAGTAAAGTACACTCAGCATTATCTTGGGAGTACTAAATCCATTATTGTCAGTTTGTTCTTTGGAGAATGGCTAATGAGGTAACAGTGCCCCAAGAACTCAGATTCTGCTTCCCAAGGCAGAGATTCAAATTGCTACAGCAGCACTACTTGCCTTTTTGACACTGAGCAAATGAAAAACAAATTTTAAATTAGAGTTAAGTTCACAGAATTTTACAAGGTTCTATAAGGCAATTTCCTATTCAGCTAATTTCCATGTCGAGTAAGCTATTTCTATGCATGATGGTTCAAGTAAATACAATTTTCTTAGAAACTTGAGAACCTGGAATTCTTTTTTTTTTCTTTTAAGAAAGTAATTCCTGGTAAAACAACACCATAAAGTGTTTCTGCAATAATTTATAATGCGAAGAAAAAGATTCTTTAGTTAAAAGATGTACAGATGAAAGAATTTGCTGGAACCAATGTAAAGGTCCATCTTCCACGACTTATGGAAGTATCCATGGTCTAAAAATATTTTTAGAATGGAATGCTGATGAAAAGTTTGATGATTTCTCTTTTGATATGCATTGGCTCTTTAGAAAACAACCACTGGTGTCTTGTATGGGAAATTCAGCACCCCAGGAGTGGAAGGCTACAAGGGATGGAGGTGAGGGATTTGTGGTGTAGGTTATTGATATTTTTGACTGAAATTGAGGACAAATATCATTTTGACAGCCTCCTGTATTTATTGAAAGGAATGAATGCAAAAAACTCAGGATGTAAACAGAATAGATTTTTTAAAAAATACACTAGCTCTGATTTTGTTTTTCCCCAAGCATCAATACAATTATTTGTAGTAAAAAATCAGAGTGTTACCATGAATTTTTCCTTTGGACAAATCAGAGAAGAGAAACTCCGTCCTGTTCATCATGTTGCACCACACTGGCCTTTTTTGTCTTCTATAACTTTCCCTTCCCATGAAAATAGTTCCCTGCCAAGGCAATTGAACTGAACAGAAGTGATTTATGTAGTCTGTGCAAAGAGAAAAGGCTTTGTTAGGTTTCAGGGAAGACATGGAAACACCGGGGGTGAGAAACAGCTTGGCTGAGAGATGGGAATCACAATGCTCTCATTAAATCTCCAGCCCATGGCCAGGCTGGCCTCACTTTGCATTTGCTGCCTGATTACCGAGTCCATGGAGCTGCTGTCTGGAAACAAAAAGCAGTAAATCAAAGCAATGGGCAGCTTTCAGAGGGAGCTGGAGGATGCCATGTTCTCCTTTGATTGGTTGTCTGAATGCAGCAGACACCAAAACATGTCCCTGCACATTTCTGCTTGCACGTGGAAGTGCAAATACACCTCAGCTTTTAAACTCTTAATGTCATGTGGAGAGACTTCTCCTTATAGAAGCAAATCTTCCATTCTCCTTTCAGATGACTTATCCACGGGAAAAGCAGTCCCTTCAACTGGTAGGGAATTTTGTTTGACATTGTGGGCTGTGATTGGGAAAGAAAAGGAGGGAGTAGCCTTGGTTTGGTGCAGTTTAATTCGATATTAGGCAAAACTTTGGAGACAATCACCTGACTCCTGTGTGGACAAAACCACTGGAGATATTTCTGATATTGCACTCTTTATACTCATAGTATTTTAAGTGGGAAAACCTCAATTAAAGAGCCAGAGCTGGGTTGCTGAAATAAATTTTGGTGAGCTTTATTGCATAGGCATGAGCTATTCTGAGGTACTTCTCTTGGTTTTTGAGAGATGGCTGTATTTTCTGTGAAGGAATCACCAAAATATTATAACATATACATACACATATTTTTGTACCTCCTAGCTATTCTCTGGAGACTCCCAGGGAAAGTGCCTCCAAATCTCAGCTGTGCCACATGTCCTGCCTCAAGGATACTCATATTCATTCCCAGGAATATCAGAGAACTTCCAAAGTCTTTCTCCCACATAAAAGCGATGACCATCTCTTTAGAAAAACTTTGTGGTTCCTGGACTTTTTAACAGGAAAATACTCCTTTTCTAAAGTCTGTAAATTGAAGCTCTGTCCAACTTACTGAATTCCTCTGGGCAACTCTTTGGATAAGGAACTGACATTGAGATTTGAAGCACTTCAGGGCTTCCAGAGGTGAACTGCCAGGGTGATTGCTTTATCCATGTTCAAATAGTGTCCAGATCCTGGAGCTGGGCCACTTTTCATTTAGCTGATGTTCCTCAAAAACCCAGGGAATCCTGGACAATCTCTTACAAGTCTCAGCATTCCAAAAAGCTCCAAAATCTTGGATATGAGAACTTGTAGACTGGGTTGATTATATTTGGGGTAGTTTTTGCTCTCCCAAGGATGTGCTCAAGCAGTTGTCCAACTGCAGGGGAGAAGAAAGTTCTGATAGCTTCTATGAACTTGTGGGAACTGAGGCTTTCCAGGACCCACAGCTTGGCTGAAGTTGGGCAGGTGTCACTGGGAAGTGTAAGAGAGAAATCTCCCAGCCCCCTGGATCAACGTCTTCACTCAGAATTGCTGGGAACAGGTTAGTGCCTGCATAAATTATACACAAGATGCTTTTTTAACATTGGTAAAGTACCACCTTTCTCTCAAAATTTCTGCACTATTTTGGTGGAAGTCTGAGCAGGAATCCTCAGTATGAAATTGCCACAACAGAAGGTGGACAAAGTTCTAAATGGAATAGGGATTACAGTGGACTTTGGGCAGTCTGACACTGCTTCTGGCACTGGGTGATGTGATGTATTCATTGTCTAATAAATTCCAGTTAGCATTGCTCCAGCTATCCATAGAGGGTGTGCCTACACTCCTGGATAAAACCTGGGACCTCTGGGGCCTTGTCTGTTAAAGTTTGTTGGCCCAATAAACTGGCTCACGTGGCACTGCTGAATGCTAGAAATCAATACAGCTGCTCTTGCCTTGTCCTAGCACAGGAAGGGAAAGCTCCAGGGACTGATTAAGTTCTCTTTGCTGAAAAAGCTTCTGCATCCTGAAACATTTTAAATAAATGCCACACGTCTGCAGGTAGTTCTGCATTTAATTCAGGTTTTATAAGAGGTTTGCTGTACGCTAAATAAATGCAACTTGATTATAAATAGCTTACTCACTGTAAACACACATCTTATTTAATAGATTGTACATCTCATTATGCTACTGTTTCTTAATTAGTAGTGTGAGTTGTCACAGTGAATTGTCCTTGGCCAGGCTTTCTCAGTGCTCTTGTGACTGAATTCAGTTATCCATTTACCATCACAGCCCAGGAAACAGCCATTTACTTATCAAATGTTTTAATAAGCCAGATAACATTTGTGCTCCTTTTCACTTGGCTCGACAGGCTCAAAGATGTTTTACTTCCTGTCCAAAGCCCTCAGTGGCATCAGCTGGCCAGACTGTCCCATGGGGCTCTGAGGTGGAAGAATCTCTGGGAAAGGCATGAGAACTGTGGGTATGGAGTGGATTTGACAGATTACCAAATTTGTAGGTGCCCAAAGATTTTGAACACCTTTTCTTCTCTTGGACTTGTGTTAATGAGGAGTCAGAGTGAGGGTTTGGAGAATTCTGGCTGTGCTGGTGGCTGGCTTTGTGTGTGGGGCTGTGAGTGTGGTACTTCTGCCAGCCCTGGTGATGGTGAGTGCAAGTGACACTTGTCTGATGAGTCAGGTCTGTCCCTACGTGCCCCTCAAGGATTCAGGACTGAAATATCATTGAGGACCCATTTGGGAAGGGAGCTGGAGCTGCCTCAGGGCCAACACATGTGTTTCTTTCCTGTTCCAAACGCCAAACTCATGCAGTTGGGAATGTGCCAACACCTCACACTTGCCTGTCTATGTAAGTCTACATGTCCATGTCCATTTTGTGTTTATCACTGAGCAACAAAAACCCCCTTTCCCCAAAGAAATGAAGAGAGAGTCTGTTGGTTTATGCTGCCCTGTAAATGATTTAGGTGAACCTTCATGCACATGACTTGTGTGGTTACCAATTACCATTCCCAGAGGAGGAGCAGGAGGGAGAAAAGGGGAACTTGTTATGATGGGAGTTAATAATCAGTTTAATTCACAATCTCCAGCTCTTCAAAGGAGTTGCTAATAAGTGTTTGTCTTCTCTTTCCCTCCCACTCCTTTCCCCTTAGGAGCCTAGTGAGAGACATAGACAGCACTGATCAGAGAAGGCAAATTGTAAAGGGGGGAAGAAATCCCCAGTGGAAACTCTTTAATCTGTCTCTGGAAAGGCCAATTTGTGTTAATAGGACAAAACTGTAACGTTTAATATTAATTATAGGGACTGGGGGAGGAGCACATGAAGGATGGAGGCAGAGAATAGACTGGAGGGAAGGAGAGATCTGGAGGGAAGGAGAGATCCCATTGCAAGAGCTTTTTGCTTTACCAGGAAACAGAGCAGCCAGCTGAACTCTTTTTCCTATCTGTAGCAATTACCAGCTGGATTCTGCTCTCAGCCAAGAAGTTTCAGGTGTTGCAGACAGACCCTGCTCCTCTGTGTGCCCCAACGCACCCGTTGGACACTGCTGAGCTCAGGCAGGGTGTGTGGAAGATGAGGAAAAGTGTGTGGGGTGGATTTCAGTGCACAGAAATCCCTCCTCACCTGGGCTCTGGAGGATCTCAACACCTAAACATGGCCAAGGAGAGAGACCTTCCCCTCTCTGAGGAGTCCACCTCCAAAATTTGTAACTGGGTGTTGTGGGCAGAGAGCAAAGGGGGAGGAATGTCCTGAGGGCAGCAGGGACTTGCCTTGCATGCCTGAATTAATGCAGCCCTATCAGTGTCAGCTCCTGCTTCTGCTGTTCATCTCAGCTCTGCATTTGGCACCCATTTCTTCCCTCCAAAGTGTGATAAAAAGATGATAGGAGATTTAATTTCCAGAAAGGGACACCCAGGCAGGCAGCAGGATGCCAGCTGTTGGTTAGATTAATGTGGGAAGTTTTCTTATCAGATGTTTGGAGTCTCTGTTATGGATAAGCAACTTCTCAAAAAAAAAAAAAAATCCATATAAATGCCCCTTTGCTGATGAAGCATCTTGGTGATGTTCCATTACAAGCAGGATGAACATGAGCTGGATTTCATCTGACCTTTAAATTACCTCCATTTTATCAGTTCAATTTCATCAGCAGCTCCTTTGAGAATGTGCTCCCACTTGGAATTAATAGATTCCTTCAATGCAGGAAGCTGACAGGGGCCTGTGAATAGCCCAGCCAGAGAGTGCTGTTCCAGAAGAGATCACATCTGGAGAGAGGAGCACACTGACACATGGGAAGGTGCTTGGCAGGGCTTTCTCTGACTTGATAAGGCTGTGTTCCAAATAGGAGAAAGTTAATTACAAACAGTGACAGTAGCATAAAATCCTCATTCCATCTTCTCTCTGTGCTGCCAGACCTGTGGGGGCAGGAGACAGGTTATCTCCTTAGCATCCAAGAATAAAAGAAAAGAACTTCTGTAGTTCTGGAGAGAGAAATCAAATTACTAGGTGTGTGAAGGGGTTGGATCTGGGGATTGTTAGGGAATGATGCTGGATTTCTTTGTTTTCTCTGGTGCCTAGTGCTGACTGACTTTTGTTGCACCATCCCAAGGCAGACTTTAGCAGCAAAGGCCACCAGCCAGGGGCAGCTCTTACAGTGAAGTGGTTTCCCCAGTGGTTCTGGGCCTCCATCCCTCTCACATCTTGGTCTGCCCCTTGCTGGCACCACTTGTGGGACAGAAAGAGACCTCAAAAAACACCCAGGCTTTGCCACTCCCCTCACAGAGCTGTTCATACCCAAACCACCACAGTGAATGGAGTTTCAGTCTCACAGACAGATCTGTGCAGGGGGTGAAATGATGCACAGAAGCTCAGAAGGCTCATGCCTGTTTTCCTGGCCCCAGGGGAGCTGGGGGTCGTTCTGTGTGATGGTGCTGAACTTCAGCAGTTTGGTGAGGGACAGCTCCCAGGACCTGCCTGATACAAAAAGGATGTGAGAGGCAGGCATGGGTTTCCAGCAGAAGGTTCCTTCATATTTAGCTGAATTCTTCTCCTGAGTGACCTTTTAGGCTGTGATTAATCCCTGGGCTATGCATGCACAGATGGGTTTTGTTGTCTAGACTGTGCTTTGTCATATCAGTTCCTGGCAGTCTCATCTATGTACAAGTTAAACATTTTGGGGTTTTTTTTTCATAGTTTTCATTTTTTTTCATAGTGCTATTAGAAAACTCCAGAGTGAATCATGGTCATAATGTCATGTAGTGTCTTCCACAGCCATTTCTAGTTGATCCACATATTTATATTGCAGGATGGCACCTCTCTGATTGAACCTTCTCCTTGCATCACCTTTAGGGCTGCTTCAAACAGAGATACTCCTGCATTTGGTGAGGAAGATGGAGGTTTATAATGGAGAAATAGCCTGTTGATAGTAGTTAATCTCCTTGTTTAAAGAAAAAAGACCCATTTCATCTTCTAATTTAATGATAAATTGCAGTGATTCATCAGGGAAGGAGGGTTTATTAATAGAGAGGATAATAAATGGGCTGCAGAGAGATATGAGAAAATAGTTTTGTCAAATAAGGGATTTAGGGGGGAAACAATGCAGAGCTTGAAGTCAGAACTGGAATCTTCAGAATCACTGCTACCTCTCTTTACCCCACACATCAAATCAAGGACCTTCTCTCCTTGTGTCAGACTTGCTGCTTTAGGTTAAATTCAGACTGTAAATGATCCAAGAACAGAAACACCTACAGACCTATGACAGGTCTCCAGATCCAGAAGAGGCATGAAAATACTTTAGGAATGTTCTGTGTTGAGGGGAACTCTAACTGTCTATGAATTTGGGCTGAACTAAGGAAATAGTTTCTGACAAGATTTCCAACTGTAAGACAAAAAATACAAATTACCTTTTTTTTTGATAGAAAAGGGGTTTTGGAATTCCAGGGTCTGGTATTCATTTTGCAGAGATGGTGTAGGAAAAGCCACCCCTGTAGTCATCTCCCTTCAGTACCATGAAATGGGATTCTTCTTAGGTTTGGGTTAATAGTAACTGAACTTTGACATCTGTCCCTGCAAATGCTGTTTAAATTTGCTGGGAACAAAAACTGGGGATGAGATTTTCCAAAAAGTCACTGACAGAGTCCTTGTTGTTAGGAAATGTTTGCTTAGGAGTGAAGATACAACTCTCTTTTTCTCCAGATAGAGGGGAAAGTAAAGCTGCATTTCCCTTTTCTAGCAGGGCTTTTATTGAGCAAGAACAGGCAGAAGCTGTTGATCTTTTGAGAACATCTACCCCTTCCTGTCCTTTGCTTCTCTCAGGGTGGATGAGGTAGAATATATTTCCTGTAGAGCACTTCAGAGCTTCCATTTGGACTCATAAATGAGATGCTTTAAAGTGTTGTTTTGGTGAACAAAAGAAAAGTGACATTTTGATCGGATTTTTGTGTGTTTTTTCCCCATTTGGCCCCAGTGCGCTTCTGGCCAGGCAGGCTGGGGCAGCCCAGCGTGGTG
Source organism: Haemorhous mexicanus (assembly GCF_027477595.1). Taxonomy (NCBI): domain Eukaryota; kingdom Metazoa; phylum Chordata; class Aves; order Passeriformes; family Fringillidae; genus Haemorhous; species Haemorhous mexicanus. The sequence continues at coordinate 6,269,349 of NC_082355.1, read as the reverse complement.
AAATGGGTGATCCCCCTGATGCTCGTTAACAAACAGTAATTAATCGTGCTTGCTTTGTGCCTCCTTTGAAAGAGGAAAAAGGTTGGGAGGTGCAATAGTCAGCTTCTCTTTGCCGTGGAGGAGAGGAGACTATGGGTCAGGGAGAGGCATCACCTGCTGTGGCAGGGGATGGCACCGGTGTCATGGTGCTATTTAAGGAAACAGATCAGAAGAGGGGAGGGAGAGGGAAAATCCCTCTATTAACAAACTCATTAGTGCTGGGACAAGGCAGACCAAACTGCTCTTCAGAAAAGCACTGTCTAGCTGGATTTATTATCCTCTGTAATTAGGGCCAAAACAGGATGGAGTGTGGTACAAGCAGGGGCTGAGAGAGGAAATGTGGCCTGTTCAAAGCCAATTATTTGTAATTACTCAGCTCCAGACGTGACATTTACACCAAGGAGAGAATAAGATCACAATGGTATTTTCTCACATCAAGGGGCTGTGCTGTGCTTGCAGGCTGTCTGCAGACCAGAAACACTGTGAAGGAGATGGTTTAAAGGGATTTCTATGTGACAGATGAGAGGTGGGATGCCTGGATACATTTGTACGATGATATTTAGGTTGCACCTGGGGAGGTGGATATTTGTCTTGGATTGTATGGACCCAGCAGCTCTGGGCACCATTCACAGGCTGGCAGAGGCCAGAGCTGGGCATCCTCAGAGAAAAAGAGCCTTGTGTGGAAGCGACCCCAAGCCTCAGCCACAGCTACTGCTGGATCCCACGAGGCTTTCCAGGGGCGATTTTCTCTGCTGAATTTGAGTTCGTGGTGCCCTGCAGCAACTGCCCTGTGCTGAGCAGCAAAGAGAGGGGCAGAGCCTCCCATGGCAGGGAACAGGAGCTCCAGCTTCACCTGCTCCAGCTGAGGAGCCCTGGCTGAGCTGCCAGCAAAGCTGTCCTTTGCAGAAACTGGGAATAAAAAAGGGTTCCCCAGGGAAATCTGTCGCTCAGTGCCTGCCCAGGAAAGGCTCTGCAGGCACTAGTTGCAAAAGCTTTTGTCTCTGCCTCTTCAAACACAGCAGCCTGAGGGGTTTCTTTGAAAGAGGCTTTTTGGTATGCTTCTTTCAAGTGGCAGGAGATGTGTGCTTGAGCTGCAGGTGGTCAGCTCCTGTCGGAGCAGTGTGTTTGCAGGGGCTGGCAATTCCAAACTCTCTGAGCAGAGAGGAAACATCAGAGAGATTTGAGGCTTCTCCGTGCCAGGATGTGGCCTGGACTTTGGAAACAGCACAAATTCAAAATGCTTTCATCTCAAAAGCGTAAGCATCTCTGTGGAGATCCACAGCTGGCTTTAAAAGTAACTTTTTTTTTTAATATATAAGTTATTAATCAGAGTATAATCATATTTAGTTTAAGTCTTCTTGAGTTTAGCAGTGTATGCCTCAAATGTATTTAAAGGAAATATAATAAAAACTTAATCTGGTGGTGTTCCCCTACTCCTACACCTCCCTCAGTCTGCAGTTTGGTGCTGCTTCTGGCACTCTTGCCACCCCTGGTTTCTCCTGTTGACTTCCTTGCTCTGTCCCAGTTGCACATGATCAAACCTGACTTTGCCTCCATGCTCCTCCTTGCTCCTTCTCCCTTCTCCATCTGGAGAAAGGAGAGGTTATGTTTGAGCCTGCACCATTTGATGGAAGATGCAGCTCATGTGTAGCCTGCAGAAAAATCAGCAACCTGCAGTCCCATACATTTTGCCCTCTCTTGAGGCATTTGAATGTGTGAATTCTGAGACAGCTCCTTCACCTTTCCCTGTCCTCCTGAGTGGTGCTGTTTCTCTGGGTGTGTCCCAGCTGCAGCACAGTCAGCCCTAAATTACCTTGCTTGGCCCTTTGGAGCTGTCAGGCACTGTGCAGCAGTTTGGCTGCTGCATTCCCAGGGCTGCTCTGTGTGCTGTGGTGCCTTCCCAAGAGCCCACAAGCCCTGTGGCAGGCAGGACTGTGTGACAAAGTCATGCAGGTGTTATCTGAGTTCTCCTGGCTCTACAAGCACAAGTTCTGATAACAAAAAGCTTTCAGGCAGCACAAAGAGGTGTCCCATGTCCTCACAGAGTTCCCTTGCACATGCTTGAAGCTCTCCTCATTGTCTTCAGTTTTGAGTCCTCTGGTGTGTAGGAGAGGAGAGGCTGTACCTGCAGTGTGGCTCTTGGCAGGGGTGAAGTCTGTCATGCCCAAGGATCCTACTGTGGAACAGTCTCTGTGCTACCTCCTCTCTCTAGGTGGTGCTGGGGCAGAGAAAATGCCATTCTCTGCACATCCCTGGTACTGCCAGGCTGGAGAGATGGGCACCTGTGCTGGTGTTCACAGGTGTCCCAGGACGAGGGAGGAGATGAGAATCTTGGCTCCATGTTTCAGAAGGCTGATTTATTATTTTATTTTATATATTATATTAAAAGAAAATTATATACTAAAATGATACTAAAAGAGTAGAAGAAAGGATTTCATCAGAAGGCTAGCAAGGAATAGGAAGGAAAGGAATGATAATGAAATCTTGTGACTGACCAGAGAGTCTGAGACAGCTGGACTGTGATTGGCCATTAATTAAAAACAACCCTATGAGACCAATCAAAGATGCACCTGTTGCATTCCACAGCAGCAGATAATTATTGTTTTTCTTTTCCTCTGAGGCTTCTCAGGAGAAAAAATCCTAGCAAAGGATTTTTCAGAAAATGTCTATGACAGGCACCCTTCCATAGTGCATTGTTGAACTCTGGTGTTAGTCCAGCACCTTGGGCTGGCAGTTCAGTCCTTCCTCAGCATGTCTCACAGCTCAGCAAATGTAAAAGCAAACCAAAGCTTTCTGTCTCTGCCTCTCAACCTTAATGTTGGAAGGACTTGCTGGGAGCCTCTTTATGTGTACTGGACCCATCTTTGTGTCTTGGGGCCATCTGTGCCTCAGGGAGCTGCTGGGCTTGGCAGGGTGGATTGCTGCATCCTGGACTCACGTGGCACTCTGCAGAGGCACAGCTGCAGGGCTGGGTGCAGCACTAGCTCAGATGTCCCGCTGTGTGGTCCCAGGAGAATCCCACAGCTGCCTGCACCCTCTCCCTTTTCCTCCTCTCCAACCCCGATTTGACACAAAACTCCTTTTACTTCGAATCAGTTTACTCTCAGTCATGTCTCTCTGCAGCACGGAGCTGTTTCCAGATATGCTCTGAGAGTACAGTGAGGGGGAAGGGAGGTGAGTTTCTTATTGATAACAGCTATCTTTAACAGCTGTCTTTAACTCCACAAATAGCCCAGCCTCTGGGGATGGCCCTGAGGTGGTGAAACAATAGTTTGTGTTGGTCCAGTTCCCGTGCAAAGCTTGAAAACTGACAGGAGAATAATGCAGAAAATGTCTTTTTCTAGGAAAGCACAGCATGACTCGGTGCTTTCTCACATTTCCTTCAGGGAAAACAGGGTTAAGAGCTGATTTATACAGAAAGAAAGGAAAAGCAAGAAAAAAACTCCCTGCAAAACAAGCAAAGCTGAAACTCTCCTGTTATGAGATGGTTTCACAAACTGGAAGAGAAATTGGGTGCTGAACTTCAGTAGAAATGAATGTTATCAGACAACTTTCATTTCTGCTCTTGCACCTACTGGGCCAAGCATCCAGAGAGGATATGTCACATAGCAAATGGGCTTGTCACCCTGTGGAAAACACAGGTTTTGTAGCTCAGGACAGGAATCCAGAAATGAGAGAGGGCGATCCAACACCAGGAGCCTTGCAGTGGCACAGGCAGGGCTGCCATGGGGTCATCATGAAAAGGAATCAGGGATGGGGGGGAAGGCAGGAAATCTGCACTGATGATGTGATTGTGTAGAGGAGGGAGAAGGTGGTTGAGTTCCAAACATTTTGATTTTCTGTAGAATTAGATACATCTTGTCTGCTTTGGCTGCTGGAGACAGGACCCTGAGCTAGAAACTTCTGCCAAACTCTGTGTCAGTTGTAATTTTCTAATCAAGTTCCTACTGCAGCCCATCAGAGACAGATAAATAGATTCTCTTCAGTCTCCATTCATGTATGAGCCATCAACACATGCTTTGGGGCATTCACAGCTACATAAGTAGTTTTTTGGGGTGTGTGGGGGGGTGGCACCTGTGTATCTAATAAAAATAGGGATATTATGAGTGTAGAGGATTAAATCATGGCAACCAAAATAATAAATTTGGTTCTTAACATTTGTAGAGGTGTTTGGTTTTGTTTGTGTTATGTTACACTTGTGTGATTTTCTAACCTTCAGCAAATGACCAAGATTATTAAAACATGTCCTTAAATTTGACACTGTTTTCAAACTGTTCCTTTTGATTTGGTCTCATGCTATCCATTATTCTTGGTGTTTGTGGGGTCATTTAAAGTCCATGGTTTCATTTGTGAATCTGAACTGGAAGAAATCCAGCCTAAATTATGTCTGGACTATTGTGAAGATGGTGAAAGAAATGACACATTTTTGATGCCTTCACTCCAGCAATGCTTCTGAATCTCTCTTTTTGTTTGTGCATTTGTGAGCTCTTTGGTGTCTGTGATTGCGTTTTTCGTGGGAAAAAAAGGCATTTCTGTGCATGCCTGTGGATGCTGTTCAATAGCACAATATATTTGGGTGAGTCTCTCCTCTTACTCTGATTTTTGTGAAAGTTCCTTTTTATCTTTTTTTTTTTTTTTCCTTGAGAATTTAATTTCAAGTGTTACTTGCTAAAAGCTCCCTCCCCATTCTGTTGCAGTGGAAACAGGCTCATTAATGGACACATTCATAATCTCCAGCCAGACCTGCCCAGGGAGATCTGTGGGCTCTGAGCTGACGTGTCTGTGGCTACCTCTGCCCAGTGGACGTCTATTATTTTCTCACCTCAGCCACAGAAATGGCTCCCCTGACAGAGGCACTTTGCTACACCACAATAGCCAGAGATTGCTGAATATTAATTATATCTGACTGCCCAAAGTGCTTTGCCAGCACATGGTATTGGAGCCGGGATGTTTTATTGCCTTCTTGCCTTTTGCTTTCCTCAGAGAACAAGGTGTGGCTGCTGTGGCAGCTCAGCCAACTTCCTCATCTGAGCTCCTTCATTCCTGCTCTGCTTGGGGAAGGGCAACAAAGGGGAAAAACTGATTCAGCCCGAGTGCTTTAGTCCCATGAAAGTGAAATTTGCAGCCCTATTATTCTGCTGGGAGATTGATTAAAGAAGACAAGCCTTTGAACTTTGTTTCAAGCAAGAGGCAGTTGTAATAACTGTGATTTTCTGCTTTATATTTCCCTGTGTGAGGGAGGGAGGAACTCCATTTACCTCTCTGTCACGGTGGAAATGAGGGGTGTAGGTACCCTGCATTCAAACAGAGTGCCCACAGATGCTCTTTGTACCCCTCAAAATCCCATTTTGTGTTGGTTTGAGACTTAAAACTGGCTCAGATTCCTTTGTGGGCTTCCAGCCCGAGTAAGGGTGAGCAGCAGAAAGGACCTGGCCACCTGTGGCAGGACTGTGGGCTGTGAACTCCACCTTCCAGCTGGAGTGAATCTCACCTCCCTGGCATTTCCCAGCCTGTCTTGATTGCTGCTGGGGTGCAAACACCCAAATGGTCATAGAGAGACAGTCTGCAGGTCCAGCCATGGGGGGATTGCCTTAGACCAGCAGCAAACTAAAAATAAAGTGTATGGAAGGGAATATAGACATACAGAAAGAACAGCTTTCGTCTGTTCTGTAGGAGCAAATGCCAAATCCTTGTGGTCAAAGAGCTGTGTACTTTTCTGGCTTGTGCAAATTTACAAAATTCCTCTTTTGACAAAAATCCTCTTTTATTCGCTGTCATTGTAGGAAAAGGGCAAAAAGTGAAAAGCCCCTTAGATCATTATGTAATTACTTGAGGATTTATCTTCATGGTTGTAGGAGATGACTTTAAAAGCAGTTTTTTGTTAATTCCCTCCTCCCAATGTTTTGAGTGACTTAAGTTTAATCCTTTCTTCTGTCTGACTGGGTTCAAACCTGCTTTAATTGTTTTACAGAACATTTCCCTGGCAATGAAGTTGTAGGCAGGGGTTTGTGTGTGTGCATGAAGGCAGAACTCCTGCTTCAGTATTTGTACTTTATGTGTAATTTGACATCCAGCAAGGGAAAGAGCATCTCCTCACCCCAGTGTTGAGCAATCCTGCATGCTCTGAGCAGCCAAAATACCACATCTGGTGGGCAGGAGCCCTGGGGAATTGTGGCTTATCTGGTGGCTTGAGAGGTCTCTACAAATGTAGATTCAGATTGTAAACTGAAATGTAAATTCTGCCATGAGGTAGAAGGGGGAATTGAATCCCAGAACTGCAAGGGCGTGAAAGTAAACCTTGCTGTTGTTGTCTGATGTTTGTGGGTTTCAGTGCCTACCTGAAGGATGTGGCTCAAATCACTGATAACCTGCTAAGCCATGCCTAACTCATGTTAGTTCTTGTCTTTCATTAATTCTTTTTAAATTAAAGGGCTCATCCAGTGAATTTAGTGCTTGCTGAGATGCTGAGCAGTATTTAACTCTGTGCAATTGTTAGGGCTCCACTGCATTGTGCAATTGTTAGGGCTCCACTGCATTGACCCAGACTTTTTTCACTGATTGCGTGATGAGATTTCTACTTTTCCTTCTTCTGCAGGTGATGTTTTCTCTCCTCTAAAGGAATTTAGTTATCAAAAAACAGGAAATGGAAGGACAAATATGTCTTATATCTTGGATACTCTGCGGAGATCCCTTTATGCAAGGTTTTAAGTGCAAGGAGTACAGGCAGGAAAATGTACATGGAAAATAGTGTCTGTGATGGCAGTGATGTGGAACTACTCTGTTTGATACCAGTTTAGTTTAGGGTCTCTATTCAAACTCTCTTGACATTACTGTTGTAAGTTAATTCAGAATAATTATGCCACAATTTACTCTCTGTAGATCCTACAGTCAAATCTCTTCCCATTGATGTCACCTAGTTCTCAGCTCAGATGTGCCTTCACTGCTGGAAATGAAATCATCTAGGTTTAAAAGACATTTTCCCTATACTTAAAAAACCTGTTAGTCAGTTTTAATACCAAATCCGTTCCAGCTATAGAAGCAGAATGGAATAAACTGTCTGTGTGTCTGGCTACAGGCACCAGAAAATCCACTTAAAGAACTGGATTTTCTCGTTTCTTATTCAGTGTTTGCCTTCACTATATCCAGCAACACTTTGCAAAATAATAGGTTCATGTACTCCCTCTACCAACAATATTAATATTTCAACAATACATAGCTGAACCAGACTTTCTTTGTTTCAGTATTAATTCTTTCTGTGCAAGTAAACACTGCCCTTGGCTTTGTGGGCTCTGTGGAGTGCCTGCATTTTGATTTGCTTTGGGGTTCAGCTGAGTTGGTCAGCACAGGGGATTTATGGTTTTGCTTTCCAGTTGTAACACATCGCAAACACAGCCTGGTTTGCAAGCAAGCTGCAGATTTGTTAAATGGACAGCATGACAGACCTCCTGAACTTGGATGGAGGAATCACAACTTGGAAAGACGTTGCCAATGTCTTCATACAAATTTACATGCTATTTATAAATCCATGCTGATAAAAAATACACTAAATTTTGTAGTAAGTTTCCTTCCCTTGTCTACAGTTCAACTGAGCATTTTGCTGTGCAGTCTTGAGGTGTGTGGAAGTGCTGAGTAGTTCTTTCAATAACCCTTGCTATCATGAAACTTTCTTAGGAGATCCCAAAGCTGCTCTTAGAAGAGCTGGAAGTTCCTGCTGAACCCCACAGGCACACACAAAGCAGGGCTGTGGAAGGCCTGTCTCAGGGCCAGATAATTCTCTTTCTTTGGCACCTGTTAAACATCATTTTCACCATTCTGCTTGCTTTATCCTAGCTCATTGTACTGCCAGCCTCTGAGCTCCTTGCCTGAATTTTCTCAGCTTAGTGGTATTCCCTTTCCCTCCCAATAAATCCAGCTTGATCTGATGTTTCTGCAGCCTTGTCCTTGCCAGATCTCTGGCACTCAGGTGCATCAAGCCCAGCCCCTGTGACTCACACTGATGGAACTGAAGGCTCAGAGTGGTGCAGCAGCCCTGGAAAACAGCTCAGGAGACTGAGGAGTCCTGCCTCACTCAAAGATGTGAGTGAGGGGAAGTTAGAGGAACTGTGGGCAGATGAAACTCTGCCTGTCAGCCATCAGTGGGGGCATGGAAGGTGGAGCTTACAGAGCAGATTCTGTTGGTGGCTGATTTCATCTGGACATCAGGAGATGGATGCTGGAGATCTGCACTTGTTGCCACCTTACACAAAGGATTCAGATTATTTACCTTGTTAATTTTATTTTTTAAAAAATTTCCATTTCCTTTGATTCAAGAGGATACCAGTGAGGGGATTTCTGTGTAAAAAAAGGCTATTTTTGTTTACCTCAGCATCCTGCGCAAGTTCAGTGCACCTCAGTAAAGGTCAGCCCTAAAATCAGCCAGGTTTGGCTACAACAATCCCCACATGGGTCTCCTGCATGAAGTGAGGTGCAGGGAAACAGCGCCACTGTCTGAGGGGGGATGTGTGTTCTTCATGCCTGGACCAGAACTGGCCAGTCTGATGGAAGTGGAGAAGCCACAATGTCAAAAAGAGGCTGGACTACCCAGGTGATGGGAAATTTAGTCATATTTCAATTTTCCATTTTAGATGCTTTACAGCCTTGGAAATTTATTGCCATTATATGGCTTAAATTTCAAACTGCTTTAGAACTAACCTTGGGATCAAAATGTTCTTAGATTTTAATTTTTTTTCCTCCCTGGGACAAAAATATTTACCTTTTGAAGGAGCAATGCCAAGCTTGTACCTTTTATGAACCAGTATATTTTTAGCTAAATCACAGCATCTATGCTATCCCTTTTTTTTTTTTTTTTTTATTTCTCATGCCAAATACAGGATTTTTTTTCCTTCAAAAAGAATTTCTGAATAAAAGCAATTTTCCTTTATCAGTAAGGAATTAAACCCCTATTGGGATCCTTTGATTTCTTCAGTGTACAAAAGGTAGGGTACAGGGGATTTTTAATTTCATGGTTTGTTTGGTATTTCAGAGGCAGTGAACATGAGTGGTTAGATCAGCTGATAGTGGATCAGAAATCACAACATGTGTAGCTTTTATCAAGTCTTGTAAATATTCTTTTGCTTTATTAACCCCTTCTGATAGGGTCTTATTTATACTGTGCTTTAAAATGGGAATAAATTCTCACAAATGACAAATTCACCAAAAAGCAGTAAAAGTTAATAAGTAATTTAAAGCACAAAAATGAAAGGGGATGATTGGGATTTCTGCATGGACTGGTGCTGTTAAACCTCTGCTCCAACTCCATCTGTTTCAAACCCACCCAAGGGTGGGGAGCTCCCTCTGGGGTGACCTGGGGACACCCAGACCAGACAAATTCCCCTTCTCAGGAGGAAAGGTGTCCTCTACCAAGCTGGGCCCGTGGATAAAAGGGCATTTTGGGACAATGTGTCTCCTGGCATTTTCCAGAGTGTGCTTGCTTGCAGATAGCTAGAAGAGGTCAATACCAGGCCAGTAATTTTTTTTTTCTCTCTGTTCTGAAAATCACTCAAAATGCCAATGTGCTGGTTGGTTGGTTGGGGTTTTGGGGTTGGTTTTTGTTTGGTGTCTTTTTGGGATTTAAAAATTATATGAGTTGTCAGAATTAGTTTCTGCTGAAATATTCTGCAAAATTTTGAACAAAACAAATGCTATTTTAACAGGGATTGTTTTCAGAAATAAGATGTATGAAACACAGCATAATAGCAATAATAATTCAAAACCAGAACCTTGAAAATTGTTTTGGCCAAAGTCTATAGAAATCCTAATGAAAAGAAAAAACCCAGAAAAATATGAAGCAGGGGCAATTTCCCAGAAGAAAATTGCCACCTTTTAACAGTAAATGCTTTACCTATTCTGCTGCATGCACTTATGTTTATAATTCAGCAATTATTTAGGCTTCTGTTGCATTCTGTATTTTAATGGCCAATTGATATTTAACTACCTTGTGATTATTAATGCATTTAATTAAGCTTGCTGTTCCTTCCTTACTGGAACAAAGGAATCCTGGACACAACAACAAAGCCTTTTCATGTCCTTGTACAGGACTGAGGCCATTTCTGCTGTATATTGAAAATCAGCTTTATTCAGTGCTGCAGTGTGAAAGGAAATACAGAATAAAGCCCACTGAAAATCTGAGCCAGGTCCCAGGCACCTGAAAAGTGAAAAATCTCTGTCTCAGCTGGGAATGTGCTGCTGGTCCCCCTCAGCACCTCCCTTCTGTGCTGCTGGGAGGAATTCTGCTCTGTCTGCAGCCTGTGAGTTTAGGGAAGGAGGACTAAAGGGTCAGAATAAAACCCAAGGCACAGGCACAATACTTTCTCCTCTTGACCTCTGGGTCTCTTTCCCTCATTCCTAAGGGAAACTGTTATCATAGGAAACTCAATAGAAATATAGCAAATGCAACAGAAACACAACATATAAGGGTACTGTGAGTCCTTTCCTCTCCCACACTGCTGTTCTTCACTAGAAAACTCTGTGCCTCCACCTGATAGAAAATCTTATCTGACCTGACAGCAGCTGATTTATTTACCAGCTATGAAAGCAACATCAACAATTCTGTTGTTGAGGAGGAGAAGATGCTGCTCTAAGAAGGTGATAACCTAGAAAGGGATATTTCTGCATAGAGAATTTTGATAGAGATTTGATTTCTGGAAAGGAGCAGGAAGAAGTTACTTTTGTAGGTGCAGAGGAAGGTCCTGTGAACAGGCTCTTGGATTTGTGTGGCTCTTGAAATGTTTCAAATGTCAGATTTTCTGCACAGTGGTGCTGGGGAGTTGTCCCGACTCAAAGGTGTGTACCAGAGCTGCAGAGTGTTTGTTTTGGAGAGGATGTTCTTATTTACTGCTACTTGTAAAGCCTCTGGCCCAATGGGACTCCCTGCCTTGCTGACATGAAGATATTATCACTGTAAATATTCCTGCTGTTCTGCATGCCTGCACCTGCAGTGCTGTTGGGCTGGTGGCAGAAATCAATCAGAGTACCAGTAAAACCCCTGGGTGGAGATCTTCAGAGCTGCCAGTTCCCCTGGGCACCCAAATCCCCCAGGCAGCTCTGGTAATCTCAGCCTGTAATTATTGCCAGTAAACATTTTGCTGTTGGGAGCAGGTGAGAGTGGCTGGAAGGAGCTGGCTTAAACCCAAGGAATTTATATGCCACCTTATTATCATAGAAACTGTGTCAGGGAATAGATGGGGTGTTTTCTTGATGCCTTTCACCACTTTGGTGACTGAGACACAGAAAAGCCCACAGTCTAACCAGAAATCTGTCCATTTGGGAATTTGAATAGAAATGTTCTGTATTCCAGGCCAGTGCCATAACGTGCACATTTCCTCCCTTGTTATCATGCATTAAGGGAGACATGGATGATTTCAGTATGTCATTTTCATAGGGAGTGTTGACATTTCATTATTTTCTCCTGTATTCCTGTGAAATAATTTCTGAAATTCTTTCTTGTAGTAAATTAGGCATTTTGGAGTTTCAATTTTTTTTCAAACAGGGTTTTCTTCCTGTTTCTATGTTAATCCATGCTATTTCCAATTTTTAATATGTTTAATTGTTATTTTGATTTACAATAAACCAATATTTTAATCCAACCTCATGATTTGTCCCAAATCATCATCTTCAACAAAAATTTTATATGTAATTGATTTCACAATATGTCAATATGAAAATAGAAAAGTGGAAATACTATCAGTGAACTGTCAGCATTCCAGGATAAAATAAAAAGAAAAAACCCAGAAGTACAAATTCCCAAAAGATCCAGTGGGGTTTTTCTTCATTTAAATTGATATATTATTACTGAAGCATAGAAATCACTTTTGTGCCAGTAGCTGTCCCACAGTCAATCCGCTGAGATGAAAAGATTGCAGCCAATGTTGTCTGAGACTAGCTAAACTCTCACAAAGTAGATGCAAACAAGTAGCAGGAATATTTTCACAGCCATAACCAGAAATTCTCCTACAAAACCACTGCTGTACAGAAGTTTTGGAAGAGAGCAAAGATGAACATTAAATAACAAACCTGATATTTAGCACTTCTCTTTACCTTGTCCTGCCATCCTCTCTCACCTTGTAAACCACCTCCACGGAACCTCATCCCTCCTGCTTTTGCAGCAGTGAGCCTGATAGGAAAACAGAGTGAAAATTAATTTAATGTGGGTGGGTAACTGTGTCCCACCTCGATTCCTGTGCTGCCTGCAGCTCTGTGGTACCTCCCAGGAGTGCAGTGAACAGTGCAGCTCACAGCTGGCACGTGTTTGTTCTCTGTCCCTCCTCGGGGGAAATCACTTTCAGCTGAGTGGTTTGGGAGGAATTCTTTCTAAATATGTGCACACAGGATGCTAAATATTTGCTAGGAGAAGGCCAGCCAAATTAATTGCTCCTGGAGTGGAGGAAAATGGAGTTAGTGAGGATTACTTTGTCTCAGGAGTGAGCACTGTAGGAATTAGTTCCTACCTGCAGAGAGGTGTGGTGTTGCTGCCACAGATGCAGCATTCCTTATGGGAGGCTGTCAGGGAACCTGGAGGTGAGGACTCACTCACAGAGAGAAGAGAATATAGAATAATTTAAATGAAAATATTTACTCCTTGCTCTGCTCAAGCAGAAGAACTCCAAAGCAGGGCTTGGCTGGGAGGCAAATATCACCCATGGAGTCTCACTCAGAAAATCAGGATCCAGGTAATTGTGTTCTCAGAACTGCTCCAAGTTATCCAACATGCAAAGCAGGAACAGGACCTGTTCCTGCTGAGACTCTGAGTCCCCAGAGTATTCCAGGGCAGAGAATGCCTCGTATTTATTGCCCCGTGCAGAATTTCTGTGTGTTCCCATATGTAGAGCTTTGTCCCTGACAACTGCTGGCATCTGTGTCCCTTTCAGTGCTGCCCTGTGGGACTCCTGGTTGTGCTCAGTGTATCACATCTCTGCCTCTCTGATTCTGCACTGATCCAGAGGCACAGCCTCCCTGGGAAGGGTATTCCTGTCCCCTCACCGTGTTGTCTGGAGAGGAAGGAAGGGAGGGATCACCAAGATAAGATGGTGAGCATTTCACTGCTCTGTGCCTCAGCACCCCTAGCAATAAACATATGTAAAATTTTCTCCTGTAATAAACTTTGAAGTTCAATTTGTGACTGTTCATAATGGCAGAAGCTACTACAGAAATGGATTTTTTTTGAGTGTTCCGTTAGTTAGTAGCTTTAAGAATTACCACAGCTCTGAGCTAGGTTTTGCTACACATCCATGTTTGTCCCTTATTTCCTACAGCAATTTGGTTTTCCTGTGAATAAAACCTTTACAGGCACTTTAAGCACCGTATTCCTACACCAGTGTTTTCATTTAGGATACAAAACAGATTGGGGTGACAATTTTTATTGCCTTCTAAATAACCTCATATAGAGTTGAGCATCTTAACAGAACAAGTTCTTCTCCAGGAAGCTTGTACCTGGACAGTGCACTCTGTAATGGAGCAAATAATTAAATTCAGCAAGCTTGGGTGAAAAATATAATCAAAATGAAGGTGATTTCTTCTTTGTGTTTCTTTCCTGCCTCTCCTTGCCCAACATCTGCTTGTTGCTGTTATACTGAGCCCCTGCCTGGCTCTTTGTGTTCTCCTGCCCCTGGTCCAGAGCATCACTCTGGGGTCCCAGGAGGGCTTCAGGCTCAGGAGAAACTGCTGTGCTGGGAGAGGACTGCCAAAACAAACCCTCTGGTGCCTCTTTGGAGGGGAATTGGAGGTCACAGGCAGCTCTTTGGAAGGGATGAGTAGCATGAAGGATTGGCACCTTCACCTGCTGCTTTCTGTGAATCATTGGACACCCAATTCTAAAGTGAGCTTGACTTGAGAGGGTTTTGCCCTAGAACAGGCTCTGTTCCCACCCGTGGAGGAGCCAGGGCTGTGTGCAGGGTTCTGCCTGAGGCTGTTTTTGGGAAGGCTGAGTGGTTTCAAGACATGGTGTGGGAGAGCTGCTGCTCCCTTTCCTTGGCTCTGTGACTTGCATGCATCCACACAGACAGCTCTGTTCTCTAACCAGCTTTCCCAAAAATTGGAAATGAGCTAGAGGGGAAATTAAAACTATCAGCTTACCCTCAAATGCCCTGTGAATATGATACTTTTTTTTTTTTTTAATAAAAGCTCTTCTAGATGTAACGAACAATAATCTATCTTTCTCCAGGCTATTGACTTTCCTGAAGAGAACAATGCAGAGCAGTGTCCTTCCTGCAGCAATCACAGAGGCTGTTAAATGCCACCTCCTGGGAGGACCTTGTTCTCATCTAAGCATGATGCTTTTCTGACTAATTTAAATTTATCCTTATTCAGCTTCATTGCTGTCAGGGCTGCTCCTCAAAATAGAACCTTTTCCATAGGTGAAAGTCTCTAAATGCTGATCTGGAAGGGGGCATACTTATGCCAGATTTTTTAAGTTATCTATTTGAAATTCCACTTTAAAATTAATATAGGTTAGTTCTAAGATGGTATTTTTACATGAAGTGGCTTTTAGGCAAGGAATTTCTTTTTCGCTTATGTTATTCCCCCTCCTTCTGTATCATTCTGTGCAAGTATCCCTTGGAATCCAACATGGCAGGATAACATTAACTTTGCTTTGTGGATATATTCAGAGCTGATGTCATGGTAGCCTCTCAGTGAGGGATCTAAGAGTAATTTTTGATGTTTAATGTGATTAATTTCCTTCTTTTCAACAATTTTGTAAAGGATGGTTTCACAGTTTTTTGTTATTTTCTGTGTAGAAACCTCTCCTTTGATTTGTCCTCTGTGTTAGAAGACCTAGGGTTTTGCAGCAGGGCTGGCTTGGTTTGATTTTAAACATTTTTCTGCTTTTATCTACACTGAAGTCAATAAAAACATTCAATGTTAGGAGAAGAGATAGCATTTTCCTTGTAAAACAATTCTGGCATCATTCTGAGAGAATTCTGGGGTCCCCTCTTGAGCCCAGGCTGTCCCAGCCCTGTCCTTCCAGTCTGCTGCCACTTTCCAGCCTCCCTCAAGGTGCCACCACTGCTGGGGAGTTGAGTGTGGGGTCAGGGGAAGAGAACACACCTTGCCTTTCCCTCCTGGAGCAAGGGAGGAGTGAGGGAGAGAGAAGGAGCAGTGGTGGCTGCAAGGCTGAGTGGTTTCCCAAAGGATTCTGTGAGACATCAGCTGCTCTGAAGAATCAGCAGCTGAGAACAATCCTGCTGTAAAACTGACTTATTTCTGACCCCTACCATGAAGAATTGTGATGTGCCGTGATAAAAATTGTCGTGTTGGTTTCTGGGCAAGCTTGGCTAGCCATGCACCATTGTCTGGCCAGTCTCTGTTGCTTTGGGATTTTTGCATCATCCTTCCCATGTTAATAAATGAACTGTGACATCCATAAAACTTTTCTGAAACAAATCTGGGATTAGCCTAGTTCAGGGAACATCTAGATCAGTGGTGCTGTGCCCTGTGCACTGAGAAGGTGCCAGGAGCTGTCCTTGCCATGCACTGGCTGTTGAAGGAAGTGCTGGAGTCACCATCCTTGGAGGTGTTTAAAAGACATGGAGATGTTTTAGTGGCTGGTTTGGCAGTACTGGGTTAACAGCTGGGCTTGGGGATATTTAAGATCTTTTCCAACCTGGACAATTCTACATTTCTAAATTTCTAAACTGGTGTTCTGGGCTTGGTTTAAAACCCTGACTAAACTTAATCTATGTGTCCAGCTCCTATCTGCTGTGTCTTTATTTAAATGAAAATGTCCTCCTCTTGCTTTCCAGGCCCTCTTTCCTTCTCTTATTGATGCTTTCTCTGATGACCTGAGTTCCTTGGGTGCTCCTCTGTGATCTACCAAGGTGCAAAATTTGCAGAATTATCTACTGCCTCCAATCCCAGGTGCTTCCTCCAGTTCTGTCTGGTGAGTCTCCTGCCTTTCACATTCAAATAGTTCTTTAAAAAGTCACAATACCCATGCAAGTAGATAGGTAGATCTCAGGGAAATCCACTTTGGGAGTAGTAAAACAAAATGTATTTTGTGCATTCACCATTTTCTTCACTGAATCGAAGAGAAAGAAGTAAAATAAAATAATTTTTAGCTTCTTGTCTGTAAAGTTTGGAACAAGCTGACATGCCTAACTTCAGTGTGGACTAAAGTTCTGAAGAATTTGATAAAAATCATTGGTGACATGACTTGGTTTGTGTGAAAGGCCAAAGAGAACTTGCCACTTTCACACCTCAGCCCTGCCCAGCACCTGGAGGAGCCTGGGGGTCAGTGCTGGCTGAGACACTGATTCCTTCCCTGCCTCTAGTGTGTCATGAGGGTAAAGAGCAAAGAGAACACGGGCTTTGGGCTGGAGACAATTCCTTTTTAGTGCTGGATGTGCAAGTACTGAGCTGCTACACAAGGAGGGTGTGATGTGCTGCTGGTCTGAGGTGTTTGCATTCTCTGTATGTGTGATACTCAAAGCTACAGAAACCTGCCTGTGTGAATTGTCTGGGCAGCTGCTGTGGAGCTCATATAACTGTCATAACTTCATCTAAACTTCTCTCAGATGTGCCAAGCTGTCAGCACTAAAGAACACTCTGGGCCAGTTCTAAGAGCGTCCAGCAATTTCTTGTGGCTTAGGCAGTACCTGGGAAGGTTCTGGTTTTGCCCTGCTGACTTCTGAAGATGAGAGTTTTGATTCTCAGCAATATCTGCACCTCTCTTACATCCAGCTGGTGTGGGAAACTTATTAACCTTTGCTGAGCAGAGTTTGCTTTTTAAAAAATTGATCAAAAGAACATGTTTTGATACATTAAAAAATGCATGTCATAAAACTGCTGTTTCTGTGCCTGCTGAAGCCAAGAGCTGCTCAGGCGTGAGGAAGAGCAAAGAGGAAAAAAAGCCAATAAAACCTACCCAAGCCTAACAGAAATATTAGGAAAGGAGATGAAAGACAACCACCTGGGATGCCCATGAAATAACTGATTTTAATCCCCTGCTGGTGCTACATGTTTCCTGAGAAAGGGAATTTATGGATGAAGGAAAGATTGCATGGATAATGTGCTTGGCCAGTGCTTATAACCCTCAGCCTGGGGCCAAGAAATCCTGAAAGGCAAAGAATGATGCTTCTTTCTGTAGATATCAGGAATTCCCCTGTTTCTTGCATGTCCTCTGCAGATCTGATAGTTCTTCAGGGAAGGAGTATTGGCCTCCAGCCACACAGAAAGGCGGCAGGAAACATGCACTGGGAGGAAATGCTATGGACTTAGGAGCTGCTCAGTCTTTGGAAAAATGTAGCTGAAAGAAATTTATAACTGATTGGAGAGACTGGGAAGAGTTTGGAAATGGTAGCACCAACTTCATGCTGCTGAGATAAAGCTTGTAATACAGTGGGCTTGTGAAAACTTTCAGGATTTATCCTTATGCAGCAGTGTGAGTTTGGACAGGGGCCAGGATGCCATCTGCAAGTGTCCAACAAAAATCCAAAACACTTTATAGAATAGATATTGCCCTCCCTCCACTCCCCAGCAGCAGCTCCAGCCAAGTGGGAATGGAGGAATTTTATAAGATTAGTGGGCTACAGGCTGCAAGCAGAGAGCTAACCTTGTCTGCCTCTAAAGCCAGGGGTATAATCTTTAAATTAAATTTTCATGATTTATAACATCCAGGAAGATTGGTGAAACAACCAGAAAAAGTAGAGGAGAGGGGAAGAGATGATGGCCATTGGACTGGAGGGGTTTTGGCTTGTCAGTGGTAAAATGCACAATTGAAACCACTGAAATGGGATTAGTAGTGGGTCCCCAAACCAAATTGTACTGAAACACAGAGGTGCTTAATATATTGTTTGCAAAATGCAATATCTCAGGACAGAGACCCATCTGTTGTCACGGAGGAATCAGATGGAAAGTGCATTAAAAGTTGGAATTAGTCCCCACTGGGAGATCTGCACTGAGTCATGGTGATACATGGGATCTGTGCAAAGGGAAGAGACACAATACTGTCCCTCTGATTTATGCATTGCAGTCACTGCCACTTTCTCCAGCACTCCTCTTCTGTTGGCTGCAGACAAGCAAAGAGAGGATCCCCCTGGCTCCCTTGCAGTCTCATTGTTCAGTGGTGGGGCAGCTCTGCTAGGATGGGAAATGTGTTTGAAAAGCAAGGAGAAACTCACACAAAATGCAAGGGCCAACAGAAACTGGCCCAGGAGAAGAAACAGCAGATTTTTGATGCATTTTATTCACTTGGTGAATAATACCTTAATGTAGAGTCAAAACATAGAAGGATGATTTGTTTAAGCATCTCAAGTATTTTCCTTCTTCACAGCCAGCTTCCATGACATCCAGCAAAGGCCCTGTAAATGTAAATCTGGGGAGAACAAACTGGGAATTAGGGCTGTGCAAGACCAGGCACCCTTTGGAGCAGTGTGGGTCTGCAAGCAGGCTGAGTCCATGGGTCAAGAAGAGCTAAAACCATGTTTGTCTATATGGGTAAAACAAGAATTAGGCCCAGGACAGCTGCAGCTGCTGAGCCTGTGGTGCTCCCAATAAAACTCACCCTGTGTTTCCTTCTGTGATGCCCAGCACGCCCCAGTGCTGCTCAGCTGCACAGGCCTGGCTTTCATCCAGCCAAGTCTCTGATTTCACTTTGCTGCTTCTTAAGTAACAGCTACAGCTAGGACAGGTATAAAGCCACATCTTGAAAACCTCCCCTGCACACCTTGCAAAGGGACTGATTAAAGCTTTCTTGTTATCCCTGGGAAATCTGGGGGCCTCCTAGGGAAGAGCTGTGAAATCGTTTCCCTTGTTAACTGCTGGGATCTTCTTGGAAATCCTATCATATTTCATTTTATTACCTGTTACTAGAACTATCCAGGTGGCTTATTGAAGAACACTTGTCAAAAAAATGTAGCATTCTTCTTTTATTAGGAAGAAATGAAATTTACCTCATAACCAATCTCCTTCTAAAATAACTATAGATCCAGGTAAAAAGGAATCAAAGATAATATATTTTCTTCATTTATTGCATTAGCATTCATCATATTTTCTTGTATTTTTCCATATTTTTATTTTCTTTTTTTTTTCTTAAATTACCCCCCCCCCCCCCCCCCCAGGTATTTAAAGGCTAATAAAGGCCATTTTGTTTTGGTTTTGCTGAGTTTTGTTGGTTAGCTGGAGCTGGCACATGGCCAGGCTCGCATACAGGTCTCTGTTAGAACTTGGTGGGGTGCCACTCCAAGGAGACACCTCATTAAATTCGTGCTGGCAAATGTTTGTCACCTTCTTAGGAGCTCTGCAGTGATTAAGGTTGGGATTTTCCTCACCTCATCTCTGAGCCAGTTCCTGGATCCATGCTGGCAGGCATTTTCACAGGTAGCCAGGATTACTTGCCCTCTAAAATGTATTTCTCTCTCGCTGGTGTTGAGAGAGCCTGGATGACAGGCCCAGGTTACACACTTCATTTCTAGATGCTTACAAGGAGATGAATTCCATCCTCCAATTCCTTCAAAACTGTTTATTTGATTTTTCTTCCCTGCTGCCTCTGGCAAGAGTGTTTCAGATCTGTTCTTCCCTGCACATAGATCCTCGCTCAATTCCTCCAAGGCTTGATCTTTCCTGAGCTTTTTCATTTATGCCACCTGCTTCCCACATTTGCCATAGCCCTAAACAGTTTCATATCATCTCATGAATTCTCTTTAGAGTTATGTTTTCCCTTGGTCACCTCTGAGTCTCCTGTCTCCCAGTGAGTACAGGTCATGTTTGCCCAGTGCTCCTGTGTGAGCAGCCAAGCTGCTGAATCTGTCTGGTGTTGCCTGAACTCCTTCCTCACAGCAACATCTTCTGGGCCAGGCTCTGCCTTGCTAGGAATGTGACAGAGAGGGACAGGAAGGACTTGAGGAAATTGCTTTTCCTTGGCAGAGGCTCTTGTGCTGGAAGAGCCCTGGTGCAGCTGAATGTCTCTCGGGCTGGGAGGAGGTTGCTGAAGGCAGTGCAGGAGCTCCATGAAGGGGGTTTGTGCCAAGATTTATATGGTGGGAACTTGTGGGCAAAATGGAATAGATTCATTGCTCTCTGGCTTTGCCTGTGGGGTGGGAGTTTTTTTGTTTGTTTGTTGTTTTTGTTTTTTTTTTTTTTTTTGGTCATTGGTATTGTGGTTTTTTCTTCCCCACAAAAAAACCATTTGGGACCCTCAAGCACACTGGAAAAAAAGGTTGGATGTTTGATGAGCAGCTTGCAGGCCATGTGTACATATCTCCATCTTTATTTCTTTCCCTATTTAGTTACCCTGAAATTCACTTTTCTGTGGTCTGGATGGTTTCTTCAGCTCGGGCACCAGAATACTGTGGAGGGAAGGGCCATAAAAGCAGAGCATGGCATTGCCTAAATGGCACAGCTGTGAGGTGTGCTGTAGTTTGGGACTGGTTTAGTGTAAATCTCTTATCCAGCACTGAGTATTGCACAAAGTGGAGCATCTTGGTCACACTCTCAGTTCCCTGCTTGCTGAACTCTAACCCTGTGCCTTCACCTGCTCTCAGGAGCTTTAGCTGGGGTACACACAGAGACTTGGGACAGCAGCGTAAGGAAGGCTGACATGAGAGAGAATTGGATCTTTGAGGAAAAAACTGATGAAGAAATGGGAGGGAAGAGAAGCTGTTTAACATTCTGCGCTTGCTCAGATACACAGAGAGAAATTCCCTCTGGTGAGGGATGGGGTGGACCCATCCTGCCCCACTGCAGCTTGTCCCTGCACTGTCCCTGCAGATTCCTGAGACCTCCAGGCTGAGGCTTGCAGTGCATCCACATCTTCAGCTCTGTCTCTGCTGCTGGAGCCATCACAGGTTGTGTCTGCCATAGCTGGGTGATCTTGCTCTGAGAGGGGAAAAATATCCTGTGTAAACCTCACCCAGAACATCACTGATCTGGAAGAACAACTCACAGGAACCAGAAGAATGAATGATTTATCAAAGGTAGTTTTGACCCTTGCCAGGGTTGTATTAAACACCTTTCTGGCTGGCTGGCTGGAGGGACTGGGCATGTTGATATATGTTTTTCCCATCTTATTCTCCATTATCTGAGCCACAGTGAGAGAGTTTCAGTCTTTGAAAATGTGTTGGGTTGAGCTGAGAGGAAAGATAACACACAGAAAGATGGTGTGCTCTGCTGTTGTAGTGGGGACCAAGTGATTTGTGGCAATTTTAGTGTGAATTATTTATTTCTCAGTCTGATGTGGAGAATCTGCTCTGGTCCCTCACCTGCAATGGAGCTGCATTTAGGCAAGTTTTGGTTAATTTCCATTAAATATGATTGGTTTTAGTTGTGGGGTACACTAGGTGCTGTTCCCCAGGGACAGGAGGGGTTCCCCACTCCTTGGAAAATTCACACCCAAAGCTGATATCTCTCACCCCAAGTTCATCCCACCAAATTTTGATTCCAAAACATACATGGGACAACATCCCATTTCAGTCTGGAGGGCCTGACAGGCACCTGCACAGGGCTGAGGCCTCAGATTTAAAAGATGTGAATGTGACACTTGGGAACATGGTTTAATGATGGGTTTAGCAGTGCTGGATCAATGGTTGGGCCCAATGAATGTCAAGATTTTCTCCAGCCCAAATGATTCTATGATTCTGAATGAACCTATAATTCTTTGTGGAGTTTCCAGCCTTTTACTGCCATGAGTGGGAAGGGGAACCTAATATTCCCCACCTCAGGAGGGAGGTGTCCCTTGCCCTGTGTTATCAGGGTGACAACACCCTTTGTACCATAAGGTTTTTAACTTACAGTGGGGAAGTAAGAAAACGCTACATTTTGTCAAAAGAAAAACCTTTGAATCTGCCAAATACTTGTGAGACAACAAAACTTGCAAATTGTCTGGAATGTGGCTGACTTATGGCTGCTTTGTGGGTGTAATTTTCTCTGCTTGCTGGTCCTAAGCTTTATTTGCTTTGGGAGAATACCACAGTGAGTGTTTTGGTGTGACATTTACAGTTTCCCTCATGCAAATTGGCCCAGCAGCAGCCCAGGGACAGCAGACCATGAACTTACAAGGGCTGTCCGGAGAGTGTACAGGGAGGTCAATAAGGGGGTGTGATTTCTCCTCCCTGTGGAAAGGGAGCTGCATCAGTGGCTGTGGAAGGATGCTCTGGAGAGCTGATGCAGAATTGTGTTTTGTTTCAGCTGCCTTTTTTTCCCCAGCTAAATCAAACTGGTATTTTGGGGCTACACTGCTTAGTTTCAAGCCTGGAGGCATTTTTCTTTCTGAGTGATGCTATTTAGTTTATTGGGATTTTTTTGTCTCTGTGGTTATTTTTTAGAAAAGTGGTGAGGATATCTATTGTTCCTGTCTACTGTTTCCCTAGACCCTTACAAAAATTTGTAATTTGTGTCATTCAGTTTTTTTGAAAGAGGAAAGGAAGAGAAAACACACTTTGGATTAGAATTTGAGGATCTTTCTAGAAAAAAAAAACCCCAACATTTTGGCAGAGCGAAAATCAAATTCTATAATTGCAATTGATTTTTGAGGTTCACCATGGAGTTTGCACTGCAGTGTAGACTTGAGAGCAAGGAAAAAAGAGGCACAGGAGGCACGGTGAGACAGTGAGCACTGTAGAACCTGGTGGTGCAGTGTGAGGTGAGATACTGCAATTCTCTGAGGAGGTACAGCTATTCCCATAGCTTGGAGGAAGGTGCACTATGCAGCAAGAGCTGGCAGTGCTTTAGTGTTTGGCTAGATGTGGCACTGATTTATCTCAGGAAGGAGTTTCCTGCAGCGGGGCACTGTAGGGAGATGGTTGCTTGTGATTTACTCGCGCCAAACTCACTTTGAGTTTTATTTTTAAAAAGCCTGTGTAGTCTCTTTTTCCTGCCTCTCCCTCCTGTGCTGAGCACCACTAAATGCTGTTTGCCACTGAGGACGTTTAAACTAATTTTTCCAAAGTGCTGACGAAGCAGGACACACTTTTATTGCTGTCATAACACAGCTCAAGCTCTCTCCCTTGATTGCGTTTGTAAAACACCGACCTTAATAAGTTCTCACCCCGAGGAGCTGCTGGTGCACCCTGAGTGACAGAGTGACAGCCCATCTGCTGCCTGTCCTGCTGGCCAAAATGACTTCATTACCAGGCAGGCTGGGGGGAGAGCAGGGGCTGGCAGGGTAGCTCAGCTGTGCTGTACCTACTGCTTTGCTCCTGCCCTGTTGGAGCCCGTGGTGCGTGCCAAGGTGGTTGGCAGGTGCTGGTGCTCCTGCTGGGAGAGTCTCTGATGGCCCAGCACCATTCCTGCCAGTGGGCAAACCTGCTCTCTGCATGTCAGCACATTTGCAGGCTGCTGTAGGACCCAGAGAGAGGCAGCAAGGGGAGGAGAGGGGCAGGGCAGGGCAAGACAAACAGGCAACTGAAGCCCATCTTTGCCTGCCAAGCACATGTTAAGAAACCCTTTCAACTAGCTGACCTCAGTAGCATGACAATAAAAAGTTGGAAGTTTGGGGACCCCGCTCCAGACTCAGTAATAACATCCTGTGTCTGTTTCTGATGTGTGTCAAGCTGTGCCAGGGGAGGTTCAGGTTGGACATCAGGAAGAATTTCATCACTGCAAGGGTGGTTGAGCATTGGGATGGGCTGTCCAGGGAGGTGGTGGAGTCACCATCCCTGGAAGTGTTCAGGAAATGACTGGATGTGGCATTGAGTTTAGTGGTAGGGCTCGGGCTCAATGAACTTGGAGGTCTTTTTCATACTTAATGATTCCACGTAGAGCAACATCCGTGTGCAATCCAGCAGAGACTGGGCACATCCTGGCACTGTGCAGTCCAGGGCTGGGCACAGCC
Organism: Haemorhous mexicanus; assembly: GCF_027477595.1. NCBI lineage: Eukaryota > Metazoa > Chordata > Aves > Passeriformes > Fringillidae > Haemorhous > Haemorhous mexicanus. The sequence continues at coordinate 6,245,510 of NC_082355.1, read as the reverse complement.
AGCTGACCCTCACCCAAAGCAGTCCAAATCAGGACTGTCTGTTTCTCTCTTCTGAAGGGAAGGCAGTTGTGCAGTCAGGCTCCAATCTGTAGCCTGTAGTGCACTGTCACAGGCAGGAGAGATGTTTCTTCCCTTAGCTGAAAAGAGCTTGAATCAAGTTCTCTTTGACCTCCCAATAAAATCTGCAAATTTGCCTCAGCTCCAACCTGGGGCACCTACAAGTCAAAGCCAGCCTGCAGCTCCATTACTGTCCCCTGGGTTTGACCTGCAGCTACAACAGCACTCCTGACTTTGGTTCTCCTGAAAAGACACAGTCTGTCCAACCCCAAACTCCTCTCTTTCTCCCTCTTCCACCCTGGACTCCTCTCAGCCTCTCAGTCCTGCACTGCACCTGCTCCAGCCAGAAGCTCCTTGGAGGCAGGGATGCCCCTGAGCAGGCTCTGGAGCTGTTCCTCTGGCAGCTGCAGCCTCCCTGTGCACATTCACAGTGGCAGCTCAGTCACCACAGCCAGGGGCCCTGCTATTTCAGTCCTGGCCTGGGTCTGGGAAGGCTCTGATGGCAGATTGTTTTGTGATTCAGTAATAATGGGGAAAGGTTGCACGGCGCTGTGCATGCTTACAGCTGACTTAACAGTAGCTAATTAATTTTCCCAGTGTTGTGATTCACTGGGGCAGCATTTTCTTCAACTAAAACCCTCTCCAAAGCTTTGTCCTGTCAAAGACACTGACACAGGATGGTAGCAGACACCCATTTTCTCACCCCCTGCTTCCACCCCCTCTTTGTTTCTTCCTGCTCCTTGGCCTATTTTTTGGGTCCAGATGAATATGGAAATGGCCCCTGAATGAAAGAAAAATCGACTCTGCTAAGTCTTGCTGGGGTTTTTTATGTGAAGCATCTCCTGCCTTATGTTCTGCCTCTCCCTCTCAGTGTTTCTTGGTTAGGATGTTGTGCCTTCAAGTCATGTCTTGATGAGATTTAGACGGGGCACTGAGTCCTGTTAGGGAATCAGATACTGGGGGTATCAATTGAAGCTTTTTGGCAATTTGCTTTCAAATGTCTTGGCAGCAGGAATAATTTAGAGCTAATGAAATACACTGAGAGGAAAGAGGAGGTCATGTCTCAGGCTGGAGAAGTCAGCTTATGTCATTTGCTCAACACTGGGTTTAAGACAATCTGGCTGTCCCAGAGAAGAAAATGTCATGGGATTCTTCTCCCTTTTCTCTCTTTGATGTAGGCACTCACTTGGGCTGCAAGAGGTGTTGAGGCATATCTGGGCTGACTGGGGCTCTGCTGGGGCTGGAGAAGTGAGGGGGGAAAAAAAAAATCTTTGGTGGCACAGACCATCTTTCTTTGCCGTTAAGAAAAACCTCATGACAGCAAAAACCGTGTAGGTTTGCAGAGTCATTGCAATATTTGTACAGGTGTGAGCTAACCCTGGCCTTTGTCTGGTTGTGAGAGGGAGCAGGGGATTGCATCTCTGAACTTCCTCCATTCTCCCCAGATCCCATGGTGGCAGCCTTATTGGCTAAGGAAGCACAGAATTGACATTTTTGACTTGTCAATATTTTTGTCCAGCGTTTTTTATCCTGCTCTCTCTCTTTGCACTCTCCACTGCAGTTGTTTTATTTTTGCTTCTCTTGATGTCCAGCTCTACTCCTTTGTGGCATGACCTTTCCACATCTTTAAGTTCATGGACTTCATTCTGTGTGTTTGATACAGTCTTAAGCAGTTTTGTAGTTTCTTTTCCTCCCTCAGTCCCTCTGGAATAGATATCACTCAGTCAGGTCATAATTTCTTCTCCTTCTATAGATTCCAGCTCCACTTCTCCACCCTGCTGTTGTAACTAAGGTCCCTCAGTCTCAGATCAGCTCCCTGTATCCCTGTCACAAACTCTGCATGCCTTTGTAGTGATCCTTTGTTGGGCTGCTGTCAGCAGCTGAATGCATTTCCTGAAATTCTCCCTCCCTCTCTGCCGTTGCTTAAGCTTTTTTGGTGAATTCAGCCTCACACCCTGCATGTCTGAGTAAGGTGAGTGGGAACTTTCTCATCCTTGTCTCTAAACCCAGGGAAATGGTCTGGTGAGAAATGGAGGTGTTTTCTCCAGTGTCAATGCCACAGTCATGCTGCCACGTGGGATTTTGCTTTGGGAGGAGGTGAGAGCCAAGGCAGGTGCTCCTTTACTCTATTTTGGTTTGTGCCCTTTGGCTCTTCTCTGACTCTGGGCACCACTGGGGAGAGTTTGGCCCTGCCATCTGTGTTTCCTCCCTCAGGTATCAATGCACATGGACAAGCTCTCCCTGAGTGTTCTCTTCTCCAGGCCAAACAACCCCAGCTCCCTCAGCCCTCGAGCACAAAGTCTCTTTAGGGACATTGTCCTTTGCTGGACACCCTCCAGAACATCCACATCTTTCTTGCTCTGGGGAGCCCAGCCCTGACACAGGGCTCCAGATGTGTGTCCCCAGTGCTGACTAGAAGGGAGTGACCACATCTGCCCTGACCTGCTGGCACTGCCCAGCTGAAACAACTTGGGGTCCTGCTGGCTGCTTTGCCATGGGGGCACATTTGCTGGCTCACATTTAGCTTGTCCACCAGGACAGTGAGGTGCACTGCATGCTTCAGTGTCTTTCCATTTAATTTGTGTCATTAGTGTTTCTCCTGACTGCTGGAGCCATTTCTGTTTGCATTAGAGTGTTCCAGTTTTCACTGAGTATTATTAGACAGCAATTTGATGTGAAATGGGCAAAAGCTGATTGAAGGGCCAAGGCAATTCTCTCCCTCATCATCTTCCAGAATAGGCACGGCTGTTGTAAGCTCCAAAAACACCTGTGAATGAAAGAATGTTCTTAAATTCTTGGATGGCTTCCAGCATCTGTCTGTGGGGAGGATAATCTTTCTGTGAAGAAAGGATGGAAGCCTTTGTGTATACAAAGGTGACATTAAACTGAGCTACCCTTCCACTCACATTTGTTAATAATCCATTGCCTATGTTTCAGAGGCTTGAAGGACCACTGTGAATTCTTTCCTGGGAAAAGGAACCTTGCACAAGATGGGTTTTTAGGCCCTAGAGCAAATCTTCCTCAAATATTTTGAATCATTGATGTGTATTTGTTCCAAGCTTTAATCACTCCTGTCATACCAGCCTCATTTTCACCCAGGTGACTGTTCCTTGTGGCAGGAGAGTGACACAGTGGCACTTTCACATCAGAATGGAGATGTCTCAGCACAGCTGGTAATCCCCAGGGTTTACCTGGGAGTGATTCAGATCCTCTGGGCAGTGATAGGATCATAGGTGAATTTGCTTCTGAAACAACAAAAAGGGCTTTCCAGACAGGTCCTTCAGAGACCTGTCTGTCGATTCAGACTTCCACACTGAACATGGTAATAATTTCCCTGAGCAAAATTTCAGAGAATTGCAGCCTCTTCAGCAATCCCTTCTCTATCCTGTTGTTTTTGATAACAGGCTGTTCAGCAGACATGGAAAAAACTGCCCAGCCTTTTTCCTCTGCCTGTGGCAATCCTCAGGTGCTCCCACATTCCCCTCTCCCAGCACAACCAGAAAAACCCTGTGCTGTTCTCCAGTGACAAAAAAATCCCACCCAGCAAGTGAGAAGTTTCTTTGCAGTGGAGGGCCAGCAGCAGGTGGATTACACCCTGAAAATCCCCTGCCAGTTCTTGGAAAATAGGATTTAGATCTTTGTATAAAGGCAACTTTTATTAAGCAAACTGCTATCCAGTTGGCTCCCTGGAGTGCTCAGCTATGTGAATTTAGGGAGCTTTTAGCCAGGAAATTGGAGGGACGTGGTTATCTGTCACAGGCTTAAAATCCCTGCCAGTGCCCCCAGGGTGATGCTTCTATACAGATGCAGGGAAAAATCCAAATGTACTCCAAGCAATGAGGCGGGGAGCATGGCTAGCAGGTGATAATATTTCCATTTAAAATCAAAAGGAATGTCCCTAATTTATCACTAAGTACTTTTGGGTGGACAACTAAGAGAACCTGAGGCCTATAAACACTTCAGCTTTCTGTATTTACCTGTATGATGGTTTTGTTTGACATGATTGCTTTCCAAAATATTGACAGAAATGTGCTGCTGGTGGGAGGGAATTGAGCAACAGCCTTGTTTCTGAGGGCAGAAGTGAAGAAGGGTTTGGCCATTACTGGGAGAAAAACTGTACATGTGTATTGACTATTTTAGAAGAAACACCTGTGGCTGAGGTGCACATCACTGCTCAGACAGACCTCATGGACACAACCTTTGGGCTTAGTCTGGGCTGATCATATTTCCTCAGGGAAATGAAAAAGCCTGAAGGTTGTCATCCTCTGCCAGCTGCCCACCTGGAGACCTGGGAACTCTGGGCTAGGGCACACCTGACACCTTTCATGGGATCACGTTTGCCTGTGCTAACATGATTAGGGCATTAAGAGCTGCCACATTGGCACAAATCTGATCAGAGATGCTCTCCTATGGTTGTGCTTCTCTACCAGAGCTGGGAGCTGTTTGCACTGAGTAGTAATTGATCTGGTCCTGGAAATCTTGAATGTCATGGATAAAGTCAGCAGAGAACTGAGATTTCTCCAGAGTTGGAGCCTGTGTCCAGACAAAGATCATCTGATCTCAGGGAGATAAATTCTAGTTGCAGGGGAAAAAAATTGGGCCCTTTTAACTGAATTTTTTAAATTTTTTTTTCTCTCTTGTGGCATTTGAGCCTTTCTGTCCTTGTCCAGAGGGAAGGGTGCTCTGGAGAGAGAGGTGATGTGCCTGCTTTGCTGCACAGCATGTGGGGCTGGTGAGGGCTGGTGGGCAGCACTGAGGCCACAACAGCCTTGCAGTCACCTCGCTCCTGATTAATGGGAGCAGACAGGGACCAAATGGGTCATAAATGTGCCCCTGAGCTGCAGGGGAGGTGCACCCTGTGATGGACCCTGCAGGCTTGTCCTGACATCATCTGTTTGGGGGAGCCTGCTGGATGGGGTCAGGGAAGGGTTGAGGCAGACAAAGTTGTCTCAGAAATGCCTGTGGGTCTCACAGCTCAGACACAGCCAGTGACACCCCTGTCTGCTGTCATCCCTCTGGAGGGACAAGGCTCAGCAGAGCCACCTGGACATGGCCTGAGTGTGGTTTTTGTGTGCCGTGCTGGCCCTGCCTTGCTGGGCCCTGCCTGGCTGAGCTCTGCCTTGCTGGACCCTGCTGTGCAGCTCCCACTGCTCCCCCAGGCCACTGCTGCTCACAAGCAATAATTGCACATTATCCTCTCCCTGCAGAGGTGCAGCCAGGCTGGATATTGCCCTCACTGTACAGAGAAGATGGGCAGAAGGTAATTTTTGAGTTAATGAGACCTTCCAAAAACAAACCTTTCTTCGCAGAGATAATATTCCCCACTTCTTTGTTTCCCCTCCCCATCCCCCAGTGCTCCCTTCTTCCCATTTCCAGAAGCTCCTGCTTCTGGAAAGACATTTATCATTTCTCCATCTCTGATGGTAGATTCTCCCCCCCTCTTGCTCTCTCATTTTATCTTGCCCAAGGGGTCTGTACTACCTTTTATTAGCTGACACTTCACTTCTGCAGATGGAAATGACACTAATGGAATGTGGCTGAGGCTTTATTACAGAAATGCTCTTCGCCCTGCACAAGCAAACTTCCAAATAATCCTGCAGGGAAGGAATAAACCTTGAAGGCAGCTGCAGGAGCTGTGGATGAAAAAGAAGACAGGAAAAGGGACTGATGAGTTAAAAAAGGAAAAATAAATAGGGAAGGGGGAGAAACAGGCTAGGGCATATTCTTTTGTGTCCAAAAAGAAAACAAAGGTAGTTTAAGTGAGGATCAGCTGCATTTAATGTTCAAGTCGCTGGCTGGGGTTTCTAGGTGAGGAGATGTGGCAGTGACATTCCCCTGCCTGTCTGTCACTCCTGTCACTGCCCCAGCTTCCTGCCTAAAAGCTGTGCCAGTAAAATAGCTGCTAAGGATGGTGGATGCTGTTCTGTGAGCTTTGGTTGTGCTCCTGTGAACAAGCAAAGGGTTTTCAGAGCAGAGGGCTGTCTCACCAAACCCAGCTGTGCTGAGCCAAGCTGGCAGGCCTGGCTCTTTTTGCCTTTCCTGAGCATGGAATCCAACCTGTGACATACTGAGAGGTGACATCACTGTGTCCTTGCACTCTGCTCCCTCCTGATCTTCAGTGAGGCCAGACCATCTCCGCACCACAAGAAGGAGATGCCAACACTTGCAAAGGACCCCTGGGAGCTGTTCTTGAATCCTGCCCCTTGGCTGTTGCCAACTCAAAACCCCAGGACATAACGAAAACCTAATGGTTGCAGAGATAAAGTGCCAGAAGAGAGAGAACAAACATCTGGGAAGGGAAGGGAAGGCTCAGAGAAGGTGAGAGCAGTGACATTTGCTTAGCAGCAGCCTCTGTGGTTGTTTTTCTGTGTTATTGATGCTTGCTTTTCCCTCCCACTTTTATTTTCATGGTGTGTCTATTACCTCTATGGCTCATTAGGCAACAAGATGCTAATACTGCTTGTAAAGCTGCAGGATAGATAACCCCCCTCCTCTGTTCTTCTCTGTGCCTTTTTTCTTTATTAGATATCTATTTTTGCTTTGCTATGTTTTGTTTCCTCTCCATGTCATCATCTTCCCCTGGCTCCCTTCATTCATAGTGTAGCTCAAAGGAGAATGATTTCAGGAGTTGGAAACTTTCTTTGTTCTCTCCTTCTCCTGCTGTAGGAATTTATTCCATCCCTTAAACCAGTTAGCCCTATTAAAAAAAACAAACAAACAAAACAACAACAGCAAAACAACCCAGCTGTGACATATTGAGAGAAGTTACACTGGGGAATGATTCCAGCCTGTGTATTGACCAGTTTGAATTGGCAGGATGGGGGACAGGAGTTAATTAACCCAGACTCAAAGATGCCACAGAAACAGAAACATTTGTGTTGATCCACAGCAGAAAAGGCAACACAAGCAGACAGTTTGTGGCTGGTTCTCCTTGCTCACTTGTTAGCTCCCAAACTAGCTGACTCACTCCTTGTGCAAGGATCCCTCTGCCAAAAGGCCTCCACTGTGACCCTGGCTCCTTCCAGAGCAGCCACCCCCCCCCCCCCCCCCCCAGAGGAGGGCTGGCCTCTGGGGACATGTGTGCAGTCAGCCCCACACATCCATCACCTGTGTGCCTCTGATTGCTGATGAGAATTTTATTTATAGCGCAACCTGTCTTCCTTCCCTCACCAAAGCACTTAAGGGTGTTGTACATCATCATAATAAAACCCATTACAATAAAATATTACCTCTGGAATCTTTGAAAATGAAAGGCAGGCAGAGGAAGCTCAGAGAAAGTGGGACAAGCAAGGGCAGGAGTAAGGAGTGGGCATTTTACATATTTGAGGTGCCAGAAAGGCCATATTGCAGGTGAAGCCTGGGGAATCACATAAAGGTCTGGAGAGTCTTTGCAGAAATGGGGTTAGACAGGATCAGACAAAACTTGGACAGAAGTGGAGAGGATGGCATGGATTGGTTCACTGGATTGATGCACCCCAAACCTGGGAAGAGTCTGGAGCAATGTCTGGGGCTTGGGGTGAGATTGTGCCTCTCCCCAGTCTCCTTCCTACCTTTGTCCAGCAAATTCTTCCTTGTGGGAAGGGCTGTGGTGAATTTGAGGAAGGAGCTCAAATCTTTTTCACATTGAGAGCCCACCATGTTAGCAGATGTGGGCTGTGATGGTGGGAGGTATGAACAGATGGGGACGAGACCTGGCCTGAACTCTCTTTTTCAGTTTTCCCTGCGATTTTGTTTCCTACTGTTCCCTTCCTCCTATTTCTTGAAATCTTTTGTGGATGAAAGCAATCACTCATTTTCTGTTTATAGAGCTATTCCTTGGAGTAGTTCAGGTTTTTTTGCACATCCCCCTAGAGCAGTGTGGTTTTTTTGTTTGTTGTTTAGGCTCATTACACAGGCAGCTTAGTCTCCCTTCTCCTCCTCCTTTTCTACCCAGACACGCTTACCCCCAAAGCCCAGCACTGTGCTCCTGATCGTTTTGGGCAGCCAGAATCTGGCTGTCCATCCACAACCAGAGCCTGCCCATGGCAGAGGCAGTGCTTGTTCATTGTGCACTCATGAAGAGACACCAGAGAATGTGCTGACCTTGTGCTAATGAATGGCTGTGGGGTAATGGTTCCGTGTGACGCATTCCAGAAACAGGATCCAGCACTTCTGCATTTAGGGGAATTGAAAATCTCAGACATTTATTATTTTGGGCACACTACAGTAACTTTGGTCTTTAAATCTTAAATTAATCATTTCAGACATTTACAGGAAGAAAACAAAGGGCTGGCAAATAAGGGAGATTCAAGCAGTCCATGGACTGGTCACCCCAAGGAAGGGCTCCACTGCTGTGTGCTATTCCCCTGAGAGACCTGGGGTGCTGGCTTAGCAAACCCTGGACCTTTCTTAATCATTGTGGTGTGCTGGCCAGAGTCTCCTCAATCAGTAAAAAGCTCCTCAGGACAATTCCTGTGGAGAAAGTACATCCAAAACCCACAGGGGTTGAGGAACCAGCCTCTCTTTTTTGCTATATCCCAGAGCTGTGACTCCAACCACTGCTCAAAAGTCTGTCTAGAGCTTGTACCCCATGGGCCTGTGGTGGTGAAGCCCCTGGAGTATAGATGAGAGTTTGCCACAGTTTAAACATTCTGTGACCTTTCCCAGAGAGCAGAGCCTCTTTTGGGGCAGGATTGTCCCTCACTGGTGCTGATGGTGATGTTTGGGCTGTTCCTGTTGCAGTGCCAAGAGCAATCCCTGCAGTAGCTGCTGCATCTCTGGTGTAGAGCACCAGCCTGGCTCCCTGAGCACCTTGCAGGGTTTGCTCAGGTGAGCAGAGACAATTTTCTGTGAGAATCACTTTGCCAGTTGAGTGCTCTGGCGTGGAACAACCCATCATTACGGTCTCACCTGTTATTTGTGTGTAGAGGAGGTTGCACAATTAAGGGGAGAGATCTGTAATGGCCAGCCCTAAGTAAAGGGATTGTAACCAGGCTAATAGCATCCATTTCCCTCAGCTGCTCCATTACAGCAGTGCCCCAGACTGAGCTTTTGCTTCACAAAGAAGGAACCACATTAATTTTCACTCTGTTATTTTAAGACAAGCAGACAAACAACTGCTTGTTTCAGCCTTCCCCTCCCACTCACTTGTGAGAATGGGAGGGGGTGGCACAGAGTGGTACAAAATAAAAAAAATTAGGGAAAAAGACAAATCCAGAGGAAATAATGACGAGAGCTAAAAAATTTGAAATCCCTATGAAAGATATTTTTCAGTGCTCTGCTTCCTTCCCTGTCCATAACTTGTTAGGCACAGTGTACTCCTGATGAGAATTAGTGTGACTTTTCTTTGGTGGGAGAAAAGTCAATGGTGGGAGCAGGGAGAATTCCAGCATCTAAATTTAGGAAATGCAACAGTGTGCCCCACGCAGGAGCCCAGGCTTCATGTGCATTTGTGCTGATTTTGAGAGCTGTGTGTTTCCCCTGTAGTACAGAGGGATGCAAAGATTATTGCCTGTAACCCCCAAGAGCACAGAGAAATCCTGTTGGAGTCCCCTGTTTGGCTTTTCTTTTATCTGCCTTTATTTCCCCTTTCAATCCTTCAAAGTGTGGTGGAAGGATTGTTTTACTCTCCTCTGGATGGTGTGTTTAATCTCTAATTAGGCAGTTTCCTCCTTCCAGCTGCCATGGAGCAGGTTACAAACCTCAGATTTGAAATGAGAGTGGTGATAATGGAGGTGGTGCATGTCAGAGACTGGGCTTGCTGCCTTTCAGGCTGACTGGAAAAGGGAAAATAAATATAAACAGCAGCACTGTGATGTCCTTGAGTGGCTGAGAGCAAAGAGCCCTGGCCAGGACCATTGGCTCGGTGGGGTGACAAGAAGATGATTTGCTCCTGCAGCTCCTTCCCCCTCTGCCCACATTTCATTTGCAGCTTCTGAGTGAGATTCCCAAATGCTTCCTAAACCCAAGAAATGCTGGGATTTTATGGTCAGTATTGCCTCATACAAGATTGACAATCATTTCACTCCTCTGCAATGCTAGCCTCTCTTAAATTGGTGTTGTTATTCCTAAGGGCCAGTTGTGCTTTCTCTATTCTGAAAAAAACCCCTTGCTTAAGTCAGTTCTTGTACCTCAAATTTCCCAGGCACTTATTAAATGATTCCTGTCACTAATATTTACAGGTTTGTAAAATGCAGCAAAAAGTGCTATTTCCTTCCAGCCATATCTGCCTCTCCCACAGCCCATGATAAGGAGTCAAGGACAAATAGGCAGATAGTCTGAAGACTGACTTGATCGGTGTATCTGTACTAAATGTTCCTGCTCCTGCCTGGAAATGACAGTCCAATTTCATGAATCTGAAGTCTGACACCTCCCACAGGTGCTACTTCACTTGTTGTTTCTTTCCTTTTGATTTCTCTTTGAAAATCCCAGTTTGTTTCATGGTCAGAGAACCCCGTCTCTGGTCCCCTCTGTTCAACAGAGCCCTTCATAACCTGGCATAGGATGAAAGGGCTGTATAGATAATTTATGGGAAATCAGTAATTGAATCTTGGCTGTTCCCATAAATCATATCACCCAGCTATCAAACACTGTGGGTAGCTTAACATATTCCAAACCCTGCATAACTGATGATTCCCTTGCAATAGTCCAGCACACACAACTTTGAGAGGAAGGTGATTTTTCCTTCCTCTCAACAATGTTTTGAAGTTTTCAGTGAGGCAAGCTCAGTACCTGAGCAGACCTGCAAAGTGAGTGGCCAAAGTCGTTCAGGAAAAAACGCTGATAAAAGGAGAATGTAATCCAAATTGATGGGCAAAATGAATCCTTCATGCTTTTTGCTAAAGGGATTGGGGATGATGAAAGCACCTGAGGAGGGACGCTTTATCTCTGAGGTTTATGGGTGGTGTTTATGCACCAGAGACATGCCTGTGACAAGGGGATGTGAGGGAAGCTGATCCAGACAGGCAAACATGGAGAGCATCACTTGCCTCGAGGCTCCTGCTGAAACCCTCCCTCCCTCCTGAAGGCACATCCTCACCCACTGTGGGCTGGGGTCAAGTGCCAGTGAAGTGCTTCACATTTATTTCATCCAGCTCCTGATTGGGATCTGTATGCTGGAGTCTGTAGAGACAGCTCATGTTGTTGTCACATGCTGTTTCCCTCTCTTCCTCCAACACTGCAGGAGCCCAGGTGAACTAAAGAGGCCAAGAAGGATGAGAAAACCACGGCAGAGTGTTCTGCACTGGGGAGATATGGACTTGGACTGTGATAGAATCCCCCTGGGTGTAATCTGGCTGTGAAAGCAGCTACTGACTTCACCTGCGTTGGGCTCTGCGGCTCAGCCTGCAGCCCCTGTGGCCACACATGGCCAGGCAGACAGGCTGTTACAGTGAGAGCTTTTCTGCTGTTTGCTAGCAAGGAAAAAAAGCATTTTTGTACCCTGGCTAACCCTGACTGCACAGCCTAGGGCTGTGTGCTTTATGGCTGAGCCTGTAACAGTGTCTGCAGCTGTCACAGAAACCTGCAGGCTGTCTTGTGCACTAGAGCTGCTGTAGAAAATGATGCTCTGTTTTGGCAGAAAAGAGGTCCTGCAAGCCAGGAGCAAAGTACATCGAGTGATGTGTGGCTTTTCCCATCCATTTAACCAAGGTGTTTGCTGAGGCCTGTTGGAAATGTATGGCAGATTTACACAACCCAGAGAGACATGGTAATATACTGTTTGGTGTGTGCTGCTGCTGCCTGGATGTTTGTTTAAGCCCACAGTGCTGCTGTTGCAACACAGAGCAGCCTACCCTGTTTCTCCTGAGGGAAATATGATTTTTTTTTAAGTTTCACAGCTCTTTAGTACTGAAGACCAAGGGATCTAAGGCCAGTTTACCTTGCCAAAGCCCTTTCAGGGTTTCAGTGCCCTCACGAAAGTTTCAGGGGGCCCTTTTTAGGGGAATCTCTTGATCATCCCCTCCTGGTGCTTTTTTTGAACTTGGGACTGGAGTGTGAGGCAGAGGGGGAGCAGTGTCCATCTGGGAAAAGGACAGAGCTTTATCCCAGTGAAGCAAGGCTCTCTCCATCTGGTTGGTTGTAAACACAACAGTGAAGCCTGGAACTGAACTGCACTCTGAGTTAGTGATGCAAACTTCTTCAAAAGTCAGCTTAAAAAAAACCTGGCTACTGTTTTCATGAAGTGTGACCAAAAAAGGAGCTCTCAAAGAGATAAGCAGTTGCCCACACTTAGCCATAATTCAGCCTGAAGTGATAAGAAGTTCCAGTATGCTGTGGGCTCTTGGATCAGGATGCAGCTGCAGCATCTCCTCTGCACTTCTGCCATGGCCCAGGACACCTCCCCAAAAATGTGTTCTTTAATCTGCTATTTGGCCATTCTTCTTGTGGGTGCTTTGTTCACTGCCACTGTTAAATGGAAAGTCAGACAGGTGCTCTGAGGTTTGGGGATCTGTCCTAAGATTTAATCGAAAAGTTTTTGCTAAAATTTGTTTGCTTGTGTTTGAAATTAAAAAAAAATCCCCTGAAGGGAATAAGAGTTTTAAATTCTGCCACTAATGAAGAATTTACGTGCTCTGAATTTTAAGTTCAGGGTTTGGTTGTTTGCTTTAGTTGCAGGGAAGCCATACACAGATTTTCTGTTTCCCTGGGCCATCACAAAGCCCTGGTTCCACTGTGTCCTCCAAGTGCTGCTGCAGAGCTGCCTCACTGGGACTCTGTTTGCAGAGAAGTTTTCATAAACCCACTCCCATCTTCGAGCTTCCTGTGGCTTCCTCTGGGGAGGAACCCTGTGACCTGTCCTGACCTCTCCTCTCAGCAAGGCACAAATGAGGGATGCCAACCTTAACCAAGAGATCACAAAGCTTTGTTAAACCAGTGACTCAACAGAAACAAACGAAGTGGAAAACACCAAGTGACACTCCCTGGGCCACTTGTGTGTCAGTGGGAATTACAGGGGTTTCAGTACCAGCCTGAAAACTCCCCTGAAGAGAGCTGGGGGAGGGTTTGAGCTGCAGCTACCAAAATCATGGCGGGGAGCACCACATGTCCAGGCAAAGAGGGAATCCAGAGGTACCCAGGGTGAGAAGCAGCACTGCAGGATGCTCTCCACAGCCACAGCTGTGGTGCACATCAGCCTGCAGTGATCTCTGCAGCAGAGCTGTGGTTGCAGAGCTCACTTTGTGATCACTCCCGCGTTACCTCTCGGATCTCAGACCCTCCCAGAAAAGTTAGCTTGAGTCTAATGATAGCTTATCTAGTTATTATAATTAGGTATATAATCATTAATAACCTGCCTTAATTACAGGTTTTCTTCTAATGTAAAAGATTCCAATTAAGGTTCATTACATGGAAAATCTGTGGAGTCTGTTATTTCACTCCTAAGATCATCCAGAACAAAGAGAGCACATGCAGAAGCTACGTTTCTTTTAAGGGCTGTATTTTAATTAATTCCAGCTTCTGAAACAATTAATGGATTTACTCATAATATCTCAGGAAATTCGTGCTCATCTCTAGAGAGACAGTGCCATGAGCTCAGGGAAGATAGGCTGCATTTCTTGCACATTACTGAGAACCAAAATTTTAAAGGCACCGTGGAGCTCACCTTTGGGATTTTGTACTGGTGACTTTGCATGAAAAGACTGAAAATTCCCCCAGGATAAGGAAGGTGAGTCCCAGGTACTACCACGAGCAAATCTCTCTTAGAGTTGCCTGGGAGCTTTCTGTCCCCCTGGATTGAGCAGGAGGGAGGGTCCTTGGTGTGGTGGCAGAGTGACAGGGATCACATGCCCCCATCATGCTGCCCTAGGGACAAATCCAACATTTAGGATGGAGAGGACCTTTGCTTCCTTCAGCTGACCACTGCCTCCAGCAGGGAAAGCAGGGCAGGCAGCAGCCCATGTTCATCTGTACCTGTTTCCATGTCTCTGCACTCCTCTAAAATGATCCAGGATTGAATTGTAGTGTGGAGAGCAGATTTGCTGCCAGGATTGCAGGAGGAAATGCTGGAGAGGGGGGCTCTGGATGGGATCTGCACTCAGGACAGTTTGTCTGTGCCATGGGGAGAGCTGCAGGTGACGGAATAGAAATGAGCTAGCAGAGGTTGGGCTCTCCTCTGGACTCCCTCTCATCTCTTCTAGTTCATTAATTTATTAAATACATCCATCTATGCTCAGACTTGGTGGTAAAATAAGAGCAGAGCTTTATCTCTCCATGTGCAGCTGTGCCTTGTGTGATGCTGACTTTATTTCCCTGTATACATCTTAGTGTGAGGTAAACTGGAGGCATTTTTAACTTGAATCAAAGAACAATGTGTTGTTTGGAGGTCTGTGGAGGGAGAACTGCTGTGGTTTGCTGCACTGTGGTGAACTGGGGGTGTGGTGATTCCCCAGGAGAGCTGGCAGAAAAATAAGAAGGAGATGCTCTCAGAAGGAATGTGAAGGACAACAAATGCCAGACATGAGATCCAAGTGGAATTCAGTCTGGAGTCAGATGAGTCCACTGTTTGAGGAGTGTTGATGTAACCGTGTGCAGATAAAATTAATGCTATTTTATAGTTCATTTCATTGAGTTACTTCCTTTGGCTATTCCACCCACTCTGAGTATTATGATATTATCTAGAGAACACCACAGCAGATTCTTTTCTGTCACTGTATTGTATTTTCTCTGCCAATGCTATCTCTCTGTGCTGGACTCCTGAATACCCATGATTTCAGCTTCCTTGGTACCAGTCTCACACTCCTGTGGCCAACAAGACATCACTAATATTCACCCATATTTTTCACAGCATACCACAAGAATGGGGCCTCAGCTTTAGATCTGGTGATACATATTTATGTTCTGCAAAAATATCTTGCCACAGTTTACCCAATCTGAGTTGAATGGAGAGTCTCCTCTTCCCTACTAAGGAAATTACCATCTGCAAGGGCACCCTGTCAAAAGGAGGGAGGGAGCTTACAGTGATATGCAAGTTACATGTAAGAAGAGCTGAAAGTCTCAGCCAGCATAAGGCAAACTCCAGAGCGAGCTGTCAGAACAGAGCAACCTTTAATATTCATGTATCTATTCAGGATGCATCGCTGCATAATGTCTATTGCAGTCATCAGATACACATGTTTAGCACCTAGAAACAGTAAAATCACTTGTTAAAGCTAAAATGGAAATTATGGGATTGATTTACCTGTGCACTTCTAGTTGCTTTATGCCAGGCTGGTGATATGAAGAAGGCATAAACCTCATATAACTGGCTGAATAAATTAGATTAATGTCTTGTTCTCCTTTTTGGAAAGGTCTAAAGCAGACAAAATGTACCCTGAGACTGTACAAATTCCTTTTCTTGCACGCCTCTTGCAGCCTTCCCCTGCTGCAGTTTTTATGGTCTTTCTGGTTTTAAAAAATATCTTTCAGCAGAGGTTTGTGTCCCTTTGCTGAAGGAAAGCTGCTGGAAGGTGACTGCTCTGAGAAGTCCTCCCTCATACACAGGGCACACATTGCAGGCCCAGCTTTTACACTTTTGGGGGCAAGACTAAAACCCCTCTGAGCACAATGTTTTATGGGTTTTCCTTCCATTCCTGCTTTTCATTCACTGTTGCCTGGATTCTCTGGGACCACAGTCTGTGCTGCTCTAGCAACACCATTCCCTCCTTCCTCCTCTGCAAAGACAGCAGAGCACATGAAGTGATTTTGGCAGCAAACTCAGGAGTTTGCAGTTGGGGGTGGTGTTGCATTCCCAGGTAGGGATTCAATGCTCTGTTTGTTTTGTGGCTCTCTGTGTAGGGCTGTGCTTTGCTCCATAGATAAAAATACATATCCTTGTGGATATTTTCATCTCTAAGTGCTTTTTATGGGGAGGCAAAGATGGAGTTTGTGCAATCACAGTGATTGCACTTGGCTCCTCTTCATTACAGTCCATTGAATGGCTCCTTAGATTTTCCTTTTTCTAACATTACTGACATTCTCATTCTGTGGAAAAGAAAGCTTCAGGGTTTTTTGCCAAGAGAAAACAGTTCAGGTCACATCTTGGAGTCCTCAGCATGATGTTGCCTTGCTGAGACCTCAGTATATGTTTGATTAGTTGGCTCATGTAGAGCCAGTTTACTAATTCACCTGATGCTCACATTTGCAGTCTGTAAACAGGGAATTTATCCTGTCTCTGGTGATATAAGCACCTGTGGACAAAGGCAAGGGACTGAAAACTGAGGGCTGAAGATGAATCCGTGTGGAGGAACAGCTTGGAACAGAGTTGTGTCAAATTCACAAGGCAGATTGTGCTGCTGTCAGAGAGTGAAGCTGGGAGAGGAGCATGTCCAGCTGTGGGTGCTCCTGACCCTGGCTCCAACCAGCCAGTCCTGCCTCCCTCCTGCTCCTCACCATGCTCATTCCCTCATGAAATCAGTGATTGCTGGTACCAAAGCCAGGCAGACTTTCCTTCCACTGCCGTGTATTTGGAAATCATGGAGCATGCATCCAAAATCCAGTTGGTAAAACGTCAGGCATGTGCTTGACTGGCTCTCTGAGATGTGGTGGAAACATCTCTGGGTTGGATCCAGCTGTGCAATTAGTGAATAAGCAGGAGTGTGAATTCCCAAGAACATTTATAGCCGATGGGCCTCTTTTGCTGGCACCAGTTGTGCCCTGAAGCATTTGTTAAATTTAGTTGGATCAGAGGATCTGAGCAAGTGCATTGTGGGAGGGAGAAAATCAATGCCATGGGCATGTTCCCACTCCAACATGATTCTTCTGGATGTGATCCTTCTGGATGGAGGTACAGGGGCTCTTTTTGACTGGCAGGTTGAGAAGAAACATTTGAGCTGAAATTGGATGATTATATTAAGTGAGGTGATTGCATCTCTTAGGGCTCAGTGTAAGTCCCAGATGATTCTAGCCATCATCATTATGTGAATCCACACACTGAATATTGAAGTAAAGTATTGAGGGGCTCATCAGGGGGAGAAGATGTCAGCTGATGCCATTCAAGGCTGCTGGACTGCTGGAGCTCATGATCCAGGAATGCAGTCCTGGACTGCACTTGCAGGGACCACAGAGGATGCTGTGCTCCCATTTCCTGGGAGACTTGAGAATTCTAGCCTCACTTCTCTCCTTTCTTCAGCACCCTGAGAAAATTAACAAGGCTTAACAGCCATAATACTCTCATTTTAGCTGCAGTCACAACTCAGAAGGTGCTCATCATGTGCTGTGGTCCTCACTAGAACTGTATCAGGGGCTGATTTGTGGTTGGACACTGATCAGAGCAAGTGGGGCTGAAGGCAGGAATTTGAGGGCTTGAGGCCCCAGCAGTGCCCTTGAAGCAGCATTTTAAGTAGCATAATTTTATTAAAATTTAATAAACAATCAGAACTTGTGCACAGCTTTGCACTGGCATCTTTAAACAACAAATTAATATCCCTATTGTAGAATTTTATCGTTTAATGCAATTTGCATTAAGTTTATACAGTTTTGAGTCAAATTCTACACATTTGAGTCCGGCAGCTTTTGCCCAGGAGGGTGAGGAGGATTGCAGGAGCATTCAGATACCTCTCTGTCTATTTGAACCAAGCATTTAATCTTTCACTGGCTTGTCCATCTTTAGACACACTGAAGAGAACGCAGAAGACACGCTGACATACCTGGCTCATGTTTGAAATTGAAAAGCAAAATCCTGGTCCCAGTTAATTTAATTTCAAAATTGCCAGCAACTTCAACAGAGCCAGGCTTTCATTGAGAAAATTAATTTCATTCTCTGTGTGTCTCTTCAAACCTTTCCATCCACTGCACCTGAACAAAAGCCAACACGGAAAAGCCAATATTGACAAAATCCAGTCACGGCTGTCTTAGGTCATTTCACTTTTGGCCTCTTCAGCTTCCCGTGGCCCTGAGGATAAACAGAGCATCACTCAGCAATAGAGGCAGCATTGGTGTGCTTCAGCTGGCTGTGGCTAGTGGCCAGTGGTGTTGGCTTGTACAGCAGTCCTTTTGCTTTCAAGTCCCTCTGAATGACACACTCAGTTGGCTCTCAGGGCTCCTGCCAGCAGCAGGGCATGGGGGTGGGTTGTCTTCCCTGTCAGTGGAATTGGGATGCTCAGAGGGGAGTGTCTGGCTTTCACATGGAGAAATCTTTAGGGAAATCAGCTCTCAAGCAAAAAGCCTCAGAAGGCACCTATTAGTGCAGCTTTGAGGAACTGAGGTAAAGGAGTTTGAGAGAGATGAGAAGGAAAGGCTGAGCAGAGCAGTTGTGTACGAAGTCTGTGAATTGCTTATAAACCTTCCAGACGTGCAGGACTTTTTGTTGGTTACCACAGATGTAATTTCCAAGCCTCTGGCCAAAAAATTCCAGTAGATACAAACTTGCTATCCTGTTGGGTGGTAAAGTTCAGGTGCAATTAGGCTGGTTTGTAACATCAGGGATGTGTGTATTTGGAATGGATGACAGAAAATAGTAACTTGTCTGAAGAAAAGATGACATCATAGTTGAAAGGTTGAGTACATTTGCCCCCATCCTTGCTGGAAAACTTTGATTTTAGTTTGCTGGAGGGATGCAAGTGGACACTAAAGGGAATGCCAAGGTTTACAGTAGCTTGGTGGCCACAGGAGTCTTGCAGAACCCATGGGATTTGCAGAAGATTTGTCAGAAGACAGGCTGCTGTTCACTGAAAAATATTTCCAAAATGCTTCCTGATACTATGGCAATTAGTAACAAGCTGGTGAAATGTGTTCTGCTGAAAACTGCAGACCAAAAGGAGGTTTTGTTTTCCTTATTCTTCAGTAATTCCCTGTCATGGTCTGAGCCTGGCGAAATGCCAGTGCTTCCATGAGAAAACTTTTTTTTTTTGTATTTATTGTGAGGTGTGATCAGAGACAGAGCAGAGCAGGTTTTAATTTATGACTGAAAGGAAAAAAACTTTGTTAATGTAAAACTATAGGGAAAAACACAAAGAACACAGGATGAAAACTTTTTTAAATTTGCTCCTCCTCCCCCCACCAAATTTTTTAATTCTGTTACTACTTTTTGGATAATTAATTCTCAATTCTTTGAGAAGAGAGGAGTCCCTCTTGCACTACAGACTTCACTTAGGAAACAGTTGAAACTTTTTGTGTTTCCGTGTCACGAGTGACACTGCCCGGAGAACATTTTGCTATCCTGACTTCTTCCTTCTATGTCCAGTGTTTTCACCACTGCACATGGGCCAGAGTTGCTTTTAGGGTTTTTTTTTTTTAAGGATGCTTTGTCCAGTTCCAAAAAAGAGCACAGTCCCTCTCCCTTTGGGACACCTGTCCCCCCCATGTTTCACCCCCTGGGGTTGAGGGGTTTTTTGAATAGAGATTTTTTTTTTTTTTTTTTCAAAGATGGAGGGTATTACTACTACCCTCCTCACCCATCGTTTTTGTTTACACACCTTCACATCACCGCACTCTCCTGGTTTTGAGCCCTTGCCTCCCCCTAGAATGCAGTCTCTGTGTTACAGGAATTTAAGGGTTTTGTTTATAGTTATTTAAGAAAAGTTTAGTTAAAAGTTATTTTATCAACTCCTCCCACCTAGAATTCTTCTCAACTTCTCTCAATTTTATTAACTTTAGGAAGAATTAGTATTTGTAAGGTTTTTATTGTTTTAAGAAGGGTTAAAAGTCCCAGGCTCTGCCGGTTTGGTTCATGAACTCCCATGGCTGGCTGCCCTGCTGGGCATCCCCCCCACCTTCTCCTTCACTCCAGGCACAGGCAGAGGCCGCTCTCTCTCTCTCCCTCCGGGGGGGAATGGGGGATGGCTGCCCGAAGCCCTCGCAGTGCAATGCTCCTCCACCCTTCAGCCCAAGCCTGGCCTACCTCCCTCCGGCCACATGGCTCCCCTCCCCCCTGCCCAGCTCGGAGCTGGACAGAGGAGGTCTCCTCTCGTCCAGGGCCGGAACTCAAAAGGAACTTCCAGTGGGAGTTCACAGCTTTTAACCCCTGTGTTCTCAGAGGCGTATCCATGCCCTCAGTGGACAAACCAGCTGCCAATATTAAAATCTGGACACCGATTGGCGTGACCACACCATCCCATAAAAAACCCTCACTTTCTGTTTCTGCATCTCTTTTTTTCCTGATGGATGTCCCTCAGGGGAAATGTTCTTCTGAGCCAGAACAAAAGACTAGGTGGATTATGAACTTTTGTTATTAGGATCATAAAGCCTTTTTCTCTTATAATTTCCCTCTCTATTATTTCATGTCCTTTGTTTCCCTATGTGACCCTTCCTCAGAGAGAACCATCAGGCCTTTACATCTTTTTCTTCTTTCATTCCACACAAAATCCTGTTCAGAGTTCTTCAGTGCCTGCCTGGAGGTGAAGGAGCATGGGGTGAATTTGAGGAAACTCTTTCATGTCCCAGTGAAAATCCTTGGAATGAATTTTACTTGTGGTGGGCATCCCAGGGGATTCCAGCACCATGATGTGGTGGCAGAGATTTTGTTTGGGAAGGCAGCACTTCAGATTTGTCAGGGAGTTTTGATGTCTGAAAAAGCCAATGAAAACCCAGTATCAGAGCTGCTGGGGTGTTTCCAGCTCCATCCACCAGGACCAGGATGTGACTCAAAATAAAAACACAGAGGAGGCTCAGTCTTGAGGGTCTGATGGACCAGTCCCCTGCGATCACTCAAATTGGTTAAATACATTCCTGTGCTTGCATGATCTGATGGATGGGAGTCAGAGAACTCTATTCCTTACAGCCTTTGGCACTCCAGTTTAAATAATATGCAGTGGGGAACTTGTTTGGGTTGGCAGGACAAGGATGCTTGGGAGAGGAAGAAATTTTTTTTGTGGTTCCAGTGAGACTTTCTAGTTGTTATTTTGCAGGAGCAGAAATCTCTGTCTTGCTGTTGGTGCAAGCTTTCAGTCATGATTTATCCACAAACAGTCACGTTGCCCTTGTGATTATTTGTGGTTCACAAACTGTTTACTGTTTTGGTGCTTGAGTCTGCCTCATTGCCAACTTAGTGCCGAAAATATTGGGCTGCATTCCTGGCCTCAGCTCTCACAGCTCTGCCTCTGCTCCCTAATTGAATGCAGACAGCTCTTGACATAAAATTTCCGCTGCAAATGTTTCTGCTGACAAGTTCAGAAAGCGCTGTCTGGGAGCTTGCTTTGCTCTGTCTGAGAGGTGTCTGTCCCAAAATCAGGCCTGCCTATACATTTCCTGACTTAGAGAACCATCAAATATGACAGGACACAAAGAGGATTTTAATGAATTCTAAAAAAAATAAAAAGGAAGGAAACAAAGAGAAACCATTTTCTGCCATGTTTTAGGCGGTTTAGAAAAAAAAAACTGCAGACAGTTTGATGCTGCTGTTTCTTTTCATGTTATACAGATACTTTTCACCTGTGTGAGTGCTGAGTTTTGGTCTCAAGCAGGTTTTTTCACCTCTCTTAATTTGTCTTATTTTAAAAAAAGGAAGAAGAAAGAAGATAAGGGGTGTCTGTATGTGTGTTCCTAACACAGACCTGTTACTTGTCCTTAATGCCTGAATCCTTAAGAATGTTCCACTATTTTATTTTATTTTGTGTGTGTGATTTTTGAAGGACTGCACTGGTTCCTTCACACAACTAGGGAAAATCCAATCTGATGATTAGTGCTGTGATTCTTCTGGCAGGTTTATATTGCTGCCTTACAACAGGCAATCCTTAACCAAGTGCTTAAATAAATAAATAAATAAATAAATATATGTATATATAAATTATATATATATAATTTATTTCCTCCCTGGTATCCAAAGGTATCAAATGCTCTTTTTTGCTTTTTATCATACTTTTCTAATGCAGAACAATTTGCTCCAAAGGATTTACAGTGGGTCACTCTATCTAGGTGTGCAGGAGCTTGGTACAGGCAAGATAAGTCAAAGTACAAAAGCTTTGTGCTTGTATTTCAAAGCTGAAGAAAGAGACAAGGTGCATGGACTGGGCTGCAAATTGCAGAGAGAAATAATTTTGCAATATTTCACTCTCAGTCACAAGGGGAGGCAATGGAAGAATCTATTTCTCCAGTGAAGCAGAAGTCTTCTGCTTGTATTTATCAACATTTAAAACACATCTCTAACTGTAATTTCTAGCAAGGCAAATGAAATTCCTACCAATCACTCACTTTGTTGCTATTAGTGCTGTTAATAATGTAATTTATTCAGCTAAAGGGCTCCTACAGAAATATATAAGAGGGGAGAAATAAAAACTGGGATGATACAAGCAGTAAAACTTGGCTGATTACATTGAAGCCTTGCTGGGCTGGTGGATCAGGTGAGCCTTGCAGGATTTTTCCAGGCAGTCTTGGCATGCTCAGATCTGAGCTACTGATTCAGAGATGCTTTCACTGAGTGGCTCAGAAGGTGCCCTGTGAGAGGGACACAGCCCTGGTGCTGGGGGGTGCCAGCTCTGCAGGTCTGTGCTCCAGGGACCCTTCCTTGCCCTCCTCCCTGCAGCCAGGTGGTTCTGCCCACAGCAGCACTGATGGATTTGTGTAATTCTGACTAATCCAAGGAGCTCAGGAAATTACACTGCATTCTTTGTACACAACAGGAAGGACCCTAGAAGGTTCAGAGTCAAATGATTCCTTACACTTGAAGCAAAACTGGGCATCAACTCTTTGCCTGTCTCCTTTTCTGGTTGCAAAGTGTGAGGCTCATTACAGTGACATGTTCATTTTGTACTTGTTAGCAGCAGTGATAAATAATTGGGAAATATGCCCTCAGCATATTTCCCAATTATTTATCACTGCTGCTAACAGCCACTCTTTTGCCCTCGATGTTTATTTAAAATGTGTTCTTCAGCCCCTGGAATAGCTCTCTTGGGGAGGCTCATGAGCTGTGTTGCAGCCCACAGGTTTTTGTCTGAGCTCTGGAGCAGCCAGGCTGGGAGAGCTGAATGGCAGTGAAATTTGCAGCTTTAAGGAACTCCATGCATGGGCACTTATTGGAAGAGTATCAACATTTTATGTGTCCTGTGCTTTATCTATCACTAGTAATTCATTTTACAATGCATTACCTGACCTAAGCCTATTCCTATTGTGCAACAGACAATCCTTCTTTCTTGCCTTCACTTCCCTACAGTGTGTCAAGGACCTTAACTTGCTCTTATTGGATTTTTATTTTCTCTTGTTTGGAAACTGAGTGTTTAAGGGCTGGTTTTCACAGCAGCAGAGCATATGCAGCAATAAACATCATCTCCAGTTGATTAAGCACCATAGCTGAGTTGTTCAGCTTCCACAGAAGCTGTTTATTGTAAGTATCCTCCAACTCTGAGGACATCATTTTAATTATATTGCATGAGAAGGAGCAAAAACAATAAACCAGAACATTAGAAAAAAATTAAAAGATATCATTTTCCTTCCCTGAGAGGAAGATTTCAGTGAAGGTCAGAGTAGATTGGAGGTATTTGTACAGCTGGGAAGTGTTCTTGAAGGGCCATTTCCCAGTAGTTTTTTTTTTTTTTTTTTCAGAGACATTAGGATAGGACAGGCCATTTCAACTGATCTTCTGAGGCCAGACTGTGAAGTTGTTGTGAATCATGCTGGTGATTTCAGAGAAACTTATTGCGCAAGCTCACTATTTGTCAGTGCAAATAATGTGTTTGCAGCTTGACCAGTGGAGTCTGGCCTTGACAGGGTGACAGTAATGGCAGCAGCTTGCTTAGGTTTCCTTGCTATCTGTGCTGAAAGATGTGAGAACATCCATTTCTATTACTGCCACTCTGAATCTTTTCTGGTTCCAGATACCAGCTTGGACATTTGTCTTTCCTGCTATTTGTTTGAGAGAGGCAGTGAAGAACTGTAATAATAATACAAAAAAATAAAAATAAATTAAAAAAAAAAAAGCTTTAGCAGGACAGGCATGGGAGGACAATGTCAAAATGTGGCTTCTCAAGCACATTAGTCTCTTCTTTCAGACATATCCCTTACCTTTCTGAGCTGCCAGGTACCCCAGCACTGTGAGCAATGGCTGGGTCTTGGCCCAGAATCTTCCTTGACTGATGCTGAGGGGACCAGCTGTGTCACCTCAGAGGGCAACCCTTTTCTTGTCCTGATTGTTGTAATTGTCTCCTCTGTTATAAAAGTGTTTAACTGCCAATTAAACTCTGCTTCCTGTGAAGCAGTGCCAGTCCAAGGCTGGCTGATGCTCAAATAACCCACAGCAGAGAGGGCAGTGGCATTTTCTGCTGTGGGAGTCTGACCTTAGACCAGGCTTGTCAGGTCATTTGGGCCAGGCTTGTTGAAAGGTTTGTGAACTTTCCAGTAAACCTAGTTCTAAACAAATCTGGGCTGTGTTGGCCAGGTAAAACATTAGCTCAGCACATGCTGCAATTCCTGCTCTTTCCTTCCTGCACAGTGTGCTCTGAACCAAATAAGCCCTTACAATTTTCACAGGGATTTCAAAGGTTACTGTGGCCCTGCTAGGCTGGTGAGAGGTGATAAAATGGATCCAGTTTGGCATGATCTTCTTCTAAACATAGATTTTTGCTCTGCTCTTGTGTGAATTACTCTGAGGAACACAAGACGGCAGTGGGGCAGGATCTGTCAAAAAGTGTCACCCAGTGGTGCCTGCTCCTCTGACCAGACTGAGAAACACCTTCTTTGTCCTCCCCACTGCATTTGAATTGACACCTTCCTTACCTGCTTTTATTCAAGAGCACTCCCTGCACTCACTCTCAAGCATATACCACTACTGTCTTTTCAGTCCCTTTTAGAAATCCCCTTTATTGCAAACCCTGTTCAGTACAAAGCTGCTGGAGGCCTGTGAATTTGCCTCTCCTGAGACAGAGTATTACCAAGGTGAGAATCCAATATTTTTTGGAGGACTGTGATCATCTCTTCTGCTATAGGCCCCACAGAGAAAGGCTGCTCTGTGATCATAAACAATACAAACAAAAACAGCCTGCAGTCACATTACTTAATGCCAGCAATTTTTGCTACTTCTATAAATCTGTCTTCTACCAGCAGCTAAATGATGCTGATGTTGACAACATTATTTACTCCTTGATGTTGCTCTTTCTCTAGCCACTGGTGCAAGCATTTTGAGAATGGAGTGCTAACTTGGAGAGAAGCAGAAAAGTCCAGTTGTGCCTTTTTGCAAAGGTGTCAAGACCCTTCAGAAGAAGGACACAGCTTGCTGCACATCTTCCCACCCCAAATACTAAATATTTTTGTGGAGACTGAAGGAAGAGCAGGAGGAGCTCCTAAACCCATCACCAAATGCACTGAACAAGGTGATGTTGACTAAAACTGGCCTTAATCCTGACACCTGTGGATTTACTGCTCACCCTCCTCCACCAGAAGTGCCCATCATCCCTCACTGCTCCTTTTACACCTTTGCCACCAAGTTGCCCCTCTGATTTGCTAGACCTGGTTCTCAGTTTTTGGTTTGTCTAAAGAACATCAGATATGCTGGGATATTTCTAAATGCAGTATAGTTATGGGAAAACACCTTGTAGTGAAAACAAAAGGAAGTTTGCAGTCACCAAAGACTCCTCATTGTTTTTCCTCTAATGTGGAGAAAAGTAGCAAAGCAGCAGCTGATCCCTGCAGAGACACCAAACCAAAAAGCAATAACCAGGAGGAAGCTGCAGTGCAGTGACTTTGAGACATCACTGCCTTCTTGGTGATGTTTTTGTGGCTCAGGTGACTCCACTCCACCCAGAAAACAGGATGACAAAAATTCCTATAATGCAGAGGGTCTGGGAGTCACATATTTTAAGGCTAGAAGGTGATAATGAATCATTTCCTCTCAACTCTTTCATCTTGTCAGCTTACAGAGTGCAGAGCTGCAGTCCATTACATCTGCACAAGACCCATAACCTTTGTGTGATCAACCACCCTTGCTTTAAGGACTGAGTGAGAGAAACCTGCACAAAGCTGTAGACAAACTATTTTGGTGGGTAATTGCTCTTGTAAAAAGCAAATCTGATGCTTGTTGTATATGTTACTTTACCTTTTTATTCTTTGAATATATTTATAGCCTTGGGCACAGACCCCCTTTCAAGTTGTTGTTTGACTTTTTTTGGTTTTTTTTTCTTAACTTCAAATATGTGAATTAGTCCTGATATGGAATATATTAATGAAAATATTTTAGAACAAAGTTAGTGTTTTCTAGGCAAAAAAACTTGCTGTAACTAATTTTTCCTAACAAGTTCTTCCTTCTCTTAATTTAAATAGGCCCACATGTACAGAGCTAGGGCTGTTGAACTCTTTCTCAGAATTTCCTAATGCAAACTGCTGGCCACAAAACTCTTCACTAAGCTGGTTTGACTTGGCCCCTATGGCCATTCTTTCTCTGATAAGAATTTAAATTTTTAGGTCCCTTCCCTGGTAATTTTCTCTTGTTTAAGAAAAAGATCTTTTTATCTTTCTCTAGAGCCAGAGGTGCTCGGAAGACATGTAGCAACAATGCAATCCTCATCCTCAGATCTTTGGATGTATTTTCAGGCTGAATGAATCTTTCTGATGGTCTCCCACCCATTATATTTTTTGTCAAATTTAATGCAAATTTTTACAATGAAACATCTTTTATGCTACTTTTTATTGCAAATTCATCATGTGATCCAGTCTCATATAAAAGTTGGAGGAATCTGCTGAACTTGTGGTATTATTGTCTGCATTGCTTTCTTGTTCCTGTTTGCAGCAAGTTCAGTGAAAATTTACTTCTGTTCCTGAATGCAGCTACACTGCTTTTGGTGTGTGCACTGCCAAGAACAAAGCTGTAGCACTTAATAACAGAATTTTGTCACAGTCTTTATCTCTGGGAGCTACTCCAGTTTATCATTTTAATAGCAAATGGAGTGTTTTATACAGTTGCCTGATAAAAGTTCCCATAAGCATCTCTTTAGGGTTTTATTCTTTCTTCCTCTCCCTTCAGCCAGAGCTTTCAGGGACACCAGTTTCCCCCACATCTTTTTGAGGCCAAGGTCAAGCCTAGTGAAAGATGCTGTGGGACACCTCAGGTGTCAGACATACGACAGAGGTTTGAGACAAAGCAATAAAGCAGAGTACAAAGGGTCCACAACCCAGTGACAATGTCGTGGTGATGAAGAAACAAAAGATGATGGGCTCTGGTGAAAAAATCCACTGCCAGTGTGCATTGCAGTTCAAGCTCCAGCCAGCTGGAATGGAGAAGAGAATGAAGGTTGTTTCTGTCTAATTTTACTCTCCTGATTTCTGTTTCATAGGCTGAAAAACTTAATGTGTTGTGTCTTGTGTCTGTTCCTCACTCAGGCAGGTTTCAAAAACCAAGGAAAACCTCATTTAAGTGGAGAGGATAGAGAGGCAGCCCAGCAGTTACCAGTAAACAAATTACCAAGAGCTCAGATTTAGAGTGCCCACATATCCTGTGTTGTGAAGGATGTCCTTCAGCTGCTGTCTCATGTCCTTTATACAGTAATAAATGGTTAAATACATTTCTGATAAGGTGCAAAGTGTTGTTTCAATCTGTAATAGGAAAACAGCCGTGTCAGGGGCTCAAAGGAGCGTGAGACATCCTGAAGTGAAGCCTGGCAAATAAGTTTTGGGGTTGTGTACCTTGGGAGGAAATTATTGAGATTGCTTCTGAGGCAGGGATGGTGGCTGTGCTGGTGAGCATTAACCTGCCACGGGTGAGGTGAAATAAGGGATGATTGATGGGCCAAAGGGAAATGCAATTTTGTGTGAGAAAAGGTCTGCTGTGATACAGGAATTTAGGGGCAGTGTGGTACCTGGCTTGGAAAATTGCCTTGTCCATACTTAATAAAGGGTGGATTTTTTGAGCAGAGATTTGCTTTGGTTTAGGACTTTCCCTTATTTCAAACCCAAGGTGTGGGGAATTCATGCTAAGCAGGGAAAGGATTGAGCTGTGCAAACCTGGACAACATCAGCCTGCACTATGACTTTGTAAAGCTCTCAGGCCATGGACAGGCACAGCCTAAAGTTGCTGTCATTGACTTGCAGACTGCAACTTGTTAAAACCATGTCCTGGAAATATGGGTCCAACTTCATCCTGGGAGCCTGAACTTCCAAACATGGGCCACAGCTGAGTGCCACAAGTGTTTTTTACAGTCTGGTACAGAATGAAAAAGACAGAAGAAACTTGTTGCCTGACAGTGTAAAAAATGCATTGAATATTAGTAATGAATGAGTGGATGAAGGGCTTCCATCAATAAAATTTACTGAGATGAAAACATCAGCACTTATTCCTCAGGTTTTGTGATGGGTGTGTGTTCAGATGAGTCTGAAATGCTTCTAATTAATGTTATCAAAAGTGTGACATTTAATTAACTCAGTAACACGTTCAGCCTAATGATAACACATTTTGATTCACCACAGGCAGCAATGGGCTCTCCTGAGCAACTCCAAAGGTGGGGAGGACTGGGGGAAGATGGAGAGCAGGAGTGCACACAAATACACTTTTTGCTGCAGAAAGGCAGAGTGGCAAGAGAGGTGATTATGTTGTCAATCCCCATCTCACATCAGAGAGACATTTATGAGTTCAGAATATCTGCTATCAGATATTTATAACAATAATCTATTTTCCCTGGCTTAATTATTGCAAAACTCATTTGCCACTGGCAGGAATAACAACAGGATGCATTAGTTTTGTATTCTTGAGTCAGATCTGGTCAATGAAACGGTGCCTTTTTGACATTGAAACCTATAGCAAACATTTTCTAAAACTGAATCAGCAAATGAATTTTTTTTTTTTTTTAATTTGAAATGGAAATTTCTGCTGTGTCATTCAGCTGATCAATAAGGAGTTATCCAGAAGAAGTAACACAAGTGGGAGGGAGAGAGAACCCCACCTCTGCTGTGCTGTCCCTGCTGGTTTTGCTAAGCATGTAACTGATCAGTCAGATAGCAGCATGAAATTTCCTTCTCCACAATATTTATGGGAATTTAAATGCTTTTCAGAGATATCTTATTTTGTTTAAATAAATAAATAAAAAGAACTAAGATGAATGGGGACTATGTTTAAGCATCCTGTAGATATTTGTTCACAGGGGATGCTTCTGCATCTTAGATATACAATGAAAATATGCCATTGGCCCTTTAACCCTTGTAGGACTGACTCTCCCACCCTCAGTCTATGACATGAGCTCTTAAGTGCCCTCAGAAATAACAACAGTAATCTGTTCTGTGTTCAACCTGCCCAGCTGGATGAGGTAAAGAAGCTCACGAGTGAAAGTGAAGTTTTCTGAAGGTGTTTTTGATGACTCACCACTCATTGCAGGAAAGATACAGGCAGGAATGAAGCTGGGAAGGTGGGACAGGAGAAATCATCTAAGAGACCCAAGGACAGAGCCAGGGAGATGCAGCAGAGCACAGATCAGGAGAAGGAGTATGACAAGCCACAAGTTCCCAGCTGTTGTTCCACTCAGGTGTGTTTGGTGGCAGCTGATTAAGCCATGCCCTTGGAGATTCAAGTCTGCCACTCTTCCCTGACTAACACTCAGCCTCCGTGGGTTTCTGTTGGTATCAGTTAGGAGTGGCTTCAGGTTTAAGGTGGGACATCAGGCTGTCAGTCAGGCCAGTGCTGTTCCCATCTCCTGGACGTGTGCTGAGGGTCTGGGGGTGGATGGTGTGAGCAGGACAAGGCTGGGTCCCACCACAGGAGCTGACCCTTGCAGCAGTTCCAAGCCTTGTGCTGCACCTTGGGAGGTGGACAGTGACTTATTGCTCCTTCCAGGAATTTTATTTGCATTGTAAGAGGCAGAGGAACACTGCAGTGTCCCTGCAGCAGAACCATCATGGCAATTCCTGCCGGGTTACACTCCCATGGCAGAAGTATGCATGTTAAAGAGGGGGCTGTGCATGGAGACGGGACGCAGGGGCACTGTGGCATTTGGGAAATGAGTTGAAGGACTGCAGACAATAGAGCCAAGGTCCATTCCCGAAGATATATGAGGGGGCGTTGGAATCTCGTTGTTGTCGTGGGGGGTTTTGTTCTCCCTTCTTTTTCCTCCTTCTCTCGCATGCGAGAGGGAAATGGGCGGAGAGGGAGGGCGGGAGTGGCTCCACTGCTGTGCTGGGTGCCAGGCTGGCTGCTGCAGTACCGTACTCAATATTCTGATCACCTTGTGAGTCAAGGAGCCTTGTGGAGCCTGCAGTGGTGTCAGAGTGAAAAACGAGCCACACCATCACGCTTGGCCAGGCTGTGGCTGCCTGCCCGCAGCGAGTGCCAGCCTGCAGTGTCTTCCTTTGACAGAAACCTGCTCCGATCGGGGTGCTGGGCTGGTGTCCGGCTTTTTGTTTCCATCTGTGTGTGTGTATAACACTGCTTCCCATGGCATTTAAATAAGAGGTTTCACTGCAGCGGTTCACAATGCCGGGGGCTTGAACTCCTTGTCTCTTAGGGTCTTGGATTCCTCCCATGGTTTGGCAGTCGTTTGTGAAGAGGTAGGAAGGAGTGAGCTCTGTTGAATGTGGTTTTGGATGTGTTTTTGGATGTGTTTTCTTCTCCCTCTGTGCTGTGTGACACGGAGTGAGCTGGAGGAGGCAGTTTCCCGCAGTGAAAGGCAGAAGGAATTCACCAGTGCCTGTGCCGACGTCTCCATGTGTGGAGCAAGGAGCTGGCTTTTCCATAGGGAGCTATTGCACTGGGGAGAGTAACACAGACCCCTGGGTGCTGCTAACCCAAGGCATTGTCTTTTATTTTATTTATTGTTCATGGCAAAGGCATTGCCTAGGCAACCATGATGCTTCTCCACTCTTGACTGGCGCATTCTGCGTCATCGGGGTGGGACACGGCAGAGCAGCCAAAGGAGCAGCAAGCACTAGTGCTGCTTGGCTCAAGGCACTCAAAGCCTGACAGGGCTGCCCAGAGGCACCTGCACACCAGGGAGATTCTGCTCAGGGCTTTTTCTGTGCTCAGAAGAAGCATGCAGCACCCTGTTGTTATCCCAGGGCTGGTCCATCTCCTCATGGCGGGGTTGGGCCCTTTGGATGTGGTCCGCTCTTCCCTCTGGCATCTTGGTCATGACATCTAATCTCTGCAGTGCTCACACAAATAGTTCTTTGCTTGCAGCAGCCTCCAGCCTGCCAAGATGACTTTGTGCCATCTCCAGGGAGGGAGGCAGAGGGAGTGGCTGGTTGCCTGTTAGGTTGCACGTTCCCAGTGCCTTTGCTCTCAGTGCAGCTGCAGCCCAGAGTTGTTAGAGTGAAAATCATTCCTTCCCTGGTGGCTAGAGAACTGTCCAGTTATGAAGGCTCGTGATGGTAACTTCAGGGCTGACCCACAAATAAAATAATCTAGTTGCTCATCCAGCCCCGGAGACGAAGGAAATTAACACCCTCTGGGAGCTGCATCAACATTATGACCACCCTGCATGGGCACTCTCCTTTATGGCTGTCCTCTGAGCTTAGGACAAGGTTCTCAGTGTGGAGGAAAGAAACCCTCAACAAATCTCCTTTCCAGATGACCAGATCAGTCAAGTTTTCTGTCTACACAAGGCATAAGCACAATTATATCCTGAATACTGTAGCCATCTACCAGCTTGTGGTGAGACCTGCTTTGATCTGCTGAGGAAATTCCAGGGTGAATGTCTGTTTGTCTGTCATTTAGAGAGGAAAGGAAAGAAAGAAGGAAAGAAAGAGGGAGAAAGAAATAAAAAAAGATAAACTGCTTATTATTTGTTTAGCTGCTAGTACCTAGAAATCATTCTGCATATTAGTTTATTACAAGTGGCTTAGGCTAATGGAACTGTGATGATGTAGAGTCATGAGAACAGGAATATTTTATTTAAAATATGTTGACAATATAGCTAACAATTCAAGCTTGCTATCCATTCCTGTCTTGGGATAAAATGAAAGGAGGTGTGAAAGTTTTGCTGCTCAGTGTACAGGTCACATACAAATCAGTGTTCTGGCAAAAGAATACAAAATGTTCTGCAATGTGGAATTGCTCTCATGGGGACATTCTGAATGTCCCATTCAGATGCATTTCTTCTTAGAACATCCCCTTGGGTCCAAGCATATAGTTGAAATGTTTTGAATTTTTAAAGCTCTTGCACAGTTTTTGTTTTTTTTTTTTCCTGTGAATTTTTATCATGCTATTTAATGATGTCATTATTTTATGCCTTTTTTTTTTTTTTAATTGCACATTCACAATTTTTCTGCCATCCTGTGGTGGTATCAGCTCAGAAAGTGTTCCTGCAGGGTTGTTTCTGCATCAGTGTTTAATAGCTTTTCTTGTTCTCCAGACTGCTGTGCTACCGGCAAACTGATGCCTCTTTCAATTAGGCATTTACGGAAAGGGGAAGATAAGACTCTAAAACTACCAAGGAATGGTAGGAAGGGACAGATTCTTTTTTTTTGAGAATGAAGGAGAATCTTATGCTGATAAACTAACATCATGTTTTTGGAGGTGATGGTGAAACCCCTTCAGAAATACTCACTTTGGTCTATCTGAAATATTTGATTTCATCCAAAATGAAAGGCTACATTTTATTTTGGGTCTTTGAAAGCAGTTATAACTTTTATTAATGCTCCTGTCCTCTGGTTCCAAAATAACTCCAATATATAAATATAATATAGAATTGAAACACACCACAAATTTCTAGACAATACTTTTTTGGGGCGATAAATACTGAATTAAAATATTACAACAGTGGAGAAATAAATGACCTTTTTTTCCCATTCACTGAAAATCATTCCCTGGGTCTGTCAGGAACCATCATAAATTATGCACTTCCCTCTTCAGGGGAGCTAGTTTTAGGCAGCAGCTGAGTGGTTTTGCCCCATCTGCTCCCAGGAGAGTTTGCATTGTTATTTCCATGGGTGGCTGGAATAAATGTTTGTGCACCCAGGGAGGATGGAGGGAGGCAGGAGGCAGAGCCAGCCCTGACCTGGAGCATTGCTGGCTCTGGGCACACAGCACTCAAAGTGATCTTGTCACAACAGGCTGCTCAAAATCTGTCGTGATGAGAATTTTATGGAACTGACAGGAATCCCTCAGTGAGGGGAAAGGAGTGTGACTGGAAGAGTGCCAGGGAGGTGCTGCTTTCTCTGGTGGATGGAAGCCTGTCCTCCACATGTGGCTACCCACACTGGCCATTCTTCTGACCCTAATTATAGCCCTGGTGCTGGCCTTAAGTACAAAGGAACACCCTCAGCTATTAGAAAGTGTGATCCTCCTCTTCCCACCCTCGTTTCTACCTGGGAAGAGAATAGAGAATTCTTCCTGTTCCAGGAATATTTGTGTTCAAATGATTCCTGACTGAGCATTGGCCAGCACCAAGTAAAAAAGGTATTCCCTTCTAGACTTATTTTTCTTCTGGGTTTTTTTTTTTTTTTTTTTTTTTTTTTTTTTTTTTTTTTTTTTTTTAATCTCACCCCACAGCAATTGAGTGAACTGAAGAGACAAGTCCAAATTAGTAACAGGCTGGGAGCGTGCCCAGGGGCAGTGAGCACCCGAGGGATGGGGAGGCAGCTCCATGGATGCAGAGCCCAGCTCCCAAGGTGAAGTGGTCCTTCTGAGTGCAGGCAGGCTGTATGTGAGATCAACACCTCCTCCCTGTTGGGAGTCTTGTGCTTCAGCCTTGCTCTTGCTCTGCTTTTGACCCTTTTGCTTCACTGGGTTGTAGGGCTGATGGGAGGGAAGCAAAGCTAATGAGGAATGTAACAGTCAGACACTTGGTGAAGAAGGCTGCTCCACCACCTCAAATATATCCAGTGTCCTCTGGACACTTGATAATTCAATTATTCCTCTCTGGCAGGTGCAGGGCCCCCTGTAGAAGCAAATGATTTACTGACTCATGTGACTTGTATTCAATATGTAAGTTCAGACTGTCGCCTCAACTCTGCCCCCTTGGCTCTGCTCCAGTGATGCAAGAAGGAGAGAGAGCTGATCTAAAGAGTTAAAGAGGGGTCTTCTTGCATAATGAACAGAAAAGTGGCAGGGAATGTCCAGGCCAGTCTGCAATCCAATAAACCTGGATGTCAAAATCACAAGAAGCTGGTTGTGAGCAGCACAAACCATGACAGCCTGGTAGCTGCTCTGCCCAGCATGATGGGCAGGGGTATAGGGAAGGCATAAAGATAATGACCCAAGTGTCACTATTGAACACCTTTCCCATGCAAGATGCCTTAAAAAAAAATCATTGAATTTTGCTGTATGAGGACTTTGACCTCTAGTTGCCTCTCTGACTCTTCAGAAGTAGAGAAATTGGTAACTTTGGTGCAATGGTGCTAATGGGGAAATCCTATAGACTCACAGAGTGAAGTGTCCTCTTCACCTCTAAACCATCCCATGGAAAGACATGGATCATTCCATCAGGAAGGTGGCTCCAGAGGGCTTTTGGGAAGGCTAGCAATGTGGCCTCCTGACAAAAGCAGAGAAGCACTTGAGAAACAAGTCCAGATGGAAAAATACAGCCCCAGCATTTTCTCGCCTTGCTTTTAGGAGGTGGCAGTGAGGTGCGGGCATGGCTCCTGCAATTTCATTGTGAAACCTCATCTGAGCTGTGCTATTGCTTTATTCTGCCTTTCTCTTGGGATACCAGGCAAACACCAGGCTGTGTCAGGCTCCTTGGGCTGTCATGATCCACCTCCAGCACATCCACAGTGCTGCTGCTGCTGCAGGAGCTGCACTCCCATAAAACTGTGGCTGCTGCTGCTGAGACCGACAGCAGCAGAGCACCATGGCTGGGAGCTGAGCAGGCTTCTGGGACAGACAGTGCCCTGGTTTGGGTGATTCATGCCTTAGCAATGTCCTTTCACTTCCATAGAGAGGTGGCATGACAGGCGGGTGCTTGATCCCTTCTGACAGGGAACCTCTACCTCAGCTGTGCCAGGGAACCTGAGCAGATCGGGGGCTCCAGTTCCATTCCAAATGTGACAGGGCTGTGTAAATAAATAATCCCCATCTACATAATTATCTCTTTCTCAGGGAGTCATCACATAAATCAAGCTGATACCGAGGGATGCTGCGTGTGGAATGCAGGCATGCAAGCCGGGCTCTCCTGGCTGCCTGGGTGCTTTGAGAAGGGTGAGATTTTGTGTGCTTTTGAACATCACAGATTTTCTTCTGAGGAAGATCAAATGCTTGGATCATTTTTACCAGAAAAATGCTATCCACGGCAGATTTCCAGGGGTGATTGAAAGTGCGAGTTCTCATGCAAACAGATTCCTTTGCATACAGTCATCTGGGAGCTGGGCCTTTGATTTTCATTTATTATTCTCCCTGGCAGCATGTTCAGTCGGTATGCAGATTTCCTCCTTCATTCAATTTTCAGTGGGCAAGAAGACTACAATTAGTCATATTGTCATCAGTGTGAATAAAAGGGAAACAGTGAACTGGATCTTTACGAGCCAGCAGTTGCCGTGGGATGATGCAGATTCATTACACGAGTGAAGTAGGAAAAAAAGCTTCAGGCCAACTGCATTTGGCTCCTTGCTATCTTCCTCCTTTCTGGAGCTTCTTGTCTTTTGCTGGTATTCCAGATCTCCCCAAGTCAGCCCAGACAGGGAAATTGCTGGACAGGACAAAGTTGCATCTTGAAGAACGGACAAGGACAAATAAACTAGCACAGAAAGCTGGCTGGGGAGGCAGCCAGAGGGTTGCTGAGGGGAGAGCACTGCAAGCCAGGCCTAAGTGTGTTTCCAGAGATGCCTCCCACCTGAGCCTGGCTGATCTGGGGCCTACCTGTCAAAGCACACAGCTCAGAAGCTGGTTGGGCTGCAAGACAGGAGATAAGCACAACAGGCAAGGGGATAAAGATATTAATTTTGCAAGCAGGATTTTTAGGGATGGAGTAAGGAGCTATGTCTTTTTTTTCTTGTGAACATATTTTACAGATTGAATTAGCTATGTTGAAAGGAGGATTCAGCTTTGTGGAATCTGTCCCTCTGCTCCCTTGCATCCTATCAGAGGTAATTTAGGTGTTGCATGTGCTTGCATTGCTCTGAAGGGGCTGGAATCTCTAGGGCACACATTCACATGCTGGAACTGATTCTGATGCCTCATTTGGTCAGAAAAAAAATTATAATTTCCCTGATTTATAAGAAGAATGGGAATTTGGGAGTTGACCATAGTGTTGTGCCATGCTTATGTTTCCATGCTGTTAATAAATCACAGAGAAAAAGAAATTGAAGACAGATATTTTCTGCTTCCCTTATGCTGAAACATTATTAATTCACCAGGAAAAATTCATCTGGGATAATCTCGTAATTTCCTCAACTTCACACGGTGACATTTCCTTGGCTTAGCAAGTCCTCTGGCAGCAGCGTGCTCTGACTCCTCATGTTGTTGAGGATCCTCAAGGTGCAGATTAGCTGAGTCTCTTAAACCCTGCATGAGACCACAGGGACACAGCACAACTTCACAGAAATCAGAGCAAAGAAATGTTATTTTTCCACAAGCAAACAAACACGGGAGCCAGACATTTTCTGTGGCTTCTCTGAAGGCTAACAAGGAATTTCTGGGGGCTCCATGCTCAGCCCAGCTGCTCCCAGCACATCCCTGGCTTTTGTGAAAGATGTGGGGTGCCCTTGCCCTTGAGACTGAGCCCTGGTGAGGTACTGGGATGGAATGGGCAGGGCACACACACACCTGGAACAGGACTGCAGGACTGTTGTTTTGTCAGGAAATCAGGCAGAATGAGGGTTCACTTCCAGTGGAAGTGGAAACTTCTGCTTTGACTTACAGCTGTCCTTGCTTTATGGACCTCTTTCCCTTCATCAGGATCCTCTCCCAAGATCCCTTTTGTTTTTCCTCGTCTCCTTCTACATTTTGGCTTCTATTTCAGCTTCCTGGTGTGATGTTTACAGCAGTAATGAATGCAGGGAGTCAAGTGGCAGGTGGCAGGTATTGACCCTCCTGCCATCACACTGCTGCTGTCCCCCAGCCTGACAAACCCAGCTGCTCTGCTGGCAGTCTGTCAGCCTGACACTGATGCTTTGCCTCACTCTGGCTTTGTAGTGTGCTTTTCCTACTCTAATTTGGGTGTTCTTTGCCCCCATTCCTGATGAATTCAGTAAAATTTGGACTGCTATCTCATAAAAGTAGAGCTTTTAATCAGTAGGTTCTTCATCCCTCCCTTTTGCCTTAGCTGCTAATACTGTAAGCTGTTGAAGCAGTGGAATTGCAGAGCTATTTTTTGAAACTGTAGGTGTTCCAATTAATTAATGTGAATATAAATTATACTAACTAATCTCACCCTGGTGCTAGGGCATTTGACTGTATCAGGAGACCATTCATTGTATATTTTCTATTTTAATTTCACATTTGGATATGTAAGAGGCCCCGGAGTGAGTTTCTGAAGATGGGTCCTAGAGAAGCCTGCATATCTGCTGCTTGTTATGTTTAACCTGTTCTTCTGGCCATGGAGGAATTGACTCTGCTCCTCAGCTGATGTGAGGAATGTGTTTTCACCCCTGATGCTCCCCAAATTTGATCCCTTGCACCTTCTGGGGTTGCTCTGACTGGGGTGAATGTTCCCAAGAGTAAGTTCTGTAGACATTCCTTTGAAAGTAAATAAGATAGGGGGTGGTTTTTCCTCCAGATTCCTTTGACCAAGCCGTGCCAAATCTCACAATGGAGTGTGACCAACCCCACCCTTTCACTACTGGATTTGTCCAGGACAGACCCTGTCATCAGCTCTGATCCATGGCATTTGCATTGTCTCAGCTGCACTTGGGGATGGGGGAAGTTTAGCTGGGAGAAGGTTTTTTCTCTCACAGTGCTGTGTGAACCCTGGCCAATGATCAGGCATCTAGTGCAGGTAAGGGCTAATTCCTTCTCTTTTCAGGGACCAGAGACACTAAGGGAACAGCTGATAGACTTAGCTAAGCCAGTGTCTGAAGGAAACCGCCTCCACATCCTCTGGCAATGAACTTTTCAGGGCTGTGTCATGCACATGTAAATCTTTTGATCTCACACCCCTCACACTCCCATCCCGGGCCTGCCTGCTCCCTCCTCCCCCTCCTTCCTCCACATCTCCATCTTCAGTCTCTTCCCTCCTGCCAACTAGCTGTCCCTAAGCCCATGGGAGTTGTTGCAGCAGGGTTCTGTGTGCCAGGAAAGATTATTTTTGACTGGTTGCCAGGTCTCCTGCTCTTGCTCTGGCACGCAGATAAAATGTTAATAGGGCCGAATGTGTTTGACACTGAGGGTGAAACTGTGTGTTCCAGGCACAGAGCCTCTTGCCATCCATTTAGCAGCTGCACAGGCTGGATCCTTCTAGTTCAGTTTGGCTTGCTAAAGAGGACCTCACCAGGGGCTTTCAGGTTTGACAGAAGCCAGGGATTAAAGCTCCCCCGTGGCAAGAAGCTTAAGCAATGTCACCTGCTTGCTGATGGGTACACAAAGAGAGAATTATTTTGTAAGGACAAGTTTGGAATTCTTCTCGCTGGAACGGCTGAAATGGATGTTTGAAGATCTGAAGCAGGTTAAAATGTCGCCTCTGTTCAGCTCTGATCATTTTTGCAAGTGTTGAGGCTTCCCAGCAGGCTGAGTGTTGGCTGAGGTCAGCCCAAGTGCAGGAGAGAAGTCAGGACCCACCATTCCTCACAGCACAGTTTGGGGCAGGAAGAAGCTGCTGCTCAGGTTCAGCCAGCCAAGTCTCTCCAGGTCTTGCCAAAGAAGAAGGTCAGAAGTTTTCCTACATTTGATGTGGCCAGCAAAGCAGAAGGAGAATGTTCTTAATTAAGCCCTGGTGAGAGTAAGCCTCTGCATCTTGACTGACAGGATTGCATTGCTTTTATTGTTTCTCTTAAGGGGAATTCCAGCCTGAAACACATCTGGCTGAGAATTGTTTCCTTTTAAAGTTCCTGACGAGAACTTCCTCTGTAAATTCTAGAAGTGGTTTATATTCTGTTTTTGGCAACTTCCCTTGTTAAGTCAGGACTGGTCTCACTGCAGCCACAAAAGCAGATAGAAGTCTGAGGAGAGGGCAGACAAGGTACTGCCACTGGAGCAAGAAAGGTTGGGGGGTCTGAACTGGCCTAATTTTCCACCTTCCAAGCTCCTGGTAAAATCCTGATAATCTATCTTCTCACAGTGCCATCATCCAAGAGGATTATTGCCTTCCATTGGTGTAAAGGGGGCAGGGATGAAGCCCCTGAAGTGTGGAACTGGTTGTTGCTGGACAGAAGTTTGCTCTGGCTTGTCCACCTGGAGCATGTCCTACAGGCATGGTAATGCCAGGTGACGAAAGATGTGATCAGGTGCAGAAATGCAAGCCCAGGAACTGTGTCTTTCTGCAGAGTAGCAAATAATTTTGCTCCTCAGAAGCACTCCCTGGACTGCATTTCATTGATAATTATGATGCACTTGAGGGAAGGGTTCTTTTAATGGGGAAATGCTTTTTTTTTTTTTCAGACAGTATGCAGTTTCTCTCTTCTATCCTTCCCCCTCAACAGTATGCAATAAACTCATCATAAGATTTATTAATGAACTGTCATGGTGATTTCCTTGAGTACCTTATTTAGCCTGAATTACTCCAGGGACCAGACCCTGTATATGCTGCAATCAGTGGAAAATTCACATCTGCTTCAAGAAACTGTAGGTTAGACCTGTGAGTAATTAGGGAAAAACGAGAGCTCAGATGTTACCATGGGCTGGGAGACAAGCACTGTCCTAGGATGGGGTGGGGAGAAGTTTGGAATATATTTATTAATGGCATCATGATCTCCCAGAGGGTCTCCTGTCCTGTGTCCAGTGCAATCACAAAGCAAACACCCACAGAGCTGTGATCCTGGCCTAGAGCAGGCAGATATGTGATGATTGTGGCCTTGCTTACAATAACTCAAGTGAGAAGGGATCTTCCATGGGAATATTGTAATTGAAATGTTTCTCATCTGCTTCAGCAAGAAAGAGACAATATTTAACATGTTAACCTATTAACATCCTCTTAAGCATTGTTAAGGGACAGTGCCAGAATTCTGGGCTCTTCAAATGCTGCCCAGGTTGCTTCTGAGCTTTCAGGACTGATCTGAAAACGTTGGCAGAAGTGAATCTATAACGTTTGCTGACATTCAAAGGTGTCATTCTGGGATGCAGGGAGAATGGGAATGGTGTATGGTCAGGAATAAGCTTCAGGAGGAAATGGGAAAGGCAAGCAGCAGCTGCAGGTGGCAGGAGCCTTTGTTTTAGAAGATCCTCTCCTCCCTTCTCCCCTCTGACTTATTTAGCATGTTTGAAGGAATTGCTTGCAGAGCAAGTGCTAGCAGTGTGGTTTGGTTCCTGGATCCCAGGAGGACAATGAGCTGTGGCTTTGCAAGTGTGAGCACTTTGAGCCTGGTGCTCCTGTGCTCAGGGAGTGCACAGGGTGGGTTTGGTGTCTGAGGACACAGCTGTGCACATCTGGTGGCTGCCATCAGCCACTCTGGGGAGCTCAGCCATGGGACACAAACTCTGCTGGTTCTGGAGCAGTGCAGCTGCAGCTGGGGTGCAAATGCTTCTGTAGGATAGCTGCAGTGTGGGGCTGTGCTGGGCTGTCACTCTCAGTGATGCCACATATTATGAGTCAAAAAAGAGGTGTTTTTTTTTAAGAGAAGGGGTTGCAGAGTTTTAAGTTAAGCTGGGAACTGATTGCTGGCCAAGAGTTCTTTTGTTGGTTAAATGTTGTAATCACCTGTTGAGTATTGTCATTAACCCTCTGTTGTGGAGAATTCTTTTTTTCAGTACCACCCTTGCCTGCTGCCAAGAGGATGACACCCCCCCCCCCACGCCGGATGGTGGGGAGGGAGAGGGAATTTGCATCTCAGGAGACATGCAAATTTATCTCAAAACCCAGACTGCATTGGGACAAGAACCCCACCAAATCCTGGAAAATACCCCAAAAGAGATGAGCCAAAGCAGAATTGAGAACTCAGAGTGGTGTTTGGACAGGAGGAGCGAGGTCAGAAGCCGGCAGAGATGTTGAGAACCTCGGTCACTCCTCGCCCCGACTAAAACGAAGTCAGTCAGACCCAGGACACCCCAGACCAACAATCCGAACAGAGCCCCGGCTATGCCCCCACTCTCCTCACCAGGACAGGACTCCCGGCTTTGCTCTCAGGGGTCAGAGCTGCGCATTCCTCCTTTTCTGCGTCACTGCTGGGAGAAGCGGCAGGAACCCGCGGACCTGTCAAACTCCCTTTTCTGACCTGACCACTTTTAAAAAAGGCATTAAAAAAGGGTAAGATTTCCTGCCCTGTTTATTTCACCACACACTGAGAACTTGTCCCCTGCTCCTCTGGAGCCATCATGTCACCTTTCTTATGTGTTATAAGCCTCCTGACTCCTCACCATGCACTTTGCCCTGGTGACTTTTGTCTCCTTTTAACATCAAATGAGTCTCTTGCTCTCAGAGGTCTTCAAGTGTTGGTTAGTTGAGGAAGATCAGCAGCCGACCACTGCTCTGGGAGGGAAAGCACATTCCCTTTCTCACATTCCCTTTCTCACATTCCCTCTCCTCTGGATGTGTTTTTGCAATAAAGTGTTTGGGAAATGTGTTTGTAGGGAAGCCAATTCCCCCTAGAATGGACACAGGACTGTTGCTACTTTATCACCCGGAGTACCCAGGTGTAATTACTTTGGAGTGTAATCACTGAGTAATTGAGAGGCAATATAATTGGTACCTGGATGCAGAATATGTAATTACTGTGTTATGCAGTGACAGGGTATTTGCCAAGCATATCTTCTGTAGTTACCAAGTAATTTAAGAGAATTTGCATGGTATTTCTCGTCTGAGAGACAGAAAAGAAATCACCCAGCTGAGATCTCTGCAGAGGACTATAAACTTTCTGCCAGCAGGATTTGTAAGCTTTTCCAAGCAAGCAATGTTGGAAGAATTTGCTTTGTGCTTTTCCTTTTCTTTCTAATACAAAAGTTCTCTGCCTGCACAATGCTACCAAAGGAAAGTTTTCTTTTATTTCCTGCCATGTGGAGCATGTGTGTCAGCCAGGAGATTCACTGGGAAAAGAGATAAATAAAGAGAGAAAAGCTCATGTAATGAGAGGAATGATAAAAAATACCCAAACAGCAGGCTTTGAGATGTCAGAGCAAACTGCCCCATGTCCATCAAAGCCTGAACACTGAACACCTCACTGGGGCTGAAAGTGTGGGACCTCAGGCAGGAGAAGTGGAGGATGCAGCTCCAACCTGTGTGTCACCAAGTACAGAGGTGGAAATTGAGGAGGGTGCCTTTTGTCCAGAGTGCCATGAGCTCCAAGGACAGCTTCAGCAGGATTTCTGCTGTTCCACAGCAGGGAACAACAGATTTATGGCTGTACCTATGCTAATGACCTGCAAAGATAAAGCAGCCATTTGTTTCAGTAGCCCCTGTTAAAGCATAGCAGCATCTTTCCCTTTTCTCTAGGTGGGAGAGTGATTGGTGTTTACAAACTGTCTTTTTCATTCTGCTTTTGGAAATACCCTGCTCTGGTAAATCATGGAAAGCAGCCTGTTAAAGCTGTGTCCTCATTTACACAGGACTGGGGGTGCAGGATCAGACAGCATACATCACTGAGGTAGCTCTTTTCATCACTGCACTTGGCCTTAATTACGTTATATTGCCCTCTCCAGAGAAATCTCCCACACTCTGGGCATTCAAGAAGTAATACTTTATCTTTTTCATTAAATAGTAGCTACTTGTTAGGGCAATGCAACATGCTGCTTTTCCTTCACCTTCTGATGAGGTAGTGCTCCTGCAAATCCTGAGTATAAATAAACCAAGATTTTTGCATTTTAACTATTGAGATTTGGCTTTACCTAGCCAAAAAAAAAAAAAAAAAAACCCAAAAAAAAAAAAAAAAACACCCCAAAAAAAGCCACCAGCAGATATATTCTCTTCTGGTATCCCTTGGTGCTGTTTTGCAGCATTTGCTTTTGGGTGAGTTGCTCTTTTGTGGCTGATACCTTGCAGCCAATGCTGAAAAAGTGAACCACAGCCACCACATTTTCTGCAAAATGAACTGGGCTAATCCTTTGCATTCAAACCAGCCCTCACCTCTCTATTGATAAATACAGCTTATGCTCTAGTCCCAGGGAATGCAAATGCTGTTTGCAGAAATAGTGCTGTCCTGGCTACTTCTCATTATCGTGTTTTTATTGCCAGGGATCCTGGAGCTTTTTAGTAGCTACAGAATCAATAATGCTGTGACATTCATACATTTCTCAATGCCACTGTGCATGGTGCAGCATCAAAGTGCTGGTTCTCAGGGGCTCCACCTGATAGTGATACTTGTGTACTCATATAATCCTTTTTATCTATAGTTTACAGATCTTAATTAAGATTTACAGCGCTGTTGTGAAGTGGATCTTCATGTCTGGGCAGAGCAGCATTGGCAGATGCTGGAGAGGAGTGTTTCAGAAAAGCTCAGGCTTTTTGTCAAAAGCATTCAGCTCCCAAAGCAAGGAACTCCTTGGCAGCCAGGCTGCTTTGCAGGGAAATTTACCTTTCTCTAAAGGCAGTACTGGAGACAGGGACTGCAACCCTGGAGTCCTCACACCCACCTATGGTGATATTCCCTGCTCCACTGGTTCCATTCTTTTGCAGCATTTTCTAAAAATATCTGATTTTTGAAAATCTGTTGTGCCCAAGGCTTTAGCTTCCCTCCCCCTCTCAAATCTGTGGAGGTTTTTCTTGCAGACTTTAAAAAATAGCTAACTCAATAGTTATTTATTAAACAGCAAAAATAACTAAAAAATACAATCAATTTGATTCACTCTAGCTTCTGGAAACACTGTTCTGGAGACAAGGAGGCTTCCAATTTCCTACATGAGTCATGATGTTCTTGGATTCAACCTATCAAACTATATCAGCAAATCATATTATATAATGTAATAGAACAAGACACAACTGCCTGTGTTTAACCTAGAAAAGATTAAAAAACATGTCCTACCATGGTCATTGGGCTGTCCTGGCAAAATTGTCATTCTCTTTTCTGTCCAGCTGCTGCCCCTGCTGTCCTCCCCAACCTGCTGTGCTGGAAGGAAAGTGCCATTTTTAGGAATAGAGATCTGAGCAAGTCTGGTAACAGAGAAACAAGTCCTGCTTGTGCCACTTCTCTGGTTTGGAAGCTGAGTGCTCTGAGGTTGTGTCCAGGGTTTCACCTTTTACAATGATGCAGAACCAACATCTCCTGGTTGAGAACTGATGCACTCACAGTGGGGGGGGGGGGGGGGAAGACTTTTGAACTGCCAATGCTGCCTTGTTCTCAGTGTAAAATAGAAGTTAAAGGGATG
The DNA here is from genome assembly GCF_027477595.1 of Haemorhous mexicanus. Classification (NCBI taxonomy): domain Eukaryota; kingdom Metazoa; phylum Chordata; class Aves; order Passeriformes; family Fringillidae; genus Haemorhous; species Haemorhous mexicanus. Next base: position 6,201,340 of record NC_082355.1, on the reverse strand, counting down.
TGTAGATGTGATGAAGAGTCATTCTCCCTTGATTTTTCACCTGCACAGAATAAGGAGATTTGGAGTCTTTTAGCTCTGTTTCTGGGTCTTGCACTTGCCTGGTGTAAGGTACAACCCAGAGAATTTCTGGGGAGGGTTGAACTGGGGATGGGAGCACATTGCTGGAGTCTGTCCTTCCCTTGGCCCCTGGGGATGCAGGGGAGGCTCCAATTCAGTATTACAGCCCTGGCATCTGTACCCCTCTACCCAAATCCCCTGAAACAGAACCATCCATTCACCTGGGCAGTTCAGCTGAGGGGTGTTTACTGACTGGAGGTGGGTGCAAAAGAGGAGCTTTCCACAATGTTTTTGAGACAGGAAAGCTGTGACCAGGATGCAGCTCCCTGTGCCCTGGCAGTTTCCTTGTGCTGTCACAAGCCTGGCTGCAAGGGCTTCATGTATTTAACCAAAGTCTGAGGATGTGGGAATGGAAGGAGGAACAGCCTTCAGTCTCTCCGTTTTCTCATTTCCCCTCAGGATTTCCCCCTTTTCTCTCCCAGGACCCTGTGAGCAACAGCTCAGAAACAAATTTAATTTAGCACCTGTCAAACCTGTTGTGTCTCAGGTGTTGGCCTTGCCAGTAAAGAGCATCACGTTTCTGTTCGAGGGGCAGACATGAGGCAGGAGGAACAGGAGCCAAGCAAGGCTTGTTTCAAGGGTGATTAGGAAAATTGTGCCTTAGGAATCACAGTCCAAGGGACAAATCTCACTGAGCAGCAGGGGCATTGGTGCAATACATGATCTGGCAGGGCTGGAGGGGAAGTAGTGAAAGAGCCTGCCCAGCCTCCTTTTAAGCATTTCAGTGATGCACCTCTCTGCAGAGCCATTATGGAGAAATGTCTCAGGGGAGGAGATTTTAATGTATTTCAGCATGAGGTAAATGATCCCATGCTGAGAGAGGCTGGCACCCTCTCTGTGCCAGCCTCCACCACAAGCAGCTAGTCCCCAAGCAAAGCCAAGGCTAGTCATTTATGGAATGCAACATAGATGTTGGCATTAATATTGCTTTGCTACCAGTTACACTTAAAAAAAGAAAAAAAGGAAAAAGAAAAAAAAAAAGGCAAAACTACCAAACAAGCTCCGAGAACAACAGCAGCAGCAGCAAAATCCTCAAGCTGTGCTGGAACAGAAAGTAATTAAGAAATACTTCATATCTCCAAGCGGCCCTGAAATTTTTATTCCTGTGCATGAAGCTCAGTAGGCTCCTCACGGGCGGCTGCTGCTGCTGCTGCGTTTCAGTGCAATAAATCCTGTTGCCTTTGGAGCCTGACAGCCAGCCCAGGATGTGATCAGAAAACCAACAGGCACTGTCTGTAGGGTTTATTCCTTGCCTGCTTCAAGTCTGCTTGTACCAACCAAGCCAGTGCAAACCAGTGGGCAAAAGCTATCTTTGGGAGATAAAGATCAGAAAGGTGGGAGGTGGTGTCAAGAGGAGCACTGGGGAGAGTGGGAATTCAGACAAATAAGCTCCCATTTGCCGTATTTCCACCCCAAACCCAAGAGACTTACCCAGCCTTAGCCCAGCCCTAGAAGTATTTATGGCCCTGTGAAGGTTGACAGACCCAGACCTGAATTTATCTGGAATAAACAGTGGTGTGTTCAGTCTTGCAGTGAGCTCTGTCAGTGCATCCCAGACCCTGCAGCCTGACAGGGCACAGCTCAGGGCTGAGCCTGGCATGGGGGCTGCAGGACCTGGGCTTGGTGTTGGTGTCCCTGGGTGGCCCTGCCAGCTGTCACCCCACCTGGGCGAGCTCAGCTGAGACCGAATGTCCTGCACAGTTGGCAGCTGCTCTGGGAGGCACACAGGGGAGTGGACAGCCTGTTTTTCTTTCTCCTGTTCTTAATCATAAAATAAAGTGTTTAGAAGTGTCTAAAGCTGTAACCCAAACTATTGGGTTCTAAAGCCATTAACTGTAAGAGAAGCTCTAGTTGTACCTTTGGTTTCAAACTGTTGTCTACAGGCTCAACTCTTGCAGGTCTGAATCCTAGGGAATCCTTTTCTTTACCCTCCTTCCCATCAGTCTCCACAAAATTCAGAGAACCACTGGACTTGTGCTGCACCCTCCTAGAGGAACCAAACAGAGCAAGTCTCCCCAGCAAACAGCTGGAGCAGCAACAGCTTTAGCAGCTAAACCCCTTCATGTCACACACCAGGGCAGGGACAGACCCCTCTGCAGGTGAGGGGAGGTGACTGCCTCTGTCTGAGCCAGTGGCTCTTCCAAGCCCTTGCTCATGAGTCAGCTTGGAGGCTGTGAGCTCCATTTTCTTCCTTTCCTCACGTTTGCCATCGGGTGAAGCAGGATGGATGGGATGTGGGGGAGTGACTTCACCTGCTTTTTTGTTTTTCAAATTGGTTTTGAGTATGGGAAAATAAAAACAGAATTATTTTTTAAACAATGGATTCATTTTGATTGCAGCTTTTTACATTGTATTTTTCCCCAGCTTTTGCTTTTGTAGGCTGGTAGGACTAACATTTTGAAAAGGAAAAGTCATTTTAAGGTGAAAACCTTTTTAATTCAGAGCCAATCAAATGGGACATACAACTTCACTAATTATTTCTTTTCATAAGGGACTTGTCAAAACTGAAAGTTTTTCCTTTAAGAACTTTCTTGGGTGTCAAAGGCACATCTTTTTTTTTCTGAAAATATGGAACTGGAATGGTGCCCAGGTACATTCACTCTGTGGATGATTTTGTTCCTCTGCAAGTGTCCATAGTGTAAAAGAAGCAAATTGTTGGACCTTGAAAGTTTTCTAGTGAGGTTTTTGCTTGAGGAATGTGGAAGAAAGCCAAAGCCCCCAAAGCTCATGGGGGGTGCAGGTGAAAGGCTGCTTCTCCTGGGTGTGCTGAATGCTCAGCTCCTCCCTGTGCACAGCTGCATTGCCCACCCTGCACAGCTGCCAGGGACTGGCAGGGTCACAGCTCTGGGGACTGCAGCCAAGCTGAGAGCTCTCCCACTTCAATCCCCAGAGCACTGATTCAGGGAAACACTTTGTCATCTCTTTCCTGCTCTTTCTACTCCCTTCTTCTATATTCTCCCTTCCTCCTTTTTCTCTTTGTTTTCTTTCCCCTTCTCCTTCCATGCATGAGCTAATTGACGTCTGATCTATTCAGAGGTTCAGCCCTAAAAAGTAACCTTCACTTAACTGCTCACATAACTTGCCTGTCACTTTTGATAACAGTCAGGGCATCATTTTTGCAAGTGTTCAACAGTAAAATTACTACTTTGCTCTTGTCAAGCAAATGAGCCCTGAGGCTTGTGTGAAAACCGTTAATGATGATGCCACGGTGGGAATGGTGCACTGGGCAGCCTGCAGAAGCACCGCTTCTCAATTCACCGTGCCCCGCTGAGCAGTTTAGGTTTAATTAACCTGCATTAATGCCTGCTGGGATAGCGTTTTCTGTGCCTCCTTTTTCAGGGGGTCAAGTGGAGCTGGAGACAGCTGCTGGTGTCTCAGGTGCCCTGCATACGTGGCTGGGATTCTGGAAATGTTTGTGGCTGTGGTGTGGAAATAAACTGGGATTATTGCTCTCATAAAAACGGTGGCTGTAGCCTTGGGCTTTGCCAGGCTTGCTGAGCTGCTGGAGAGAATTATTGCCAGAACATAAACCTGCTACAGCTCGTGGTGCTGGGGCACAGGGCTGTGCTGTGAGGTGGGAGAGAGGGCTGCAGAGTTCTGCAGAGGTTCTGCACAGATCCTGTGGGTGTTTCCATCCTCCAGAAGTTGTTTACCATCTGTATGGATGCAGTGAAGTGATGAAGTTTGCTCTCTAATGGAAAGGGACTCTGAGAATGGGGTTTGTGCTGCTGAGCCTGCACCCAGCCGTTATCAGGAGAGTGAGCACCTACCACAATAATTGTAATTACAGCTGTGAGGCTGCTGCTGTTGCTGTTTTACTGATTAGTAACAGGCTGAGGTAGGGCCCCCACACCTGACAATGGAGTAAGTTCGAGAGAGTTTTGAGATCTTGAAGACAACAGGCAACATAAATCCTACTTTAGAAAACTAAGCTTCAGTGGGGCTCTGCTGAATTGAGCACCATTTCTCTTCTGCAGAAAAAAATTGCAAAGCTTAACTTTATTCTTCTTTCTCTACCGTTTATGTGTCCAGGAAGGAATACAAGTCCCAGAATCAGCTTGGACAGATTTCCCTGCCTATGAAGTTTGGATGAGACATAGGCTTTGCCATCAACAGTGCTTGCTTGTGTCTGCATGTGGCTTGATGAGAGAATGAAAGGAGTTAGGAGTGAAGTGGTCATTAGCACCTATTTACATAGGTTAATTGCATGGGGTAAGGAAAGATCAATTTGATTTTCAGTGGGGCTGCTGATGGAGATGTGTTCCTGACAGTGCTTCATGACCCCTTTCTTTGGCACTGAACTATATTTTTCAGGTCTCAGCAGGTTGTAGCTAAGGATTTAACAGCTTCTAGGTCATGTCAAACCTTGCCTTTGTAGTTCTGGGTATTTGGTTTTGATGTGCCATGTCTGCTGGGTGCATTTATTGAATTTACCCTGGTAGCCCAGTGAGGGGATTGCTAAGGAGGGAAACTGCCATCATTCACGGGTATAATGAACTTTAGGATCTTAGAATGCTTGGGTTTTGAAGGGACCTTGAAGATCATCTCATTCCACCCCCCTGCCCATGGAAGGGACACAATCTCAGGCTGTTCCAGGTCCCATCCAGCCTGGCCTTGATCCTTCCAGGGATGGGGCAACCACAGCTTCTCTGGGCACCCTGTGCCAGCTGCTCAGCACCATTCTGGGTCCATGATCAGTGACTGTGGCAGACTTTGATCAAAAAGATGAAGAACAGATTGGTTTAGGGCATCTGAATACCTGCAGACTGTTTAATGGGGCATTATCTCATTATTGCTACCAAAGGCCCGTGGTCACCCCATTGCCTGGGCTAGGTGTGAGCAGCTGTAGCTCATCCTGCTTTTCCTGGGCCAAGCACCACCTTGCTCTTGGTAAAGCACTCCTGCCACTGGGGCAGACTGGCTTAGAGCTGCTTCTGTCATGTCTCCATTAGTCTGCCATCTGCCACCTTCACCACACCTCCCCTTGGCCCCAGGCCAGGGCTCTTGCAGGCTTTGCAGATGCTCCAGCACCCCAGTGGCTGCAGGATGGGAGTTTAAATAAAACAGAGCATTGATGTGAAGATGAAATTAATTAATGTCCCTGCTATTAAATTACTGTCTCTAAGAGAAGACTTTTATTTTGCCTCTCAGATGACAGTGTTTCATTAGGGAAAAAAAAACATGAGGTTTGAGAGCTCAGGCTTTGAAACACTTTATCAGGTTTATTTATAAGTAAGAGTTGCATCATTTTTCTTGTGACTTTAGGAGAATACAGAGTTTAGCCCTCTATTTTTTGAGTAGAGAATTGCTGAGAAAAACCTGTTCCTGTGAACCCCTAAGTTGCAACAGATTCTTACCCATTTTTTAAAGATCAGTCCTTGACATTCTACACAAATTGGCAGCTGAACACCTCAGTGGGGTCAGCCATTCCTTTATCTATTCATTTATTTCTAAGAATGTATGGGCAAAGCTGCACACACCTTTCAGAACATGCATCAGCTGGTGACCCTTCCCTGTGTCCTGGCCTTGCCTTGCTTCATATGAGAAGTAAATTTCTTTGGTTTTGTGAGTCTGGAGATTCATATGTTCCTTATTTAGGGATAATAAGAAGTGTGAGTAGATGAGAAGTAAGGCAGTATTTAGGGAAAAAACCCACTGGAATATGACTGGGAAACCTAAGGGAGAGCTGCAGGCAGGCACAAATGGATCTCCAATTTTTATTGTGTGCCTGCTGCCCACTGCCCATCCTGCTGACATTGGCATTGCTGAATTAAATGGAAGAAGAGCATTTTGAGGGAGTGGAAAGATCAGGATAGAGGTGCTATGGTCAGGAAGTACAGCAGCTGCCCATATGACTCCTAACTGCAGCCAGAGCTGGCATTTCTCACTGTCAGAAGCATTTAAATAAATAAATAACCTTGCAGTAGACATCTCTATTTTTCTTCTGTAGGAGCTAGAAGAAAAAGTGTACCTGGAGAGTATGTATAATTTATATAGCAATATAAGAATGTTAAATATCTGCAGAGAATGAAAAAATTCCCCAGTCCTTGGGGTTATTTGATCTGCTAATTATCCATACTTCAGAACCCATTATTCACACTTTCCTGCTTTCCTCCAAGAAATCTATTTGGCAGACATCTCTATATATTTTTATAGCTTTCTGTGAGATCAGCAGGAACAAAGGAGAAGAAAAATTTGAGTTGTAAACCATTAATAAAATGCAAACATACAACAGTCTTCTTTGTTTGATGTTTGCCAGTAGGCAGATCGAGACCAGCATCTCTGCTATGTTGATATCCTGAAAGATTGAACAAAAAAAAGTTTTTCAGACTTACCTTTGCCCAGTATAACAACCAAGGGCAAACTGCTGCTCTGTTTGGAAGCATGTTTGGCACAGGCAGCAGTGGTGACTCACCAATATTAACAGCAGCAGGGTTTTGGATCTCCTGCCCCTTGCTACCACAGTGCCAAGCTATTCATCAGCACAATCACTGTCCTGCACACTCTCCTCCAGAAAAAAAGCCAAATTAAGGAGGCTTTGGAAGCTCTAATCTATGCCAGGCTTGGTCCAAAGCTTGCTGGGAAGATTGCCTTTGAGTGAAAGGAGCTGTGGGACCACCTAACATGTCCCAGTGCAAGTGGCATCAGTCCCCAGTCTGTGTATCCCATTTTACACCCTGAACATTTTGCAGCATCATGGAGAAGGTCACCTTTGGGATGCAAAGCTGCTGATGGAAGAAGACAGTGCTGGTTTCTGAGAGAGAGCTCACAGCCATGGCAGGGGGTTACAGGGATGGAGGTTTGCTGGCTAAGAGAGAAGGGGTTTCTATGTGTCCCAGTTTCTTTTTTGGAAGCATGGTTGGGCAGATTTCTTTTTGACATGAATGAATTCATGTTGAGATGGCTTCTTTGCTATTGTAATGCACCTCCCCTGATTGCACCTGGACTCCTTATGCTCTGTTTGCCCCTGGGTGCCTCCATATGTGTCATGGTTGGAGCTTGTATCCTTGATCTTATCTTTGTATATCCTTGTAATCAAAATAAAGGAAAAGCCCTTGAAATCCTTTAGAAAGGAGCAGTTCTGTCTCTGGTATGACGAGCTTCTGCTGAAGATGGTAATGGAAGTAAATGATCAGATCTGCAGGGAAAGGCTGAGGGAATCTGAAGTTGGAATTGAGGCACTGTCTCATCCTTCTGTGGGGCTGTCTCTGGACCTACACCTCTCTCCTCCTTCTTCTTCAGTGCTGTGGATCTGTAGACATCCTTGGATTCCTGCAGGAGCAGGAATTAGCCAAGAAATGAACAGATTTATCTTACCTGGTGCCTACTCAGTGAGTGCTTAGAGCAGGATGTCTCTCTGGCCCTGGTTATGGTCATGTTGCAGGGAATGTGTTAAAAATGCAGCAGCTGCTATTTGTTCTTGAAAAACACAGGATCTTCTGTCAGGATAAACATTTCCAAAAGTGCATAGCCTCTGTGACAGCTACAGTCCTAAGAAGGACTTAAATGATACACACAGGGTTAGAACTGACCTTCACCAGACTGGATTTCACTCTCTGAGCTAGAGAACTGTTTGTTAAAGTGGGATTTCTATTGCTCCTCTATCCACTGGCAAATATGTTTGGATCTATATTTTGTGAGTGCTTCATTTAAACTCTGAACTCTGGAGGGAGATGAGCAGGGGAGTCTGGTGGTGGTGGTGGTGGCAGAAAGTGTTTCAGACCCCATAGCTGAAAAAAGGACAATAATGGAACTTTGGCTGGCTCTCAGTAGAAAGTGGGGTGATGTTTACAAAGTCCATCTCTGCAAATACTCCTGTATTTCATGTCATGTCTTCTGCAGGACAGAAGACCAGTTAGATGTGATTTTCATAGGTATCAAGTGAGAACAAAACAAAGCCACATTTTGAGGGACATAGAGGAAAATGATCCATTGCTAGAGGTGCTGGTTTGAGCTTATGGGCAGATGTGCATTAAAGGATCATGCTGAAAGGTCACAGTCTAAGAAGATGAGCTTTAAATCACAGGATTTTCTTTTTCCTACACTTTCTCTGGATGTAAGTGCTTTTCCAGGAACAGATCTATTTGATGGGGGCATGTGTACATTTTGAGGGGACAGGTTTGTCATCCCCCAAGGCAGCAAATCTGCCGAGACTCCAATGCCTGGCTGTCAGGCCACTGAACCTTCTTCTTTTCAACCACTTTTGAGACAGGTTGAATCTGGTGAGGCAAGTTGTGTACCCAAGACACAAATCCTCCTCCAAGAAGCAGGGAGCCAGCCTGGGGGAAATGAGGCATTTGAAAAACAAAGGTTTGGAAGTGCAAAACTGGGTTGTTTTATGTTACAAAAGTGACTTTCCATGTCAGTGATCAGAGTGCAATTCATTCAGTCTGGTTATTTGAAGAGCAGGAAGAGCAGCCAGGACACAACAGAGCCTGCCTGGGTTTCCCAGTCCTACCTGCAGTTCATGCAGGGTGAAACAGGGGACAGAAGGAACGTCCTGCCTCTGGCTGATGATGTTGGGTTGTTTGTTTTAATGTAGGTCAAAAGTCACATTGGAACTGTGTCAGGGAATAGCCCTTTGCATGGGGTCATGATGTAAAACCAGGGGACAACTGACCCCAAACTGTGTGTGTCCTTTCATGCCAGCTGGCCAGGGCATGTCAGCCTGCTGCAGCCCAGCTCACACCCTCACAAAACAGTGGATAAACTCCCCGACTAATCTGACCTTTTATAAACCTGCTGTGCTGTGTCACATCCTTCAGCCTCTGGCCCAATCAATTTTAAATGCCACTGTTGGCCAACCTTGCATTGTTCCCACAAACCAACTGAGTGTGTTAAGAGATGATAATTAGGGAGAACACAGTAATTAATACTGCTGATAATAACCCAGAGGTGTAATTTAGCTGCCTGACTTAGACTGAATTCCCTGTGCTGGAGGAGGAAAAGGCACCTGCTGAAGTCTTTCTCAGCAGCTTAGCTCTCCACAGGAGGCAATCACAATCACACATAGAAACCACTGAGGTCTCTCCCGAGCCGCTAATGATTGCCTTGCAGACAGCGATGGCATGTCACTATTGATTATTTTCCCATTATAAACTCCTTCCTCTTCTCCCTTTTTGCCATGATCTGTTGGGTAAACACAGGAAACAAGTAGGAGCAGCTGAGGTTTGTGGTTATGAAGTGTTTGGAGGAGGAGGAGGGGAAGCACTGGTTCAGCAGGCAGTTCTTGTTCTAAGAAAGTGGCTGTGGCTGAAAAAACAGTCCAAAAGGGATGTGGTGGTATCAGGATAAAAATCATCCTCCAGTCCAATGCAGGCTTTTCTGCACTGACATTACAAGAGGCATTTTTAAACACTGACTCCTGTCCTGAGCACGCTGCAGTGGGCATTTATGTGCCAGTCCATGGTCAGGGATATTTGTTTTTTGTACTGTAGTCACTCCAAGTATTTTATAGCTTTCATTTACCCAGAGATCCTTAGGTCTCTCAGGTTCCTGTGGTCTCCTATTGGCTGTGGCAGGGTTGAACATGGGAGAGATGAAACCTCTTTCCCACTTTCTGGTCACTACTGGCTTCACATATGGAAGCCCCACACCACTGGACACCCCCAGATGGGTGTCTAGCTGCTGTCTGCAGTATCTTTTCAAGGTATTTCACATAATTTAGTCCAGAGCCAGCATTAACTTCATTAACTTTGTGCAATGCAAAGTCCTTCTGTTGCCTTCAGCTTTTGCCCCAGTTCTATTTAGATTGCACAGTTTGGTGAGGTTATGCAGTGGTTGATATATTCCTGTGGCTTGGCTTTTTGTTAATGAAAGCAGTTCCTGAAAATGCACAGAAGTGTGTTTTCCTGCTACTAATTTCTTCAGAAGCTTGAGGGAACTAGTGTGCTACTGCTCATGTAAATGAAACTCCAGTTAAACATATGCAATGGAAGGTCATGCTTTTTCTTCTGATTTTTTTCCTTTGCATTTGGCATTTGAACTTTCATTTCCTCAACATCATTCCTTGCAGGATAAATTAATGTTTTATTCAGGACATTGAAGTGCACTCAAGAGACACAAGTGATTCCAGTGAACTTCTCTGGGACCTTGAACAAATGTTTCTCTCCCTGGATCTGCTCCTTCCCAGGGATTTCAAACCAGCTAATTGTCACTGATGTCTGTGAACAGCTTTTAGTCTTTGGGCCCATCCTTCCTTGTGTCCTGACAGTCACACATCTCACCCTGGAGATGTGTAGGAGTTGTACATCCAGTCTGTACTTATTGTCCAATCTCCAGAGGAGGATTTAGTCAATCCCAAAATAGCTTTCTAAAGAAGGTATGGTGAATCATTCTCCTGACTTCCCCTTCCTCTGCTCACTGAGGACAGTAGAAGCCTGGATGGCTAATGAAACCAGATACCTAATTATTTAGAGGTATAAATTTTGGAAGAGGGAGTCTACCACAAAGCCACAGAACCCAAATGTGAGAGTTTTGTCAGTAAAACCTCCTCTTTTCCTCTTTATTATGGTTTATTTGTTTTGTTTATTTGTTTTGGGCTTTTTGTTTTGTTTTTGTTTTTGTTTTTTGGTCTTGTTTTGTGTTTGTGATATGCTTCTTCATTCAGCAGCAGTTAATAACCTTTCCTTGTGCAAAGATGTCAGGTTCTGTAAGCCAACATAACAGAGGAAAGGAATGGAGAGAACTTGTGAGAGGAGGAAAGAAATTAAAAACAGATGAACCTGTTAAAGAGAAAAGAAATGAAAAAGCCAAGAACCTGTTAGAGCTGTATTACAAAAGCTATCTGTGCTTATCAGGGAAATAAGACAATAATCACTAGGTCCTGATGGGATAAGTAACCTCTTTCCTGCCTTATTATGCTGTTTTTTTGTGGGGAGAAGGTGGTTCAAGCTTGGTCTGTCAGTAAGTGCATGATACTAACTCTTGGCTTCTATGATGGTTAGCAAGAGTTCAGAGATGGATTTTTATTTTATTTCCTTTCTTGTTTTCCCTTCCTCTCCTGACTGTCAGGGTGAATTTGTATCTTCTGGCAATGTTGGGGAGGTTGGGAAGATGTCAAAAAGAGGATGGAAAATGCATTTTGAAGTGAGCTGTTAGGAATTGCTTTGACATTTCTGACAATGGAAAAGGTTACTGCGCACAACTCTCCAGCTCCTATCTTCTTATTGCTGCTCTTGTCAATCACAAGAGGAAGCAGAGGAATTCCCTGCCATGGCTGGCTTGTCCCATGCCCATGCTTGATCTGGCAGGTAGGTTTGGCTTGGCATGCAGGCACTGATCACACTCTGTAGGGGACACCTGTTCTTACCAGTGTCCCCTGGGTTCTGCTAAAGCAGAATGGTCAGTTCAGAGGTAGCCCTGGCCCCTCTCCCTTTGGCAAAAGTGAGAAATGCCTACTCATTCCTTCCCATTTCTGCAAGGAGACCTTGATCCTCAAGTGAACTTTATTGACTGGATTGCTCCAGAAATTTAAAATCATAGATTTGGAGCCTTCTGCATAACCCAGTGAACCTCTGCTGTTGATAACAGACCAATAATGCTGACACCAGGTTTGGCACCCAGCGACATTTGGCCTGGCTCACTCTCTTGTCACCTGCTTGGGCAGAGGGAAGGAGAAATTAAGACACAAAGTTTAAAGACAGCCCACAAATGGTTGTGCCAAAACAGAAGGGAGATATGTTCAGGAAGGAGCTTTACTGGTGAAAAGATAAAGCTCTAAGTGCAGAAATATTTTACTGTTGATGCTTTCAATTGCAAATGAGCTGAGCCTGAAACAAAGGAAATCATCATGCATGAGCTTGTACTTTAACTAATAGTTACCTGCAACATGTTTCAATTTCTGGATAACTCAGGAACTGGAAAAAATAGAAGAATCTTTGCCAGTTCAGTTCATTAGGAAGAGCAGTAACTAGTTTTAAATAGCCCTTTGTTTCTTCTCCAGCCTTATTATAGGACTGGATTAATAGCTTCACTTACCTGGTTTGTAATAGGAAAGATTCAAGCACTTTCAATATTTTGGTAAAAATATGCAAACTTGATTGTTTTTCCAGAAGCAACTGAAAACATAAACTTATTTGAGGAAACTCTCAAATGTCTTTTCTTTAGCCAAGCATTAACATTTTCTGAGGCAAATGTACCAAACAAATTTCATTAATTCTTTTCATTTTACTCAATTCTTACTGGTTAGGTGGGTGGGAGGAGGGCAAATCTCCTTTGAGCTTTCACCTCTTCCTCTGATTTGCAGCCCTTGGTTTTGCTTTTTGCCTTTCTGGATTAAAACCAAAGGCAACACTTGCAGAGGCCCTGAGAAGCCTTTAATGTCAGAGCTCTTCTTGGCAGCCACAAGAGCACAATTGCAAGGCAGAAAAGAAGAGCCTTATTTAGCAAGCAGTTGTTGCTCTCCAAGTTGATGAAACAATTAGCTGAGATGATGCCCTGGTGCCATTCTCTCTTTTCACAGCACCACGATGCTCCTTTGCCAGGACAAGCCTCTTTGGAGGTTTAATAAACTGCACACAACATTCCTCACATTGGACCCTTCAGGCCATGTAGAGGGAAGATTTAGCTGGCCAAGGGCAACATGATCCTCCTGGAGGAGCAAACTCTCTCCCAACAAGGATACTCTCTGCCTGTGAAAACAATTAATAAAAGCTGGAGCTTTTCTTTCATCTCCTCTTGCAGGAGATGAAAGCAGCCAGGAAGGAGCTGCTGTAGCAGACTGTGGCCTCATCCCCCCATGCTGGTACAAGCTGTGCAGGGTTGTCTGGTGAGGATAGGGCTCAGAGCTGCTCACAGCTGCACAAGAGTGACAGTTTTCCATATTCCTGACAGCCTCTATTAGGCCATACATGGAGATTGATGAAAAGCTCCTCTGCAAAGCGGTGTTGCCACAGATCAGCGCAGTTCAGGCAGCTGTTGGGTTAGAGCACAGTCCTTTATTTGTTTCCTGGTGACTCTCTTCCACTACTTTTTCTGGAAGCAGATAGTGATGTCTGTTTGGCTGCAAGCTGAGCTTGATGCTAAATCTGCTGGAAATGCTGAGCAGTGGATGCCTCTTTACCTTCTGTGCAATTGCATATGGATTGGTTCCTGCAAGAGTTTCCAATAAACGTTTTGATGTCCCTGTTTTTTCAGCCACATAGGAAGGAGATCATAAAAAGAAAAAAAAAAATCCCAGAGGAAAGGAGATTAAAATTACCAGTGATCTCAATTCCCTGTGTTTCAGTTAAACAACATTTTTAGTACTGTCTGTAGTGCATGTTCTATGTCTGTGCTCCCCTCTCTTGACAGGTCCCCAAATCACATTCACTACCATTCATTATGTGCAGGGGAATAAAACATTTATTCCAAGTCATGTTTTATTCCTGGGAAAATATCTATTTCTGCAAGCTCCAGACATCTTTTTAACTATTAGCACTTCCCTTCATGGCCCTGGGCTCTCTGCCCAGAAGATGAGTCCTGCAGGTCTTAGTGGGATCGTGTCACCATGCACTGCAACCCTGCTGGGGCAGGCACAGGCTTTGCAGCCTCTCATGGTTGCAGGTAACACAACTTGGCTTTGAAAACTTAAATGCAACATTCTTGGTGTTTTTTTGTAATCCCTCTCTGTGCTGTTGAGACAGGAGTCTTGCAGCCAGTGTAAGGAGGAGCGCGTTGTATTTTGCTGAAGTCCAAAGAATTTTATTTTTAGTTTAATGAGCTTTTGGTCAGCACTTGGATTTTATTTTAGGAATAGAACTAATGGCAATGCAGCACCCCTTTCCTGCAGTGTCCTGTGGCCAGAGCACACTGGGATTCACTCTTATTCCAAAGTAAGGAAGCTATGGCCCAGTGGGGCATATTATTATCTAATGGGCAGCAAAAGCTGGATGTTCTGTCTCCAGCTCTTCCCTGCCTGCTTGACCAAGCTGCCTTTTAACTCCTGTTAATTTAACCCAACAATTAAGTGTGCAGTCTGTGAAAATGAGCATCCTCTGATTTACCCTGTGCAGATGAAGCAGTGGGGCTCCCTTCCAGCAGCCCTTTGCCCCGAAAGCCAGTCAAAACCTCAACTCATCTGATGATGAAACAAAGTGCTGAAGGCAGAGGGGAGTGCAAAACCACAGGAAAATCAGGTTTTGAGCTTTACAGCTGGTCCCCAGCCTACCTCTGATATTGACACCTTCAATAAATCAGCTCAGCAAAGGTGCAGACTGAGAAAGATTCACTGTGGCTCAATGACAGCTTTGCTGTTCAGAGCCTACAAATCACCCAGGGAGCTTTGTTTCCTGCCTGAAGGTGCCTCTCAGGGCTCTGCTCTGTGTGGTGCTCCTTGCACTACCTGTGGGCACAAGGAAGATCTGCTTCACCCTTGGCTTGTCCCTGGCAGGGAATGGCATTCATTGCAGTGTAAAGGGAATGCCACGGAGTCAGGGCTGTAGCAGAGTTATTTATAAACAACATTCAACAAGCATCATGTCCAGTACAGCCTGGACTTCAATGGTTTCCTTTGTGAATGTAGGACCCAGCCCCACTGTCCTCTCCTGGCCTTGTGCCCCATGGGATGTGCCCACCACAGAAGGGACAGAAGTTGTTCACCCAAGAGCTGGAACTCAGAATCTGCAAGGGCTTTGTTTGCTCTGGCTCTTCACAAAACCTCTGAGAATTTTACAAGTATCAGAGCTCTGAACCCTGTGACAAATTTGGCTGAAAATGGCCAATGCTTTTAGGAGTTATTAGGAAGGATAGTCTATCTGCTCTGTTAAGCCTTGTTTCCTGAGGAATCCAGGCTAAAATATTGCTCAGATATCTTAAAGCAGTTATGCCCAAGTGCACATGCTATTTTAAATCAGAAAGCATGAAAGCAAATTAAGGTTTTAAATCACCAGAGGTCAATTACCAAGTGGCTACTGCAACCTGTTATCTTTGCTGAACTACTGTGCAGGCATGAACATCTAAATCAGTGCTGTTTAACCCAGAGCTCTCAAACCAGGGCTTTCTCAGTGCTGCTGAGTCTCACCGCTCTGCAATCATCTTGCTTGCAGATTGCTGTAGGAACAATAGAAAACAAAATCTCTCTTGGTAAGGGTCAAGTGTAGCTCTCAACCATCTTCAGTCACCCAGGTAGTAGATCTAACCTGACTTGACTTTCTTTCAATTCTTAAAATAGTCTTTGCTTCAATTCTTAGAGTACTCTGTATATTTTAAATCTCCCAGCATCTGTAATTCAGAATACCTGCAAAATATCTTTGCCACCACTCATTCCAGCTGCTTTCATAGCAGGAATTATTTCTTCCTTTACTGAAAAATTATTTCTTCCTTTACTGAAACTATCACTGGTTTGAACTGGGCTGCTAGCTCAACAGTGTTTAGGGCTCTGCATTGACTACAGTTACAATGAAATCAGAGAAGAAATGTGACTATTTATGATTTGATTATGAAGCAGTTGAATTTTGCAAAGCAGGAGGGACTTTTCTCTGTTTTCATAACTCCAGATGTTACGGCTTTGGGCTTTTCTGAGCTACAGTAGACAATTGTTCCCATAACTAGAATTGTCTCAATTTAGCTCCTAAAGGGAAGAATCCACCCAAAATTAATATTGTCAGCAGTACAAGAGCTAACTTTTGGGAAGAAGACAGCATATGCTATAAAAAACCATGACCCCACAAACACAATCTTCCCCTATAGACTGGTAATGACTCATTTCAGTGTTGAAAACATAATTGAATTGCTCCTTGCAGCAATTAGGAGACTCTGTCAATGTGCAACTACTTAATTGTGTTTTCATACTGCAGGCTTTCTGTGGAAGCAGAATGCACCATTTTGATGCTGGAATTATTGGTCTTTGCTGCTTGTTTTCTCCTGAACTCTATCCTGGACAAGAACTCAGAGCTGGGAGAGTGGTTGGGGTTTTTCTCAGCTGGCTGGTCAGTGTCCCATGGCTTGGTAAACCTTGAGCAGCTCATGATGTTGAACTGTGCTTGCCCTCTGCCCACCCAACCCAAGGTGAGGATGGTTAGCAAAGAGCTCTTGGCTAAACTGCTTGTGTTAATCCATTTGTTGTGTCTCAAGGGGATTAGGGAGCAGTCACACACGAGGTGTATTAAGAGAAGGGGAAGTGCTACGTATTGGGGCAGAAAGTACCATCTGAAGGTGGCCTGGACTCACCATCTGTGTCAAGGCAAACAGAATGGCTAGGGGAAAAAATAAAAAAGAAAAAAGAAATATTACCTTCTGTCCATCCCTTACTGCCTAATGCATAGGCACACTCAGCAAGGCTCACTCCCCATGGGAGCTGGTTCATGTGTGTGGTTTAAGCAAAAACACAAGTCCCAGTAGGGCCAGATGTCAAAATAGCAAGGGCAGAATTCACCTGGTTAGAGTGGCCTGGAGTTGCCTCTCTGGTGCAAGGAAATTCCTTTTTAACAAGAGTGGGTTTTTTATATGCTCATCCTTACAGAGAAAGAAAAAGAAAGAAAGAAAGAAAGAAAGAAAGAAAGAAAGAAAGAAAGAAAAGAAAAGAAAAGAAAAGAAAAGAAAAGAAAAGAAAAGAAAAGAAAAGAAAAGAAAAGAAAAGAAAAGAAAAGAAAAGAAAAGAAAAGAAAAGAAAAGAAAAGAAAAGAAAAGAAAAGAAAAGAAAAGAAAAGAAAAGAAAAGAAAAGAAAAGAAAAGAAAAGAAAAGAAAAGAAAGAAAGTTGTTTGTGTCTGTGTGAGGGGACTCTCAGAGATATCCAAGTTGCTGCTGGGAGGTGTGAGGTACCCAGGGAAAGAAAGCTGTGCCCAGGAACATCAGGATTCCTTGTTAGGGGATTGTGTAGGGAAAAGCCAGCAGGTCTCTCTGCTGCTCTGGCTGCCTGCCACATTTCAAGCATGAGCCAGCTCTGTCTGGGCAGCTGGATCTGCTGGAGGACTCTGCCAGTGACAGGGCAGCCAGGCTGTGAGAGTGAGAGGTGCTCGAGCTGTCAGAAACCATCTCTTACTTGGAGCTGCTGTGGAGGGGGCACAAATGCTCTTCCCTTGCTCTGGCCAAGACCAACACCCTGGGCAAAAAAGCATCTTTACCTGCCCATCAGCCTTTGTGATTTGGTATGGGCAAGTGGGTGCAGGGCTTTGACTGTAAAATCTGGTGTTTTGGGAAGGTTTCAATTTCTTAGTGCATTTATGTAGCATACTTCCACTTCAGGGCTGCAAAATTACCATTTTATCTTGAGTTCTATTACCAGCCAGCAGCAGCAGTCATGTTAGCACAGTCACCCTGTAGCATCCCAGCTGAGCACACGACAAAACCATAAAATAATTTGATTTGGCTGCTGAAACATCTGAGTATCCTCCTGTATACCTGTATCATCCCAACTCCTCTATACCTGTATCCTCCAAACTAGGAGCTTTGGAGCTAGATCAGAGTGTCTTCAAATCCCAGAGAGAGTTCAGATCCAGGGCTGCTCCCAGGCCTGATTGTTCCACAGCAAGATCTCAGATACCTCTCTGAAACTTCTGCCATTAACAAAGATGAATCAAGTGGGTTGTTTCTGCAGCCAAGATCTTGTCTGAGTCATGAGTTAAAGTATTGTGTTAGTCAAAGACTGAGTTTCACTTGATGATATACTGTTGTTTTTGCAAAAATGTTTTGTTGTCATTAGGAAAAAAGGTAATTCTACTGAAAATGGGAAGACTTGTCTGGTCTTGGCTGATTAGCATTGATAAATGGATTTGGAGAATGAAGTCAAGTTAGGAATTTCTGCTGTCTGGCAACTTCATATTCATTATGAAAGTCTAGTAGGGGTTTCAGTCATGCTGCTTTGCACTTGGAAACAGTTTAGCTCAGCTCGAGACAGGGTAGGAACAGTCACAAATGCCAGGAAATATATCTGTGATGCCACCAGAGAGAGGAGAGGGATTAGAGGGCTAGCAATAAGAGCTGAGAGCCAGATAAGCCCATAAGCAGCTCAAAGGGAGTCAAAAGTGGCATCCCTCTGCCTTGTACTGAGTGAAAAGAGAATGGAGACCATCCAGCTTGGTCATAACACAAGAGAATTGGGAATGTTTGAGGGATGTGTTTTGGGGACCCTTAGGGGTGTTGGGAGCTGTTGGGAGCTGTGGGAGCAGCTGTCCCAGCATGGCAGGGCTGCTGGTGAGGGGTCTGGGCTCTCCAGGCTTGTGGGAGGTCAGAGGGCATGTTGGGGATTGAGGGGTGAGGACTGGCACCCCAAGCAGATGTTGTGTGTCACTCTGGGTGTCACACTGCAGCCAGGGATGTGGGGGCCTGCTAGGAGCTGTCACGGGTTGTGTTTCTCCTCTGGCTGCATAAATCCCATTTCTTAATGATTTGCTATCCAAAGGTGCTTCCCCACAAGCAAAGGGACCAATAAACTCCTCGGGTTTTCTGTAAAATAAGGAAAAACAAGCATTGAAGAGAAGATGTGTTTCCCACAGAAGTATTTTGATTTATTCCCTGAGTCTAAGCACAGGAATCAGCTGAATGCTCTCTTGCTTTCCTGAAGGGAAGGGATGGGGAAAGAAAGAGGGAAAGAAAAGAAAGGAAAGGGGAGAGGAGGGAGAAAGGGAAAAGTAAAGGAAAACCCCCAAAGGTTCTGGGTTTTCTGCTTTCCTCACTTAAAAAAACCTCAATCAACAAAACCTCCAAAACACCAAAGTAATGTTTTTGGTAAATGTACCAATTCACCATTTGGAAATGAAATCCAGAAATGGCTTGGTTTTATAGTGCTAAAATTAGTCCAGTTGGTATTTAATGAATTTTCTTTAGCAGAAACTATTCCTGTCACAGCCCTGAACAGCCCCTGCTCCTGCACTAGTGGAAGCTGGGAGCAAGGCTTTAGAAATAAACTATTTACCTGCATAAAAGTACTTACTCCAGAGCAGCCTGCTCTAATCCTAGCCCTTTGTGTCTTTTGGCTCTGTTTCTGCTGGTAAGCACGCTATTAGTGGGATTGGAAAAAAAAAAAAAAAAAAAAAAGAGGATTTTTTTTTTTTTCACAGTATGAATGTGTGTTTCAATTTTTGTGCTTCAAAATGTCACCCTCCCCTCCTTTCAAGGGGCCAAACTTTGTTCTAGACCAAGACAGGAAATAAAATACTATGTTTTGCTTTGGGAAGCTGTGTTGGTTTTTGGTTGATTTTCAAACTGTCACTGAACCACATATTGGGTTGTTCACAGGGAATTAATTGATAGTCATTCACCACAGAAGGGGAAACTGAGGCACAGAGGGGCTTCCCCTCCCCAGAAGGAGGGGAAGGGCTGGCAGTGGGACCCAGTTCTCTTTGGCAGAGCTCCATAGCAATTCCTGGGGAAAAGAGATATTGCCTTTTCCATGGGTTGTTATGGCAAGGCTGAGCACAGGGTTCAAAATCTCTGTATGCAGTTCTGAAACTGGAAATCGGGGGGAAAAATAGAAAAGAAAAAAAAAAAAAAAGGAAAAATTAGAGGAACAAGGCTTCTGGGAAGCAGGACTGGCAGCTGAGCCAGGTCCAGCAGGTCCAGCCTGTGCCTCCAGGTCCTGCCTGTGGCACCCTGGGCCTTGCTCAGGTGTGCAGGTGTGGGCAGCAGGATCCCCTTGCGGCAGTGGGATGCTGATTCCTTTTGCTCTGCTGGATCCCTGATGGCGTGGGTTAATTGAATGGACATATTTCATTAAACAAAGCCTTTGCCATCTGTTCCATCCCAATTAGAAATGCAGAAAGGAACATATTTCTCAATGACAATGGCAGGGAGGGGGAAAAGATATCAGTGGTTTCAAATAATGTAAAGTTTTTCTGCAAGACAGAATCATAGCTGGGTGGTTCAGGTTTTTTTCTTGGGACAGGGTCCCTAATCTTTAAATTCCCTCCCTGAAACTCCATTTTGGCTGGGTGGGAACTTCTTCAGTGTTGTCCCTCACACGATTTGGGAAGGGGATGAGGGGGAGCTGTTTGCTCTGCTCATTCCTGGGACCAAGGCAATAAGGAAAGAGCTCCCTATAAATTGTAATGTTGTTTTACCTTCCTGGTAATGGAAATTGCACTTTGATGCTTTGCTGAGTCCCCATCTCTTCCTGAGGGAAGCTGAACTGAGGTACCAAGTAAAAGAACTCTTATTTTTTAATTACAAATCATAGTGATACACAGACAGGAAAAAGTTATTCTCTTATAAATTAAAGAGCCAGTTGTGTTAACCACGGTTTCTGTCCATGTCTTGTGTGTCTGACTAAGAATGTGTTTCATTTCTGCTCCATCCACTTGCTGGGATGTCAGGAACCAGCAGTTATCAGCAGGGAGAGGCAAGAAGGGGATGCAGAAGCATCCCAAGCAAATGCCTGATGTTGTCCTAGGAGATGATTTCCAAACCAGGAGGCAGGTTTGCTCTGACCTTTAGGAGGCAGAGCTGATTTGTTTTATTGTTGTGGTGTGTTTTATCTTTATGTTCCCATTATTCGTTTTCATTCAAATGAAACCTGCGAGCACGCAATGTGCAGAACTCATTTCACCAGGTCCCTGTGTGTTTGTGTTTCTTTAAGAAAATGCCGCAGCCAATTCTGTTAAATTATTAGCCCTGTAATTCTCAAATTTACTGTCACCCTCAGGTAAAATTGCTGCTGCAACTAAATAAAACCTCTGGAAATGAATTGCAGCTCTTGACAGCCCTTAAGCCCTTGAGGCATTTAAACTCTGGATTTAGCACAGGATTATTACTTGAGTGCAGCAGTTATCTGTGTCTTTAGCAGGGCTGCCTGCCCAGCCCTTCCCGATTCCCCATTCCCCCTTTGTTATGTGCTGTGTATGTTATTGCCCCTTTGCTATGCATTAGATATGTTATTGCCTCTTTGTTATGTGCTGTGTATGTTATTGCCTCTTTGTTATGTGCTGTGTATGTTGTTTGGTATGTGCTGTATATGTTATTCCCCCTTTGTTATGTGCTGTGTATGTTGTTATGTGCTGTATATGTTATTCCCCCTTTGTTATGTGCTGTATATGTTATTCCCCCTTTGTTATGTGCTGTGTATGTTGTTATGTGCTGTATAGTTATTGCCCCTTTGTTATGTGCTGTATATGTTATTCCCCCTTTGTTATGTGCTGTGTATGTTGTTTGGTATGTGCTGTATATGTTATTGCCCCTTTGTTATGTGCTGTGTATGTTGTTTGGTATGTGCTGTATATGTTATTCCCCCTTTGTTATGTGCTGTGTATGTTGTTTGGTATGTGCTGTATATGTTATTGCCCCTTTGTTATGTGCTGTGTATGTTGTTTGGTATGTGCTGTATATGTTATTCCCCCTTTGTTATGAGCTCTCGGTGTGAATGTGGATGGAGCATCCCTCACTGCTGCTGCTGGAGACTCGCAGCTGGGATTATTTGCATCTCCTGCTGTGCTGTCCCACCCCTCATTTCCCAACCACGGCTGCCCTGGCAAACATTCCAGCGCCTTTTCCTGTTTGTTTGCCGGTGGTGTTGCTTTCCTGATGGCAGGAGCTCCGCAGGAGGGGTCATTTTGCTGGGTTTTTAATGGCTTCAAATTCTCTTTATTGCTGAAGGCAGCACGTCCACCTGCTGAAGGGGCTGTGCATGGCTCAGTGCCACGGCTGTGGACACAGAACCAGCATTCATGGAGGGCAGGAGGGGCTGGGGGGCTGCTGGGTCAGGTCCTGCTCCCAGATAGTCAGAGATGCTGGAGCAGAAAAGAGTGAAACTAGCCAAGAAAGCTGAAGCCATGCAGAGCATCAGCAGGGATATGTCCTTTTCCTCTTTTTTCATGTTAATGCTTTAGTAGCAGCCTGAAATGTTTTATTTGTTTTTTTTTTTTTTTTTTTTTTTTTTTTTTTTTTTTTCTGGGCTACTGTCTTTCTGCAAAGCCTTTTTTGTGCCATTGCACTGGAGAGGAGGGAGCACAGCCTGGCAGCAGTGCCTGAGGCACAGGGTGGTGTGTGGGGAAGGGCTTCCAGCTTGGGGAACCAGAGGCAGTACAGCTAATCAGAAGTTTTATCCCTGGAGATAAATATGTCATGGTAGCAAGATAAGCAATGATATTATTGATAATATCTGAGGCCTTGGCCGGCAGTTCTGGGCTCTGATGTTTAGCAGGAGGTCACCAGCAGAAAGACCAAAGACAAACATCACCATGCTCTTTATTTTGTGGTGTCTCTGAAGATCTTAACCCCATGGCAGTCTAAGTCCTGATTAAATACCCTGTGTGAATACTGATGAATTAATGAGCTCTTGAACTTAGAGAGAGCTTCTGGCCAGCTTCAGCTGATCCCACCCCAGTGTTAGTCTTGATGCTCAGTGGTTCTGAACAATTTGGATATTCTAAGATAGGATAGTCCTTTTTCTCTCCCACCCACATTCCAGCTTTCACAGATTTGAAGACACCATCAGCCTTTGGAAGAAGGAAAACCAAGTCTGACTCTATCCAGAGCCAGTTACATCAGAAAAGAGTCCAAACAGGCTTCTCTCACTGCTATTTGTGCTCAGCTCCTGATCACTGCAGCTGCAAGACATTTATAAACAGGCCTAAAATACATCTCAGCTAATTACTGATGACTTTCCTTGAGGACAAAATCCCAAAGAAGACCAATATGGTGATGGTTCCCAAGATGCCTGTGTCTCAGCTCGCCTTGGCCAAGTCTGTGGTGAAGAATCCCTAATTCAGACCTTTAGTGGTGAGACACTGAAATATTGTGGGAGCTTTGCTTGTCCCTCACCCAGGCTCCTAGAGGAGAGGATGCAGAGGCAGGTGGTGTAGAGATGAGGGATGGGAGCAGCTCTAGCCCAGATAAAGCAATGAGCCTGGGCTTTGCAGCACCCCAGTGCCACTGCCAGCCCAGCAGGCAGCCCTGAGCTGGAGGTGGCAGCAGCCTCTGACCAGCACTGGGGGCAGGCAGGGGCAGGTAATGCCAGAGGAGAGCAGGGCATGGCAGAACTTGGCACTCTGGAAAGGTTTGTGAGCTGGAGAGCAGGGCTGCAGAGAGGCAGCCAAGATTCAGGCAGTGTCCAGGCTGATGATGCCCGGGGTTCCTGTGCTGAGCACAGGCAGCTCTGAGCCCCTGCACACAGATGTCTCTCCCCCCACACTCCACTGAACCGTGTAATGGAGAGCTGACTGTTTGTGACAATTTAGGGCTGTGCTCTGGCTGGGAGGTCAGTGTAAATTAAGACAGCATGATGAGGATTGTGAGGACATAACTGATGGGCTTAGCATTTTCTAGCCAGGAATAAACAACAAATTCCCAAGTGTCACAAATTTATGATGAGTGAAAAGTGTTCAGCCCTCTCCTCTGACAGGCACTAACGGGGTATTAGAGGCCAGCAAAAATAACTTTTGCAAACCTTAAGCACAGAGCAGTGCTCAGACACTTATCTGCTTTTGGGTCTCAGGTAAAATCTGCCTTGGGAGTACCTCCTGCTGTGGAAGGCAAACAGACTGTGTGCCTCAGCTGGAAGACTGAAAAATAGGGTTCAGTTGGTGTGCAGTGGCCTCAGAGAGCCAAACCAGTCCTGTCAGCTGTGGGCAGTTCCATCCTGTCCCTCAAAGAGCACTGAGCACGTCTCCCTCCCAGCTCTGGGCTGTGCTCCTGGGCACCAGTGCTGGAACAAGTTCTTTCCTGGGACTCTGGTTTTAGATGTGGACACTTGACCAGCTGTGATGGAGAGCACAGGAGGATGCAAAGAGAATCTGTCACAGCCTCAAGCCATGTTGTCTTAGCAGGAGGAGGGAAGGAAGTCTTGGCATGTAGGACCTTCATGGTTGTTGGACAGGTGATGGGCACACCTGGCACTGGTCTCTGGGATGGGTTCAGAGTTTGCTGCTGCAGATTTGGGCTGTGATAGTGTTATAGAGCTGAGAGAAATGGCTAATTAATCTGCTGAGTGACAGAGCTGGGGGAGCAAACCTGCCCCTCCTGGGCTTATTTCCAAACACAGGCATTACATACCCTGCTCTGTGCAAATGGAAGATTGCAAAAACTGTTCTTGTGCTACCGAATCCCTGCTCAGGACTGAAAAGCTGTGAGCAGCTTTCCCCTCCTCTCCTGGTGAGGATAAACAGAGAAAAGGGGTACACTTTCCCTTTCCATCTCCCTTCCTGTCTTCCCAAGCTTAAAATCCAGATATCTGCCACAGAGGCAGTGAAATAAGAAATATTTCTTATGGTTGTATTCCTGTCTAGTGAAATAAATGTATGTATGTATGTGAAATAAATGTATGTATGTGTGCATGTATGTGCACACATACACACAAAAATGATGCATTTTAATTATCCTCATAAAGGATGAGGAACGTGCATCTGGGCATGACTGTGAGCCAGGAACAAGGCATTCATCTCCTCACCATTGCTTTATCCCTTTTGACCTTAATTTGAATCCCTCCGAGCTGGATGGTTGCATCTGTCAGGGCGGCTGTGCCTTAACCTGCTGGGACCAAGAGCCTGACGCAGGGAATCTCTGTGCCATCCCTCTGTGCCCGGGGCCTGGCATTACCTGATGTTCCCCCAGTCCCTCCCTGGCTGCCCCCACCCTCCTGTGCTCGCTGCATCTAACCTGCATCTGCCCTAATCCCTTCAAGCAGAGGCTGAGCACGGGCACTGCTCTCCCTGTCCTGGTGCTGCAGCCATCGGGGTGGGCAGGGAGGCAAACGAGGTGATTCCCATTAATTCCACCTCTTGTCATTTCCCTGCCTGCAGCCTGGTTGATGAGCTTGTCAGCCTTCAGATGACAGCAGGACAGAAGGTCAGGTTTTGCTAACAGTGCCCAAGGAGCTTGATCTGAGTAGCGTGACCATGCTATTGTAGAAGGGCTCTAGCTCAGGCTGCCTTTGCATAGCTTTGCTGTAAAACTTTTCCATCCTAGATAGGGCATGGCTCCTGCAGATCCTCCCAGACTAATTTGTTAAATGATCCCCCCTTTCAGTGAGTGTCACTTCAGCCCTTAGTCACAGTCTGAGGCACTGCAGGCTGTTTCTGTTTAGGTGGAACAGGACTGGGGTGAGGGGTGCTGTGAGCAGAGGGCTGATTCCTGAGCCTTCTTTCTCAGGGGTGTCTGCACAGATTTTTTTAAAAACAGCTCCAGGCAAGAACTGGAGACCCCAGAACTGTGTGGTGGCTTCTGAGCCTGGGCTTACAGAGGCTTGATGCAATGGAGTGACCCCAAACATGAGCACACGAGCACATCATCTGCCTGTGATACCCACAGGAACAGCTGTCAAATTAGCCTTAGACTCTGCTCTGTGTTTCCCCTCATATCTTGGTCTCTTCAGTCGCGCCTAAGCTCAGTGCTTTTCTGCATCTGCTCCTCCTTTGCCCACCTTTCCTTGCTCTGCTGTCCCTCTCTCCAGAGCAGGTCCTGGTTTGCATCTCCTTGGCAATGGGGAGGGACAAGAGCTGGTTGTTGTGTCCCACCCCTCCCTGATCTGTGGAGCTGCTTTTCATTCCTGGCTGATAGCAATTGGAAAGTCTCAAATTGCAGCATCTCCCAGCCTGAGGGAAGACAATCTTGGGGTTCACCTCAGCCCCCCTTAAGAAGAGATTCCCCCAAATCCCATGCTGTTTCCAAGTGGCCATGATTTATCCTTCCTGATGCTGCCATGGGGATCATACTCTGTAGCATCCTCACTCTTTCCCTGTAGCACTGGCTGCCAAGCCTGGGCAGCGGAGATTTTCTAAGGCTGGATGGACTCTGTCACTTTTCTGGCTCTCTCCAAGCAGCACATCACAGCTGACCCCACCAGACTGCACCAGGACCAAAGAGTAGTGCCCCTTCTCCCTCCCTTGTTATTGATCTATTTATTTCGAGGCAGTGGCGGGACCGGCTCCCTCCTAGGGAGGCAGAGTTAGCAGAAGGGCTGCTCAGATGCTGCAGCCGGCAGATGGCCGCGGGAAACCCCCAGGGCAAGGCTGACTAAAGAGCACAAACTGCGCTGGGCCTCGGCCAGCAGGGGGGAGGGATGCCCAGGAGGGAAGGATGGCAAGGAGTGGGGAGAGATGGGCAAGAAGGATGGCCAGGAGGAGGGTGGGATGGTCAGGAAGGAGGGAGGGATGGTCAGGAGGGAGGGAGGGAGGGATGGTCAGGAGGGAGGGAGGGAGGGATGGCCAGGAGGGGGGAGAGATGGCCAGGAGGAGGGAAGGATGGTCAGGAGGGATGGCCAAGAGGAGGGAGGGATGGCCAGGAGGGACGGCCAGGAGGAGGGAGGGATGGCCAGGAGGGAAGGAGGGACGGTCTGGAGGGAGGGATGCATGGGAAAGCAGAGAGCAGTACCCAGCCCATCCATGGAGTGCTCCCCAGCAGACTCCTGCCAGTGTGGTCCACAGCAGTGCTGGGAGGGGATGCAGGGACCATCTGGTCAGTGCTGCTGCTCTCCTAGCAGGAGGAGCTCTGGGAGTAGTGGCTGGGTCTGCTGGTAGACCACAAGTGGCTCTGCACTGTCCTGGCTGGCTCAGCAGGAAAATGGAGCTGGAAAAGCCATGGATGTGTCTGCCTGCTGAGAAGGGAGAGAATCATAGCAAGGATGTAATTCAGGAGATGGTTCCCTCTGGAAGCTGGGGGCTGGAGGTGGCTGCATCAAGGTGAAAATTATCTGGAACTGAGGGTGTGGTGGTTTTTTTTTTTTTTCCTCTGTAGCTGATGTGTGATTTATACATCTGCTTTTATGAATTTGAATTCCTCAGTTGAACCTTACCTCCTGCATCCAGATGCTGCAATTCAGCTGTGACTGTGGTCTAACAAATGTTACCCTTGTCCACTTTGTCTTTTGTATTGGCTTCATAAGAAACCAGAGTGTGAAAACACAGCACCATCAAACCTAGACACAGCAGGTTATTCTGCAGTAAACAGAATAATCAATTGCTTGGTATCCCAGTGTCTGCTAACATTGCATCTGTTTGAAGTATGTTTTTCAGTGAAAAGATGGCTCTGCATAATGCATAAAACCTCTCATCTCCATCAATATACCTGGCCAACAAGGACTGCGCTGGAATTTGAACTGAGTAGGAGTTCACTCTTTTACCACTCTTTTGTTGTTTTAAATGTTATCTTTTCTTTCTTAAAATGGATTGTTGCCCTCCTTTCAGAAAATACAGTGTAAGACAGACTGGGGAAAAAATAGTGCTTGAAAATGGCTAATTGAGCTATAGGAAAATATAATTTATGAAAGGAAAAATAACTCTCCTAGTCAGTGCATTAACTCATGTCATGACTTTTTAATGGCAATGTTATAGGTTAATTAGTATCTGGGCTGTCCTTGTGCCTACCAGAGTTATTCACAAAGGATCATGGTCTCATTAGGTAGGACTCCCATAAAGACAATCCTTCTGTAAGTGGTTTAATATCTGTGTGCATGTGTGGAAATATTTTGCTGTTATCAGCAGAAAAGGATATTAAAGGAACCAGAAAGTAAAATACCTGCACACTGTTGAGATTCCGACTGAGGGCTTAGAGAGGAAGTATTTTCTCTTGGATTTTCCTACACTTTGGCTTTGTTAACCTGGGATTGAATTCAGGCACTGAGAGCTGTGAGGTGTTTCCCTTTGAAGCACCCAGCTTGCTCTGGAGCAGCAGCGAGAATGGCAAAGATCGGCCCCCTTCGAGCATCAGCGGCTGCTAACACAGGATTAATGTTGCACGGGCTCAGTCTGCTGAGGAGCACAGCAAATGCCTGAGGTAATGCAGCGTTCCTCCTTGGAATTGAGAGGGGAAAATAGGCAAAACGACCTTTCAGCTGTGAAAGTGAATGGAAATGGGAGTGTCTGAGTCTGAAATGGAAGAGGGAGAGAGGGCTGGGTGAAATACTCCCCTGGTGAGACAGGAAGGTTGAAGAAAGTATGATTTTTGTCCCTCATTCTCTGTATGTGTGTCACTCACCTTTGACATGCACATCCCCTTGCTTCCCTTCTCTCTTTTCTTCCCTGTAGCTCACAACTGATCTGTTCCCCAGAAAAAATGGGGTGGATGGGATAGCATAGCACAAAATCTTGGTTTGCACTGGAGTTTTCAGACTGATGGAGGTCCCTAACATGGCAGTGCAGGAATTTCTGCCCTGCTGCCCAGCAGGTCTGGTTTCCAGAGGCCTTTGCAACTTGAGAAAGCTGTCACATATTAAAAAGTGGGTCCTAACACTTTGGATCTCGTGCATTTGAGGGAATTTGTAGCAATTCAGACAGATAATTATGGCATCTGTGCCTGCCACGTTCTGTGGTGGGATTTCCATGACCAGAGGGATGAATAAGCACAGCCCAGAGGATGAGTGCACATCCTCACAAACCCTCCACCAACTGCACACCCAGAGAGGCCAAGGAGGGACAATTACCTCTGTGAGAAATGATACTCACTTCCAAAATTTAAAAGGTTTATTAAAACCTTATCAAAAATACAACAGAAGACTGAATAGAGAAAATATTACAGCCCTGGGAGCAGAGGATTTTTCCCACCAAGTGCTCACGCACACAATAGAGGTTTTGCCTTTTAACCCTTTAACCCCTCCCAAAGTTCTGTCCATTGCTCCTTCTTTGCTGTCCAGTGATGGAGTTTAGGTCCTTAAATCTTGATTGGAGGTCAGGTGCTGCCACAGTAACAAGTTGACCCTCCCAAATGTCCCAAACCCAGGTCACCCCCTAATAACAGTGCAAGGGGGTAAAACATAAGTGTAAATCTATAAAACTTCTCTTAACAGATATATATACATGATATTTGCCTTTTAATTGTGAGAGTCAGCCATGGCATTACTCATCTATGTCATCTCCCTCTGGGCAGCCAGGTCTCCCAGGACAGGGACGAAGTTTTCACTGCAGAATATTGGTGTCTCCCAGAGCTGCTCACACGCTGCCTTTGCCCGGAACAGGGATGGTATGAGTGAAAAAAAAAAAAAAGAGTTACCCGTTTTTTTTTAAGAGAAGGGGTTGCAGAGTTTAAAGTTAAGCTGCGAACTGATTGCTAGCCAAGAGTTCTTTTGTTGGTTAAATGTTGTAATCACCTGTTGAGTATCAACGTTTAACCCTCTACTGTGGAGAATTCTTTTTTTTTCAGCACCACCCTTGCCTGCTGCCAAGAGGATGACACCCCCCCCCCCACCCCGGATGGTGGGGAGGGAGAGGGAATTTGCATCTCAGGAGACATGCAAATTTATCTCAAAACCCAGACTGCATTGGGACAAGAACCCCACCAAATCCTGGAAAATACCCCAAAAGAGACGAGCCAAAGCAGAATTGAGAACTCAGAGTGGTGTTTGGACAGCAGGAGCGAGGTCCGAAGCCGGCAGAGATGTTGAGAACCTCGGTCACTCCTCGCCTCGACTACAACAAAGTCAGTCGGACCTGGGACCCCCCGGACCGACAATCCGAGTTGAACTCTAGGTATACTCTCCCTGCCCACGCCAGCATAGGACTCCTGGCTTTGCTCCTTAGGCACAGAGCTGCAAATTCTTGCTTTCTGAAGTCACCGCTGGGAGCGGCGGCGGGAACCCGCGAACCTGCTAAGCCCCCCCTTTTTGAGCTGATCGCTGTTAATAAAGGCATTTAAAGGAGAAAGGACTCGTGCCCTGTTTATTTCAAGGGTTTTGCAGCACCAGGCTAAATTGTGATTTCTGGGCTACAGCTTATTCAGATTGTGCAGGGAAATGGTATAAACGCCTGGGTGTTCTGTTGATCCTCAGACTCAGGCTAGGGTAGGAAGGCTTAAATGTTAAACCTCTTTGTCAGCTCGCTTTCCTAGGAACAGTATAGACGCCTCTGAAAGGAAGAAAAATCGTAGAGTTTTCTTTTTATTTCTACCGCAGTCTGCTTCATAGATTTCTCAGGACAAAGAACCCATGAGACCTATAAAAGCGAGTAGAAAAATCTGCATTTTCCCGAGCTTTCCCCAGGAAGGAATACTTGTCAAGTTGCCAGGAGCAGAACTGCATCTTCTTTTGAATCTTGAAAAGCAGATCACGGTAGGACGAAAGGAAGCGGTGACCATTTGGTTCCTGGAGAGAAACCCAATTGCTTCATTAAAGAAGAGTTGTCACACGCTTGTTTCTTAAATCCTGCTAAATACCTGCTTAGCAGCATTATTGACAGGCTTTTCTCGTGAACATTGAGCTGTTAAGCTGCTCCTGGTTTACAGCAAGAGGTTAAAGGATTTCTGAAAGCTCCCAATGAAAGCCTTACTAACTGGATTAACTGCTAACATGGATTTAGGTTTTGAGTCAGATTAACCCCCATTGCTCAGAGTAGGTTCTGCTTGTTCATCTTTTCTTCCCTTTGTCTTCTTTCTTTCTAGCTCTTCCCTTTTTTATTTTTATTGTAAGGAGTAAGGGAAAAATAATCCTCTGTGCTTGTGTTTGAGCAGGGGGACACTGGAGGCACCGTCTGGGCAGGGTGGTGGCCTGGCCCCATCAGAGGTGACAGTTTCTGTTTGGAAAATGGGGGGGAAACTGTGATAAGTATAAGGAGAGTTATCATTTGGTCTGCAAATTTGGCTTCTGCTTGCCTTTGCTATTCTCTTCCTTGTATTTTCTCAGCAGCATGAGAATAACTTTATAAAGTGATGAATCTATTTATTTATATATTTTTAAAAATATTATTTATTTATTTATTTATAAAGTGATGTAACTATTTACACACCTGGCCGAGCAGATAGCAGAGAAAGTACTTTAAACTGGATAACCCACGGTCTTCATAGCACCAAAGAGGAGTTAATCTGCTTTAGGCTGTAGTTAAAGGTGTGTTTAGTCAGCATTTTAGGAGGACTGAAGCACCATGTGAGTTCCTGCTTTTGGCTGATTTTTTCTGCCATTGCGCTGTTTTCTGGGCAAGGGTTTGTAAGGAAATTAAAGCATCTGTTGCCCCATTTAGAGGCATTTCCCACTCAGTCTGGATCCCTAATAAAGGGGTGAATTGGCAGCCCCACTCATTGCTGGGGATGGTCTTGCTGAGTGAGGGTCTGCTCCAGCCCATTTCACAGGGCCTGCAGTGCAGGAGTCTGCCAGCATACGCTGAAGGAAGTCAGGGGAAGCAAAAAGAGATGAGCCTGGAAGGAGCCAGGGTGCAGCACTGTGGCTGCTCTTGCCTGACCAAACTGGCACATGAGTTGATCCCCAGCCCAGAAAAGAGATCAAGGAATAGAGCCAAGGCTTTTTCTGCCTCTCTGTCTCCTGCTCACTGCCCCGTTCAGACCTCTCAATTACCCTTTCTCCCAGTGAGAGCAGTGATGCCACGGCCATGTAATGTCCAGCCCAGGGGGTCACAGCCCAGTCTGGCCCACTCAGGCTGGCAAAGAGCTCCTCTGTCCCTGGGGAGGGAATCTTGTACTAGGGCCACTCAGAGTCCCCCTCAGGGTGGTGGCATGTCCCCAGGGATTGGAGCTGTCTCATTTAGCTCTGTCTGCTCTGCTGGCTGGGATCTAAGCCCAGCTGGCTGAGGACCATGTTGCTAAACAGAGACTGAAGAGTAAGGAGCTCTTGCAGAGTGTTTGTACCCCACTGAACATCACCCCGAGGGTGTGCAGCCCTGGAGCAGCTGGGTCTCACAGTGTCACTGTGCTGTTCAGACAGGCTGTTTCTAACCTGGCTGGCTGATGGTCCCAGAGGGCATTCAGGAGGTCTAGCAGTGCCCTGCCTTTCTCTGGCCCCCTTGGGGGTTTCTGCACATCTGTTCTGCTTTGTGGCCAACCCCTCTCTCAAACTGCTGGGACTCTTCTCTGAAAACCATCAGCAGAATCCAGACAACCCTGCCTTCTCATTTCCCTCCAAAACTCATCATCTCCACTGTGCACTTCCTAATCTCATCTTCTCTGAGTCTCTCCCAGCTGCTTTTATCAGCATCTAATCCCTTTTATCTGAATTGCCAACCTGTTTTCTGGCTTCCCCTCCACCTTCCCTACCTCCACCAAATGTCTCTTTAAGCTCCCATCTGATCTTCCCCCACTTTCCCAGACAGCAGCTACTCCTCCTCCACCTCCACCTCCTCCTCCTCCTCCTCCTCCTCCTCCTTCCTCCAGCCCTTCTCTGCTTTCTCCTTGGTCTGCACCACCACCCCCAGCACCAGCCTGTTCCTACCTCCTCACTGCCAGGGGAATCTCTCACACATTTCCTTTACTGATTCCCTCCCACACCTCACTGAACATCCCAGAGGGGACACCAGGTCAGTCCTGTCATGCTTTCTGTCCAGGCAATTGATTGCTCCAGGTGTGTGACACAGGTGATGCTGTCCCCCAGGGGCAGTGGCTCCCTGCAGGACCTCTGACAAAGGTCTCAGGGGGTGACATGGCCTTTCTGTGCTGGCTCATCTTGCTCTCCCAAAACCTTGCAAACTAAGGCAGAGGCACATTTCTCTGCAGTGCTGGTGCACTTAGCTGAGCACTTGGGGGCCATTCACATCCTGCCTCCCCTTTTTGGCCATCTGAACAGTCATTTGTGGAATTCCTTATGGTTTGATGTGTGGCATTTTACAGCACAGCTCTGTCATATCCTTTTTACATCAGATGATGAAATTACTGTTTCCTAGTGCCACGATCTGCAGTGAGACGGGTCAAAGAATAGGAAGAGAGGAGAAATAAACTGAAAATCTATCAGAAACACCAGAAGGAAGTGGGCTGTTTATGGGACCCAAGGGAAGGTGACTCCTCTGATTGAGTGTGGTGATTGGAAGGGTTATGGGTAGATGGTTTGAAATGCGGCAAGGTGCACCACAGCTCTCAGTGCAGCCCTTTCCTCTCTGGGTATGAGCTCACCTGCAGTGTGACAAGGATGAAAGCAGAGGAGTTGTAACGTGGATCTTCCTTTTTGTTCTTACCAATACTCCAGAGCTCTTCTGAGCTTTGTGCAAGTTGAAACAACATTCAGTTTCTCCAGCTTATTCTCTCTATTCCTTTAATTCCCTTTGAGCTAAGGGAAGCTAAATCTTTGATGCATTGATAAGACTTGGCTTCCCACTGCCTGACATTCAAATGCCCCTTCACTGCCAGTGTAGGGGCTCTGTCTGGGGAAGGGCCCTGCCTTCAATTGCACAGCAGCTGGGAGACCCCCTGCCCTCCTGATCTTCTTAAGGGTCTGTTTTTGAAGAGCTCCTCATAGCAACTGTGGCATAAAAGCACTTGAGTGTGACTAAGTGTTGGCCTTGATGGATTTCCTAGGTCTAATCCCCAGCACATTATACCAGCCTTGGCTTTACAAGAAGAATGATGAATTTTAATAGCAAATCAGAGACTTTCTGGTGTTCATTTTCCTCCTTTAAGAGAGGCACCAGACAGGGCTAGAAGCTGTGAGGTCTGAAATGGGCTGTGGCCACTTCTCTGCCTTTGTAGACAGGGTGGAGTCTACAAAGTGCTGACTTGGGCTGAGTCTGAGATCTCAGCCTCGTGAGCCTGATCTCTCCCTGCCTCTGCTCAGTGGGTTTGATATGGGACACCTTCTGGCAATCCTATCTTTAATTACAGACATAGAAACACAGATGAGGTGGTGTGTCAAAGCTTTGGGAGCTTTCCACATCACCTTTCACTGCTGGGAGACCCAGCATTCTCCCAGGACTCCATTGCAAGTAACTTAATAATCTTGTCCCTGGAACAGGACTGACTTGCCTGTGGGGCTAATTTCCTTGTAGTCTGCTCCCCCAGTGCTGATCTACACAAGTGCTTTATGTTAAATGTGCAATTTGTGATATTTCATAGTTGAGAGATGCTTGCCAGGTGTTATTGGTTTGGATTTTGGCATGTAATGAGCAGAGTAGCAAGCACTAATAGATGGTCTCTCTGACCATTTTCAGCAGTCACCTTGCCTACTTCTTGCTGACATAGTTCTTATGGTAATTAATGAGCTGGCACATTCCTAGGAGCCTTGTCAATGAATTAATCTCTGCACCGAGGGAACAGCTGAACACAGGTTTCCTCCTGTTGTCTCTGGCAAACGGGAGGTGGAGAACCTGCAGGCAGGTGGAGAGGGGGCTGTGCAAGTCTTGCTCTAACAGGGGCTGGAGTTTTGCATCTTGCATATATTTCTGTACCTCTGGTTTTATCCTCCTGAGCCCTCGTGTGTCTGATTAGAGTGCCCAAGGTGGTTACTTTTCCTGACAAGGGAGTGCAGCTCATGATTAACTCGATGCTACAGGAGCAGAGGAGAGGCTCAGCTCTGTTGGTTGTGTGAAGGTGTCTGTGTGGGATCTTTTGTCCAAGTAAGCAAAGAAAGGCGAGATATAGAAGGATGATCAACACAAGCTGCCTCCTCTTGATAAATTGTGTTTCAAGACTGATCAGACTCCAGGACTGAGACTGGAAGTGAAACAAGGAGGGACAACAGTCCCTTCCTCAGGGGCTCCAGACAGGCTTTGTCCCACTGGAGGAAATGTCCATAACGGCAGTGAAGGAACATTCCCTTCCCCTCCCAAGCACAAGAGGTTGTAGGGACCCCCATGCCTTGCACTGCCATCCTTCTTCTGTGAATCTCATTACTCTCAGAGTAATGAGTGAATTTGTAGGAGCCTCTCCAGGGAGCAGCTGACCAGCTGTCCCCAAGGACCACCTGCCACAGCTGACCTGCTGCTTCCCTTCTGCAATGCTTTATTAAACACTGGGCAGGAATTATCCCCCTCAGGAATTATCACTAAGGGTTGGGGAAAGAGGAATGGGTGGAAGTTGTTGCTAGTGTGAATAAGGC
Organism: Haemorhous mexicanus; assembly: GCF_027477595.1. NCBI lineage: Eukaryota > Metazoa > Chordata > Aves > Passeriformes > Fringillidae > Haemorhous > Haemorhous mexicanus. The sequence goes on along the minus strand of NC_082355.1, from coordinate 6,166,640 downwards.
AGAAAACACAAATGTAAAGAACTTGTGGCTAAAACCACTGAGATCTGCCTTGAGACTTCACTGGGATCTGAGTTGCCATTGCCTTCCTTCAGCCATCTCCTGGTAATTGGATCAGTGGATCATTGCACATCCTGTTAAGTGTTCAAGAGTCACTCCTGAAAAGCAGGAGAAATCTCTCTTCCTCTGGAATGACACTCCTAAAGGAGGAGGTTTTGCACTTTTGCAGTAGAAGTGGAAAGGACTCTATAATGTGGGTCAGGGCAAGCCCAAAGTTTGACTTGCTGAAATGTCCAGCAAAGGTCTTTGGTTGTGAATCACCTGGGCAAAAGGATGTTTAGCTTTTGGTTTTGGGAGCTGTTCCTTGGTTCAGAGTGTTAGGATAATAACCCAGCTGCACAGCCAGTGTTGTATTAGAAGTCCCAGGGCTGCTGGTATTAATCTCAGCACTGATCTAAAGTAACTCATGACTCTGTTAGGAAAAAAAATTGTATGTTTGCTTGAGGGACAAGGTGATCCATGAGAAGTAAGAAATGAATGTTTCCTTAGGGTGTCTAGGAGTGAGACAGAATTTATCATCTGGTTCAATACTCGCTTGCTTTTCCCCCTCTAGTTGCTAGCCCTAACCAGCCATGGGAAAAACTCTTAAGGTTATGGCATATCTCTGTTTACTTGATTGTCCAAGAGATTGTAAAATGGCTTAAATGAAGGTCAAGTCCATCCACAGGTAATGAGGACATTGACTTAAGTAAAGAAAGGAGAGAAACTGGCTACAGTTGTGCAGTGAAGCCACTGACCAAGCTCTTGGAGACAAGCTGGGTTGTTGCTTGCCTGTGGGATACTGGCTCTCCCCTGGACTGTGCATGTTTTGCTTTCATTGTCACCAAAGACATCTCACTGATAAAGGCAAAAGAAAAGTAACATGACTGGTTTTTATAAAAATGTATTTCCCATTTCGGTCAAAAAGGGAATCCCCCAGGCCTCTACTTTTCTAAAATCATCCAGGTGCATCAGAGCGCTTCCAAACAAATTTGTCATCATTTCAGGGGCTGACTGCCTGTAGGAACGGGGAGAGCAGTGGTTGGGTGCTACTCCTTGGATGTACAGATCAGTTTGACCCAGCCCCAACCCACAGCTTCAAAAGGACTTCCACAGTGTTTCTTCAGCTTCAGCGGATTACACTGAGCTGGATTCTGCACTGGTATTCCAGATGCACTTTTATCAATGTAGAATTACACTAAAATGTCAGCTGGAAGAACGCAGGAATAGTGCACTCACACCTGGGGATGTTTTGATGGTCAGTGATGCAGCTAACACCACATGTCCAGTCCAGCATGGATACAGTGCCTGTCCTGCTCTATTGAGCTGCTAAACTATTTTTTGGTTCATGTAAGTGGCTCTGAAACTGCAGTGATAAGCAGAGCAGAAATTCCTGCAGAGAGCTGAAATATTTACCTACCACTGCCTTCATACTGCAGAATCCCTGGGGGTTTATGGTAAATTGCTCTCATTTGTGACCCCTAAGAAAGAGGTAGATACATCCAAATTTAATGGCTGAATGAAGTTCCTTTAAAGTGTTCACACACATGTCCTTTAATGCCTCTCACATTGTGGGAGGCTGTGGATGCCCCATCCCTGGAAGTCTTCAGGGGCTTTGAACAAGCCGGTCTAGTGAAAGTTTCCCGTGGCAGAGGGGAAAATGAGATGACCTTTAAGGTCCCTTCCAACCCAAACCATTCTGTGATTCTGTGATTCTGTCTCAGAATACTCACAGCTCAGGGTATTCTCAGCTGATCTCAGGGTGTTTATCAGCTAATTTAGATGGTGACACCATTCAATGGCAAGAGAGAGGCTCCCTCTGTGGTGTTTCCAGAGCAAAACTCAGTTGCGAGGAGATTCACAACTTTCAGGTAAAACATCCCACAAAGATCTGTTGTGTTGCTGGGAATTAACAAACCAAGATCCATCTTGGTTAGGTGGAAAGGACAGGATGGAAACTTGCCAAGAAAATGGCATGTGAACCGATAAAATAAAAAATATTCTGGCAGGCCTCATGTTAGAAATCACATTGTCTGGCACTTATATTAAATATCCTTTTCAGTTTACAGCAGACTGTAGCTGGTGGCTTCAGTTTTGTCACACAGAACAGAGTCCCAGTGGTTATTTTTGGTTAAACACTTAAAAGTGTTTTCTTTCTAAGTCTTCTAACAACTTCTGTTTTAATTGTGCAGATTGTCCCAAAGTGCTTGCTCAAATGTCAGGTTAGACACAAAAGTGCCAAATAAAATTTTTATATTCTTGACCATGTCTGTGTTGTGTTATCTTATTCATCCTTCTGGTTTCTCTTCAGTGGGCATTATATTTGTAGCCTTTTTCCATGGAGGAAAAAAAATCTCAATTATCCTTACAATCCTTTTTGAAATTTTGTTCATTTTTTACCATTCCCTCTTGGGTCTGTGGCATGGATCTGATCACAGCACTCACCAAGGAAATTACTTGTGGTTTCTCTTGCACACAGCACATTGGCATGTTCTGTTTCCCAATATTTGACTCTGAAGCAGAAGTTTGACACATCTGCTCAAAACATCTGTGGTGTTTAAAGAGTTTGATCATGCTGAGTGGATCAAAATTACCTTTATTGTCTCAGCCTTTCTTTCTCTCACCAAATGTTACCATGAGTTTATATCCTTTCAGGCAGACTCCCCCAACCCTTGCCATTGTCTACAGCAAACATCATCTGAAGCTGTGCTGACCCCCTCACTCATATTTGGCAGTCTTATTGAAATGGTGTTCTCACAAATCCTGTTAAATTTTCTGTTTCCTTGTTCATTTTTTCACCTCATTATTCATTGCTTTCCATCCAGAAGCTAAGAGGCATCTCCAAACCTTGGGCCTCTTTTCTCCTCCCGTGAAGGCCACCACAGGAGACCCAGGCAATCCTCAGTGTGGCTCTTTGCCTCCCTCAAGTGACTGGCACAAACACCGACCTCTGTGCAGCTGCAGCACCTTCCTGTCACCCAGATGTGCTCTTCACCTCAAGGAAGCTCATCTCCATTTTTCCTCTCGTTTCTTTAGAAACATAAATATGAAGATTTTTAGACAGAGGCGTTTTTCTTTGCCTGGGCACATCAGGATGAGAGAATGATGGCCTCTGACATTGCTGCTTGAGATGGCTGCTCCAGACCCAGCCTTTTCCAAGACATCCTTGCTAGCCCATCTGACTTTTTATCAGTCTGAAAAATTCCACATTTAAACTTTGTGCCCAGGTCTGGTGAGGTGGTGAGGGCAGACCTTGCTGAACTGGGCTTGGGGGAGGTGAATGTGATGGGCTGCTTCACTTGCTGTGAGGCTCTGGGTCATCTCCTGGGCTTGGCAGTTTCTGCCCAGAGCTCATTACACGTTGTCACTAAAGCTGTGCTGAGCAGATCAGAGCCAAGGTTGCTTCAAGAGAGCTCTACTCACGCTCAGGACGTTGCAGAATTGTCCTTTAGTTCTTTAGTCATATATACCTGTCTGCTTTCACTGTGTCCTTTACCTATCCAAATCCTTTTTCCAAAGTCACCAGACAGCTCCAGTCAGGGCAGTGGCATGTGAACAAGCAACATGAGGGACACTTGAAGAGACAATTCCCAGCTGGCTACCTCCCTCCTCAGCAGCAATTATTAGCCCAGCTCTGAGTGACAGAGTGCAATAAAACGGAGACAGTTCTGCCCTTGGTGCATAATAAGTGAAAGACGAGTGGGAAATATCTCTGAAAAGTTTCCTCCCCTAAGAGTAGATGAGTGAGCACAGCCCTTTTCTGTCTGCCTTTCTCTTCACTCAGCAGCAGCCTGGAGCTGAGCCTTCAGTGTCTTTGCCCTTCTCTTTCCTACCTCCTTTTGCAGCTCCTAAAGATAAAAAAATAATGTGGCTTTTCTGGCACCCTAACCCCATTCTGTCACTGCTGTGCACTCCTGTGAGTGTGCATTATCTGACCATAAAGCTGCTGTGCAGCCAGCATGGAAATGGTATTGGCAAAGCTGTAATGGAGGCAGGAATTTATGTCTGTGGCCAGGTGGAGTTCTGAGGATTGTACCTGAGCTAATAATACCTCGCTGTGAGCCACTGAGTTCAGCTATATCATTTGGGGCAGGAAAATCTATTGGTGCTATTCAAGTGTGGCTACCACAGTAATATAATTTTTCTTTGAAAAAATAAATGTTTACTTTTAATTGGAATCAATGCCAGTCACTTGTCTCATACTGAAAAAGAGTTAATGAGAGGGAAGTATAAAGAGAGGAAAACAGGTGAAAATTAAAAGTATTTTGTTATGATTAATTATTAAATATCCCTGGTTTTAAGTCATGATTACATGGAATTAGGCCAAGTGAAACTGACAAGTCAAGGAGGCAATTGGTGACTGGGTAATTTTGGTTTACATCCCCTCTTGGGCCAGAGAGGCAGGAGAACCTGGACCCCACCAGGCAGCCCCTCCTTCCTCCACCCTCACTCCCCAGTGCTTGGGAGGAGCCCTGTTAGCTCACTCAGCCCTGTGAGTGACCCCTGTGAGCTGGTGCAGCCTGAATCCTGCCTCGCTGGAGATGTGGCTGCAGAGCTGTTGAGGGTGGTACTTGGAGGAGACACAGATTGCTTTCAACTCCAGTTTTCCATTCCTACCCGTCTGCTGTCCCTCAAGAAGTGGGTACATCCCTCAACAGAGGGCCTTGGCACAGCTGGACACAATGCATGTCCTGGCACAGCCTTGGGGTCAGGCTTGGGAAATCTTAACCTTGGCTTTCAGGGTGAAGAGCCGGAGTGACAAAAATGCATCCTTTCCTATCTCTTGCCACCTTCCCCACCCCGTTCAGAGCTGCACTGCTATAAAGCTGGTGCCCCCTTCATATCTCCAGCATCTTCATGTAAACAGATTTGTTGTCCCTCCCAGCCAAGATATCCCAAGGTATCTGTCAGCTGCTAAAGGCATCATTTTCTGTTTATTTTCTCCTAAGCTGCTGCTCCAGCGGAGCTGCAAAATTAACATTGTACTCAGCAAAACGGTCTGTGTAAAACAAGGGCAATTCATACAGAAATAGCCATAATCCTTCACATTAAAATCTGGCTGTTAAAATCCTGGCACCTCTCAGAGGTCACTCTAACCTAGTTAAGTTCTGTTAAGGAAAGCTGTTATTATGGCTCACAGCTTTTTTTTTCTCCCCTACAAGACTGTCTCCTTTGGCTTGTGCTCTTCAGCTCTCACCTCTACCTCCCCTGCCCTGCTCCTGCCTCTCCTGGTTTAAATTGCTTTCTGTCATACATCATTAAAGACTAAGCTTAACTACCTAGACACTGTGAAAAGTGCTCAATAGTGGGGTTAAAGTCCCTGCAGTATTTCCTTGTTTCTTCTTTCCCCTGGTTGGAATTTTGACCCCAAATGAAGCCATTTTGACCACATTGAGGGAGGCTCCTTGTAGAAAAGGTGCTGGGCTGGAACAGAACAGATGTGAGTTCAGCTCCCTGCTGTGACACAGGTTTCCTGTTTCCTGTCTGTCCTTGGATATATCATTTAATTTGTCTCTCTTATTCTGTCTCATTCCCCACCTCGCTGCTTTGCAATGATAATATTTGTTTTCACCATCCAGCATATCTCAATGTGTTTCTTCTCATGGTGCAAAATCTGTATTAACCAATGTGTACAAAGGACTGTGGAGAGTAGGATTTCAGTCTCTGGACCTCAAATTTCATACTGCCACACAAATAAATACATTAAATAAATGCCTCTCTTTCCAGCTTGTTCATCATGACTGTATGATGTTTGAAACAGAATGATGTTAAGGTTAAACTTGATTCTTTTGCCTGAAGCTTTTAATGAAGTAAAAAGGAGAAGATTTCATTCCAACATTAGCGAGACAACTCTATGACCTTAAATCGAGTCCTGCTGAATTTCTCTGGGAGAAAAGTACACAGCTTTATAAATCATAGAATCATAAAATATCCTGAGTGGGATGGGACCCACAAGGATCATTGGAGTTCAGCTCCTGACCCTGCACAGGACACCTGCAGGACTCACATCATATTTAGAGCCACTGAGCTCCTGGTGCTGCATTGTGCAATATTCCCTTTTATCTGCTGGATGGTGAAGCCTGGATCACCAGCTGTCCTGCTCCCAGGGCACAGGGCTCATGAGCACTTCAGGGTGCATGGCAGGTCCTGGCTTTTATAGGGCACAATTTAAGGAAAAGCTTGCAGAAAAAGAATGGCACTTGGCACATCAAGACAGAGGAGAATTCCCTAGCAGTAATGGGAAGAAAATCTCACTTGCAAAATGAGTGGATGTTTCTGGAACCATGAAAGGAGCACAGGCTGGATTTGAGGTTGCAATTGCAAAGTAGGAAAATGCTTGTGCCAGTGTAAGGGGGCAAACCAAGGGTGGCACAGAGTGACTGGGCAGAGAAACCTTGGGCAGTTCTCCCTAGGGACGTCCTGTTTTCTGGCAGGGAGATAAAGCAAACCTTGCTTCCCCTTGCATGAAGCTGCAAGAAGTTTATTCTCAAAATGTGCTTGAAACAACCACGGTGGAGTCCACATTCCTCATCATGCAGATGAAAGTAACTAAATTGGGGCTACTGACAACAGCACCTGGGCTGAAAGTGAATCTCCTGCTCTGTGCAGAAAGAAAGGTAATCACATTCAGAGGGCCCCAGAGAGCTCCTGTCTCTGACACTGATATGGAGAAACAGACTGGAAAAGATCAGTCTGACAAACAAAACTATATTTATATTGCAGTAATCACAGGGACACAGGCACTGGACCCTGGGAATGTTGCCTTTCTCTTTTAGGGGCCTTATCTGATACTGGCTGGACCATTCCCTTGTGTGATCAGTTATGAAGCTACTCCAGGATATAAAAACCTCGATACTGCAAAGTTTGAGCTGGCAGAGGAGCACATTGCAGTGGCTCCACCATGCAGGTAGTTTTGGGGGTATCAGTGAAAGTAATTGTATTACTGAGAGTTAGTCCAGGGTTTAAACATGATACAAAATGAAGTGGCAGAGGTTCACTCATCACCTTGGTGTAACACACTGTGAGTTATCCTGGGCAGCCCCCTGGCTTGCTGAGAGGTTTATGAGGACTTTGTAAGTTCACTGCAGGAGACTTTGCTATAGTTCTTTTTGACCACATCCTTGGGATTTTGCGTGGGCTGGGGCCGCTTTAGTGGCTTTATAGGATCAGAGGAAAAAAAAAAAACAAACAGGTGAGAAGGGATTTTAAGAGTGTTCTTTATCCATTTTTCTCCCCCTCTAGCAAGGATCAGCTATCTATCTTTATAATTTCTGATGGATGTTTGTTCTTTAAAAGCCTCCAACAGTGAGACTGCCCTGCCTCAGGCAATCTATTCCATCCCCTGCTTCCCTCACCATTAGGAAGCTTTTCCTGAAGTCTAACCCTCATAGCTCTTGCTGTCACTTAAGCCCATTATTTCTGGTGTTTGCTACCTGGTTGTGGCAAACAGATGATTTCCTTCCTCTTTCCAACAACCTTTAAACAATTGATGGCTCTCATGCCCTCTCCAGTGTTTTTCTCATGTTCTCCAGTGCTTTTCTCTCCTCTGTCTGAACCAGCAGCTCCCTCGTGTCCCCACATAGATCATGGTCTTTGATAGTTCTCATTTCTCTCCTCTGGAATGTCTGCAATTTTTTTTAAAAATTTTTTTTTCTTATGGTTGAGGTCCAGTGCCCCCAGTGGGATAAAACTGAGATTTTATTGAAACAAGCTGAAGGAAATAAATCAGTTACCTTTGCTTACAGCTCATGACAAATTCCCATCATCACCATACACTTGTAAAAAGATAATTTAAACTAAAGCAGAAATTGGTGGGAAATTATTTTCTTCTTGTGGCAATTTATCTGTTGTCTTTCAGAAGATGCTATTAAAATGATTAAGTTTTATCACAACTCTGGTTCTTTCTCCAAATCATTAAATCTCCAAGACAGAGATGACCACACCCCATCAGTCCTTGCTGTAAGGGTTGACATTTCAGTGAGTGCTGGCAGGTGTTCCCAAGGAATCAGGGTGTCACTGGAATGACCCAGTCTCACAGACCCTGACTTTGGCATTAGAGTGTTTGGGGGTGGAACTGTGGTATTTTTGTCCCAACAAAACAACAAGGTGGCTGATACTGAACATGGGCTTCCAGATGAGCAAATGGGAGCCTGTTGGTCACTTTTTTCACCTTTTCCTATTGTAACTTTGTTTTTGAGATTTTTTAATGTGCTTTGAAGGAAAGCCAGGCCAGCAGAATTAGCTCTGTGTTGATATAGCACAGGGACATCTTCTCCCCATTACTGATACCACACTGTTGCCCAAACACAGAGAAAATGAAATAAGAAAAGTCAGTGTGATTCCACTTGCTGAAGGACACCGCTGTTGGATCCCACTCTGAGACTGACATAGAAGTGACAATGAGACACCCACAGAAAGTATGAGAAAAAGCAATGCAATCTGGGTCCTGAGAGTATTCCTGATGGCACAGGATTGTATCTCACGCTGTCTCCTTGGCTCTGGTGAGCACATGAGATAGAAGCTTTTGTTGTGAAGGGAGAATGGTGGATATGAAAAAACAAGGACAGAGAAAAAACATCTTTCCTCTAAGGAAGTTCCTAACTGTGGCTTTTGACTTCAAAGGAAGGTTTGTAAGGAACAGCTGATGTTGAGAGGAGATGGAGAGCTTTGAAAAGTTTTGATGTGTTTTGGGTTAAACCTTCCTTGCTTCTTCCCACTGAGGCCATGTAAAGGCCCTTTCCCATGTTTGCCTCTCTGCGTCACTCCCTGAGTTGGAACCTCAAAGGCTTGGAGAGGATCAAAGAGCCTGTAGTGAAAACAGGTTGATTTTCCACAGCTTTTGAGTTCTTCTACTAAGACATAAAAATTCACAGAGGACCATTACTCTCAAAGAAAGGAGACAGACTCTTTTCTTTCAATGTGTGGACTTTGCAGCTGACTCCAGCAGGTGACATTTTCCAGCTCTGAAGGTCTTCAATAAAATCCAGATTTGGTGCATTGAGATTGAGGTCTCTCCTCCCAGAGAGGAGAGACCTTGATCTCAATGTAATTTCTGGATGTCAGGGCTGCCTAATTGCACTGTGAGAATCCTTTTTAAAAGGCACCTCCTGACAGGGATGGTCTTTAAAATAGGCCATTAGTCTTGTGACAATGCATCAGGGAATTGAGTTTGTTAGTGAGGCAAACCTCACATGGCCTTGCTCAGGCTCTTCCCCTGTGAAATGGAAATTGGTTGAAGGAAATCAGAAAGGAGGCACCCTGGAATGCACAAAGAGGGACACTGGATGGGACAGCAAAGAACCCTGGAGGGCTTTCAGCCCTGCATGCAGTCAGTGTCCTTTCCTTTGGCACAAACCTGCTGGTGGGTGTGATGCTCTAAATAAAGCCCCATGGCCTGAGATTCACTCAGTGGTCATCACAAAGACAGGTGTGAACCTAGAGCGAGATTCATTTAGAGAGAGATCCAGATGCCTACACTTTTAATGCTACTATGGATTCCCAAATTATCTGGGATGTCCACACAAGGCTTTTGGAGACCCAGCACTTCCAGAATTTCAGTGGGAGTTGCTCAATTATCTTGAAGTGGTACCAAACACCTGAGCTTAGAGACCTGAATTGGTCCTAGAAATGAAAATAGAAAATCTCCGAGGACAATTCAGCCCATCCAAAAATATCTGTAGAAAGTGTAAGTGTGAGGGGTTTGGAGGAAATTCCACACCTTGTACTTGAATTTTCCTGTTATTTGCAAATTTATGACTCAATCCTCACATGGGGCTGGCCCAGTACCTTCCAGCCTTAGGCTCTGATCCCACTGGTGAACAGATGATACAAAACAGGGTGTTGTGAAAGAACAAAACTGGGGCACATTTGAAATCATCATAAGGGAAAATGGGAAGAAACAAAGAAACATCACTTTTAATTGTGCTAATGTAAAAATAAATATTCCAGTATTCAAGGCATGTTTTCACTCTGATGTACCGTGATTCAAACTTGCTACAGGGCCTCAGGCTTCAATATTTTGTTATGTTTTCCTGTCAAATTTTCTTGCTGATAGCTACAAATACCTGGAAACCTCAGCAGCATCAGCAAAGCACCATGCAGTCCTCATGCTCAGGAGAGTGTGAGAGGAGCTGGCTGCAGATTGTGTTGACTGGACCACAGCAGCCCCAGCACATTTAACTTCAAAACATGGTCAGGTGCTGTGTCAGCTGCCCTGCACACTGAGAGCTGCACTGGCTGGCAGCTGTGCTCCTGGGAAGGAAGCATGGAAGCAACATCTTTGCCCTGTGATCTGATGTCTCACTCATGATAATTAGTCCATGGGAAATGTTTCTGCCCTGCCCAGTTGCACAGATCTGCTGCTGTTTCATACCCTGCCATGCAGAGGTGTGATAAAGGTGTTAAAGGAAGAGGGGTTTGGGGTATTTTTTTACTCATCTCATTGAAATCCCTTAATTTGTGGGCAATATTTAAATTCCAGATTTTATCTGGATTCACCTTGTTGGGATTTCTTTAGATCTACACAAGGAATGGGACACTGAAAAACAAAGAGAGAGGGAGGAGGAGGAGGATCAGCTTTGCAGTTAGCTTTGACCTGAAGGACTGAGCTAACACATTCTTGGTGGTTCAGGTTCTGGATATTATGAAGTTCTCACACAGGACAGGCTCTTTGGCTCTTTCTCACAGTGTGAAATGATGAGAATATATATTTATTTTAGGTAAACACTTAGCCAGAAGGAAAACAACATGTGGTGTAAGGTAAATTATGCAGATAATGTTCTTTTATATGCACAGAGTAAAAAGTACAAGGGACATGAATTTCCCCAGGGAAACACCTCTGAGAGAGGAGGCTGGGATAACACATGAAATAAAATAAAGAAGAGAAGGAAGAAGGAAAAATAAATTGGAAATAGTCAGTTCTGGCAGATTTTGCCTGAAGGAGACAGAAGACTGAATGAGCAAAAGATTGTACTGGAGGCAATTCCTTCCAAAGAAAGGACTTTGTCTTGACTGTCACATATCCAGGTCACTGCTCCAGCTCCTGAGGACAGGATTTTGACCCTGCAGGTATTTATGAAGCTTGGAGCAAGAGATTGGAAAGCGTGAAAAGAATCTATTTAGAAAATAAGTTGGAGCATCTCTTCCCTCCAGTCTTTGCTTTTGTTCCAAGGTGGGGAATGCAGCGATTTTTTGTAGTTCTGGCCTGTTCTGTATGGACTGCTGAGGTCTGGCTGGAGCAATTCCTGCGGGTTGTGTGGCAGTGCAAGATCAGACACAGCAGAGAAAGCAGCCCCTGGGCTGAGACAGGCACAAAGCACTGCTGAGGGGGGAGTAATGATTGTATTTGAACAGCAGAGCACAGGGAGAGTCTCAGTGGGCAGTAACACTTCATTTCATCAGCAACAGCAAAAAGAGGCTTCTCTGCTGTGTCTCTTGTTTCACTCCCAGGGCTGTACCTGGTAGCAGCAGGTCTCAAAGCTGCTGGTTTGGGTCATCCCTGCTCCTGCCTGCCCTGGTGCTCAGCTCCACTGCAGCTGCAGTCCTGAGGGGTCTGTGTGGAACAGGCTGAACTGTGCTCAAGGGAAAAAACTGAGAGAATAAAATAGGTTGGGGGCTTTCCCGTCCTTGTGATAGGTCCATAAGGTGTTAATCTCCTCCAGATTTTCCTCAGTGTGTTCAGCCTCAAACTCTCTGACTCTCTGGCTTTTGAGACTCTGGGATACAGAATTTCACAGGATATGCTGCAGCCATTGACAGAAATATAATTGTCTCTTCCCATGTGACTGCCAACACAAGCTTCACTGCAGATAAAAGAATGGGAAAACAAATCTAAGTGCTGGAACCCTGTGGCTGTGCCTTCCCAAGACTGCTTGGGGTAACCCCTGTGCTGTGCACTGCCCTCCTGCAAGCTGCTGCTGGCAGAATCACTCCCATGCCCTGAGCTCACACGTACAGCCCCACAGTAAGAAAACAAGCTTATCAATCTTTTGCATTTGTGTTGACACCTGCAGGTTCAGAGACTTTTTGTTTGTTTTCCTTGTTCTCCTCACTGTATAATTGGCCAGATTGCATTTACTTTTTCTCTCTCTTGCAGTAATCACAGCTGCAGACTGGAGTAATTTGCTGATGCTGTACAAGGAATTGTCTCTCCTGGAGACCTGGCTGGTGTGATCAGAACTCACATATGGTACCAGAACAAAGGGCCCTTCAGGCAAGTGGTTCTGTTTATTTTGGCTCAGGTCAATGCTGCTCTCCTTCCCCTGTGTCTTCTCCTCCCTGTGTGCTGTGCTCATCTTTTTTCCTCTGAGTTTGGAGCTGCTGGCTTCTTGCTGTCAGATCTAGGGTGGCCTGGCTTGTGCAGCATCAGCACCCCAGATTTGAAGGATGTGGGATGAAAGTGTCCAACATACTGCTTGTAGTTAATATGCTGTGATGCCTTGCTTCCCTTTTCTCCTACTTCCTTTTCACAGCTTGGAGGCCAAGCAAAGAAACATTCCAAGGCTTCCTCTCTGCTCCCCCTCCTTTTCTGTTTAAAGATATTGTGAGTGGCTTCATGTGGACAATTGTTTTTCATAGACACTGTGGGTTCCACCATCTACAAATTAGTCTAATCCTAATAGCAGTTATTGGCCTTGACTTATTCCTTATTTCCTTTGGAACAACTGCTGGCAAAGATGCTCTCCTGATGAATTTTGTTGGTCTAATTTTTGATAGCATACTTACAGCTAAGGCTGACAGCCTGTTAAAACAGTGCCATCTCTGCATTTAGTACTTCTCTGCCCCCAGCTCTCATTTCAGCTAAGTATTAAACATCACTCACCATGTTGCAAAAGTCAGTAGCAGTTTGCAGTGTTAGGAGGAAGAAAAATCACAGGAAGTAATGGATGAAAAGGTAAGTACTGAACATCAGCACCTTTGGTGGTTGTGTACTGATAAAGGATAAAATAGCTGCTGTCTCCTTCCCTCCTCCTGAGGCTTTCTCTTCTCGACAAAGGGGCAGGATATAATGGTTAATGTCTCTCTAGCATCAGTATCCTATCTGTGGGCTCACAGATTTCTTGTATTTGTGCTGTTATTTACAAATAAAAGGTTTCCAGGTTTTATTCTTGGCCCTTCCTGCATTGTGTGTAAATGTATCTTCTTCTGTCATTTAGCAGTGCTTTAGAAAACAGCTGGTGCCCCCAGGGTAAACCATTAAACAATGTCCTACTCTGACAAAATTCTGCTTCATCAGCAAACCATGTTGTGCATATTTCTCTCATTGTTTTGCAAATTGCTGTTACAAAGAACTTCTGCATTTAAACAGGCTCTCTCTGACCTAAGAGGTAGTAAAAATTACATTGGAGATGCCATAGTAACTTGTCACTGTGACCTGCCCTAAATAGCTGGACTTATTTCACTAGGATAAATCATTTATTTATAATGACCTATTATGTCATCAGAATTCTGCAGCAGAGATGGTTCAGCTCCAAGTTACATGAATATTCTTTTGAAAGGCTAATCAGAAGATATATACCATCAGGATTATCTGCTTTAAAAATACAGCTCTAGACAGCACTGCCCAAACTGGGAAGTAATGATTAATCTGTTCTGATTACTGTGATCATTTAGATCCTCACTGCTCACCCATTCTCCATGATCTCAGTTAGAGAGAGCTCTAATTCTTAGTTCCTTTTTTTCCCTAGAGCTGCATTTCCATGACTAAATTTGCAATTAGAGCCCAGTGCTTCCAGATTTCCTTTGATAACTTAAGAGAACAGCATGGTGCAAAATTTTATCTCTCCCTCTGCCTTTTCACAGACTTCAGTGCCTCATTGTCTGTTAGGAGCATCTCTGTCTGCTTTGGATGTGTACACGGTGCTTCCTGAACCTCAGAATTCCCTTTGTGCAATTCTGCTCATGAAAAGCCAGCCACAGATGATATTTTGTCCTTGTAAATCTATGGCACAGGGAAGATGTTCCTGTATTGCTTCCTGTCTGCTGGCACTGAGGTCACTGTTCTGGCACAGAGGGAGCCAGGAGCAGCTGCAGAGATCCAGGGATGGCCCTGCTATTGCTTCCTGGAGGGATGAACCTGGCAATAAGTGCCAGGAAAAGGAAATTGCCAGTCATGTTCTGTGTCCTGGCCATGTGCTTGTGGGAAAGAGTTGGCAGGTGGCTCCTATTCCTCCCATGGAGGATGGAGTAGCTTTTTCTTTGCTAAATGTCCATCTAAACAAAACTGTCACAAATATTTTCACACATGGTTATTGACCTCAGCCCCAGCTCAGGTCTGGTCTTTATGTCACACCAGTCTGTCATGGTCTGAGCCTGGCAAAATGCCAGTGCTTCCATGAGAAAACCTCTTTTTCTGGTATCTGCTGTGAGATGTGATCAGAGACAGAGCAGAGCAGGCTCTAACTTATGATTGAAAGGAAAAAACTTTATTAACATAAAACTACAGGGAAAAAACACACAGAACACAGGATGAAAACCTTCCAAATTTCCTCCTCCTCCCCCCTACCAAATTTCCTAAATCCATTACCACCCTTTGGATAATCAATTCTCAATTCTTTGAGAAGAGAGGAGTCCCTCTTGCACCACAGACTTCACCCAGGAAACAGTCGAAACTTCTCGTGTTTCTGTGTCACGTGTGGCACCGCCCGGAGAACATTTTGCCATCGTGACCTCTTCCTTCCATGTCCAGTGCTCTCACCACTGCACATGGACCAGAGCTGCTTCTAGGGTTCTTCCCTTTAAGGATGCTTTGTCCAGTTCCAAAAAAGAGCACAGTCCCTCTCCCTTTGGGACACCTGTCCCCACCATGTTTCATCCCCTGGGGCTGAGGGGTCTCTCGAACAGAGATCATCTTCCTCTTCTTCTTCATCGAAGACGGAGGGCACCACCACCCTCCTCACCTGTCGTCTCTGTTCACACACCTTCACATCACCGCACTCTCCTGGCTCTGAGCCATTGCCTCCCCCCAGAATGCAGTCTCTGTGTCACAGGAACTCAAGGGTTCTGTCCATAGCTATCCAAGAAAAGTCCAGCCAAAAGCCACTCCATCATCTCCTCCCACCTAGAATTCTTCTCAACTTCTCTCAATTTTATTAACTTTAAGAAGAATTAGTATTTGCAAGGTTTCCATCGTCCCAAGAAGGGTTAAAAGTCCCAGGCTCTGCCAGTTTGGTTCATGAACTCCCACGGCTGGCTGCCCTGCTGGGCATCCCCCCCACCTTCTCCTTCACTCCAGGCACAGGCAGAGGCCGCTCTCTCTCTCTCCCTCCGGGGGGGAATGGGGGATGGCTGCCCGAAGCCCTCGCAGTGCAGAGCTCCTCCACCCTTCAGCCCAAGCCTGGCCTACCTCCCTCGGGCCACATGGCTCCCCTCCCCCCTGCCCAGCTCGGAGCTGGACAGAGGAGGTCTCCTCTTGTCCAGGGCTGGAACTCAAAAGGAACTTCCAGTGGGAGTTCACAGCTTTTAACCCCCTGCGTTCTCAGAGGCGTATCCATGCCCTCAGTGGACAAACCAGGTGCCAATATTAAAATCTGGACACCGATTGGCGTGACCACACCATCCCAAAAAAACCATTTCCCCTCCAACCACGACACAGTCCTTCTGCTGTTTTTGAGGACTTTCTCCAGAAACTGCATTTCTCCAGAAACATCCATTTCTGCTCCTCTGCTGAGGAAGTAAAGACTGCCTCACAAACCAGGACATTGGGGAATGACCATCCCCAGCCCTGACCTTAGTCTGTGTCCACTGTGCACCTAAATACTTCTGAAAATGTTCATAATAATGGAGAGAAATCGTGACTGCAAGGGAATATTTGTGATCTGAGAGATGGTGCATAAATATGTGAATTTTTTAATGTGTAGGCACACTGACTCTGGTAAATTTCTGTGGGCAAAATGGTCTTCAAAGAGCAGTGAAAAGCCAGGATGTTATTGCAGGAATCTGGAGAGGATGGAGGTGATTGCCCATCACCAGCTGTTCTGAGTGGGAGCCAGGAGGCTGGGCCAGGAGGGCCAGTACTTGCACAGTGCCTGTGGGCCCCTGCAAGGATTGCTTTTAAAAGCTCTGTCTTCACACCTTTACAGTCCAAGTAAAGTGGAGAAATAAATCACTGTGCACAGTTGTCATTTTTCCCCTCTAAGCACCAGCCAAAGCATTTAAATATGGCTAAAGCACTGTATTTCCTCAGAATAAACACCCAGATACTCAAAATAAATTGCTAGGTCCTGGTATCAAAGGAATGATTTATAACCCAATTATACTGGGAATTTTATTCTCTATTGTTTCAGTGATAGGTTATGGGTCAATTAGGTGTTTTACTCCTGGAGGAACACTTCCTCATTCCACCATAAAGTGTGAATTTGGCACACTGGGATTTGCTCTGTCCGTCTTGTAAATCACATCCAGTTTGTGGAAAAACTTTGAGAAACATTGTGCCAAGGACCAGGTCTGTAATTTTTGTAGCATTTTGTCTCTGTTTACTGCTCAGGGCGTTGGCAGGAATGCAGGGAGCTCCTTTCTGGTGAACAATCTTCACCATCTTCTGTTTCCTCATCAGACTTGCAGTGTATGGAAGATGTTCATGGTGCAGCTGAGTCTGTAAGGTCACTGGGAAAGGGATATTTTTAGCCTTCAGAGGAGGCTGACAGCATCAGTAATAGGTCTTCAGCAGGGGCCATAAGCAGACACCTGGTGAAGAATAAGAATAGGAAAAAACCTGTTTAATCTTCCTCCATAACATTTTTACTCTCTGAGTACAGTCAGGTCAGGATTTCCTAAGACTGATGTGATTCTTAGCAAGCTGTCCTGGGCTTCTCTTGTAGCTGCTTGTCCATTCTGCCCTTGAATATCCATGATTGTAGCAACACTGTGGAAAAGGCACATTGCTTTTAGAACAATACCTATTATCCCCTCCAATGGTACAAACCCATGCTTACTCTAAGGCCTTTAGTTGAGTAATTTTATCAGTGAAATCTGAACAAGGGAGGGGTTTGACCAAGTTAGTGAATGTGAAAGAGGAAGTTCATGGGGAAACTGTTTTATGATTATGCCTCTTAAATCTTGCATTATTTTAGCAATGCAAATTCCATGCTGCATTTTAATTCCCTTGTTCATATGGACTTTTCCAGGCCTCTATGTGTGTAAGCCAGAAAGGGAATCCAGCCCTTTTGTATCATCCTTTATTTGCTCCTCCTCCATTCTTTTTTACAAAATAGAGTAACAATGTCATAATCTTGAACAACATTATACTTTTCTATTTCTATAAACTACAGTCATGCTCTCTAGCCACAGGGATACAGAATGTAAAAGAGAAATAAAATCCAACCCCATCTGCCTGAGACCCCAGGCAGATGATGCTTTTAGTATTCTCATGCCCACACTTTTTCTTTTCCTGGATGTGGCTCTTAGCATCCTGGAGCTGTTTGTAGTAAATGGTGCTCACTGAGCAAGCCTGTCCCTCCAAATGCCTGCCTCTAATTGTTGCTCCTCTCCCCAAATCTTGAGTTTCTAACAGATTGATACAACAAGCCCTGCAATAATTAGGGCACCATATGGCACTCACAATTACAGAGCAATCCCAGCATCGGTGGGTTGGGTGAGTAGTCAGGAAGAATAAAAGAAGCAAGGCTGCTGGTGTGAGCAGAAGATGACTAAATCAGTGTACTCACAGGGCAGAGAAGCACTGAGTAAGTTACATGTGTGTACAAGCTGGACTTGGGGAATTTTTGGGTTTTGTCCCCATCCACGATGAAAAGGCAGCCTGGGTTAGAAGGGTGCACTGAACTGCTGCAGAGAGATAAGTGCCCTTCATGGCACATCTCTCTGAAGATGATCTCTGTTATATTTGGCTTCCCTCAGGTTGCTGAGTTCTCTAATATTTCCCGGCCAGGGATTGTATTGCCATTTTGTCGTGGTTTGAGGGGAAATGGATTTTTTTTGGGATGGTGTGGTCACGCCAATCGGTGTCCAGATTTTAATATTGGCAGCTGGTTTGTCCACTGAGGGCATGGATACGCCTCTGAGAACACAGGGGGTTAAAAGCTGTGAACTCCCACTGAAAGTTCCTTTTGAGTTCCGGCCCTGGACAAGAGGAGACCTCCTCTGTCCAGCTCTGAGCTGGGCAGGGGGGAGGGGAGCCATGTGGCCGGAGGGAGGTAGGCCAGGCCTGGGCCGAAGGGTGGAGGAGCATTGCACTGGGAGGGCTTCGGGCAGCCATCCCCCATTCCCCCCCGGAGGGAGAGAGAGAGAGCGGCCTCTGCCTGTGCCTGTGATAGCGCGGCTGGAGTGAAGGAGAAGGGGGGGGGGATGCCCAGCAGGGCAGCCAGCCGTGGGAGTTCATGAACCAAACCGGCAGAGCCTGGGACTTTTAACCCTTCTTGGGACGATGGAAACCTTGCAAATGCTGATTCCTCCTGGAGTTGGTGAGATTGAGAGAAGTTGAGAAGAATTCTAGGTGGGAGGAGATGATGGAGTGGCTTTTGGCTGGACTTTTCTTGGATAGCTATGGACAGAACCCTTGAGTTCCTGTGACACAGAGACTGCATTCTAGGGGGAGGCAAGGGCTCAGAGCCAGGAGAGTGCGGTGATGTGAAGGTGTGTGAACAGAGACGACAGGTGAGGAGGGTGGTGGTGCCCTCCGTCTTCGATGAAGAAGAAGAGGAAGATGATCTCTGTTCGAGAGACCCCTCAGCCCCAGGGGATGAAACATGGTGGGGACAGGTGTCCCAAAGGGAGAGGGACTGTGCTCTTTTTTGGAACTGGACAAAGCATCCTTAAAGGGAAGAACCCTAGAAGCAGCTCTGGTCCATGTGCAGTGGTGAGAGCACTGGACATGGAAGGAAGAGTTCACAATGGCAAAATGTTCTCCGGGCGGTGCCACACGTGACACGGAAACACGAGAAGTTTCGACTGTTTCCTGGGTGAAGTCTGTGGTGCAAGAGGGACTCCTCTCTTCTCAAAGAATTGAGAATTGATTATCCAAAGGGTGGTAATGGATTTAGGAAATTTGGTGGTGGGGGGAGGAGGAAATTTGGAAGGTTTTCATCCTGTGTTCTGTGTGTTTTTTTCCCTGTAGTTTTATGTTAATAAAGTTTTTTCCTTTCAATCATAAGTTAGAGCCTGCTCTGCTCTGTCTCTGATCACATTTCACAGTAGATACCAGGAAAAGAGATTTTCTCTTGGAAGCACTGGCATTTCACCAGGCTCAGACCATGACACATTTACCAGTTATAGCGGGTATTTAGTGTTTTCAATTATTTGCTACTTCATTAAAAGCACAACACTCATTGGAGCCATTGTGGGATTCTCAGTTAATCCTCTAAATAATAAAGGAATCAGGGAGCATGTATGAGCAATGAGAATTTTCTGGCCTGGCTGTCAGTTGGGAATGTGAGCAAATCATGCCCACGAGCCATCATACTCACGCTAACAACAGCTTTCGGGCACAGGCAAAAATACAGATTGTGAAGTATTCTTGGGTTGTATCTCTGGAGAAAAGTTATAGCTGTGCTTGAAATAGAGTCTAGTGGTGATGTAAAATGCATGTCCATTATGAATGCAGTTTTTCTAGCCTAGGGTTAGGGTTTGGGTTACGCCTAGGGTTAGCGTCTCGGAAACCGCAAAGGCCAGAGCTCCAGGCTCACTGCAGCTGCCAAAGGCATGCCAAGGGGAGCGCAAAACTGCCACAAGATAGCTGCATCCATGGCTTTTTCCTGGGAAGCAGCCGTAACCCTAGGCTACTTTTCCAGCCCAGGGTTAGGGTTAGGGTTACGCCTAGGGTTAGCATCTTGGAAACCACAAAGCCCAGAGCTCCAGGCGCACTGCAGCTGCCAAAGGCATGCCAAGGGGAGCACAAAACTGCCACAAGATGGCTGCCTCCACAGCTTTTATCTTGGCAGCAGCCCTAAACCTAGGCTGCTTTTCCTGCCTAGGGTTAGGGTTATGGTTAAGCCTAGGGTTAGCATCTCGGAAACCACAAAGGCCAGAGCTCCAGGCGCACTGCAGCTGCCAAAGGCATGCCAAGGGGAGCGCAAAACTACCAGAAGATAGCTGCATCCATGGCTTTTTCCTGTGAAGCATCCCTAACCCTTATATGTGCAGAGTTACAAGGATTTTGGTGTAGAAAACCCCATTTGGTATTTGTTCCCTTTTTAAACCCCTTCCGTCTGAAACACTTCAGCTACTGGAATGAAGATTGTCTTTCACACTGAATAGCTGTTTTCATTTTTGCACTAAATCCTTTCTAACAGTGTGGAATAGACATGATGGGTGCCACAGAATGTTGGGCATGTTCCCAGGGAAGGTTAGTGGTTGACCTCCCTGGATGTCACCTGCTCCTCAAGGAGCCCCAGGACATCCATTCCTTTGTTTCTATGGTGGTTGCAGGCAAAGCAACCACCCCCTTTTTTTCCTGAGGACAAATCACTTCCAAGTACATCTGGATGAGCATGAAGGTTGAGAATATGAATACA
The DNA here is from genome assembly GCF_027477595.1 of Haemorhous mexicanus. Taxonomy (NCBI): domain Eukaryota; kingdom Metazoa; phylum Chordata; class Aves; order Passeriformes; family Fringillidae; genus Haemorhous; species Haemorhous mexicanus. Next base: position 6,146,139 of record NC_082355.1, on the reverse strand, counting down.
GACAATTATGATGGAGTAGAGGCCTTGTAAATTTATACCCGAACTTACCCCCTGGTAACTCATTCATCTTCCTTTCTTGACGGAATGCATGAGAAATAGTGGGACAATAAAGGCTTTTGTTATGCTGAAAGATGTTAATAGCTGGCCTTAGGGTGAGCTGGGTTTCCAAGACAATCACAGATAACACAGATAACACAGCAAAACTCCCAAGAATGAACACTGAAGCCTTTATTTGGTAAAACAGAGAGACTGGGGCTATGTCAGGGTGGGGGTTTCTAAAGGTACAGGTTTTACAGGATCTTATTTTCATGGAAAAGTACTTTCTGGGGCTGTGGTGTAGCTGAACTGTTCATTACACATGTGGAAATATCCAGAAAAACATCATGATAGACTACTATGCCTTAGCGGGTGGGGTCTAAGGAGGTGTCAGAGGGCACTGGGAATGGGCCCTTGTGCCCCTCCAGCCTCTCTGCCCGACTCCAGCACCACGCTGGGATCAAAAGGCAAAGAAATACCGGCAAAGAAACACAGTAGGGAACTGCACTGACAGCCTTTGGATGGTTAGTAATGTTTCAGAAAAGCTTCCTTATAATTCAGTCTCTCAGGAAGGGAGGTTATAATGCAGATGTGTCCTCACCCCTGGTGCACAGTGAAGCTCCTTCTCTCATCTCCTTTCTGTCTCTTTTCACTCTTGTCTCTGCACAAGCTGCTGCCCCTCAGGGAAGACATCATCATAATCACAGCCAGTGCAAGGGATGGAGATGTTTGCTAATAGTTTGTAAATGTAAATCTGGACTGGCTTGGTTGTGCCTGGAAATAGTGTCCTTTCCAAGGTGATGCTTTTGTGAAAGGAATAAACAGCTGGAATGGGTCCACTCCTATGTATTTAGGGAAACATACACAGGTGTTTTGGGTGGATTCCTCTGGCCTAAATGTAATGCCTGAAGTCTGGCTTCTGGTTTAAACAAGTGTATAGGTTTGTTCTGTAGTTGATAGGACTAAAATGAGACTTTCAGAAACTGAAATTTCTCATTTCTCTTGGACAGCCACCTTAGGATGAGACAAATGGTCCTTGGGTGTCTCTCTCCCCAGTGACTGCAACAGGAATCCAGAAATCCTGCAGGTCAGCTGCCCACACTCAGTTGAGAGGAAACCAACACAGAGTTCAGCAGCACTGCCAGGTTTGCTCCATGCACCCCTGTACATTTGATAAAAAAAAAAACCTTTCCAGAGCCTTCACCACAGCTGCAAAGCAAAAACCCCACAACTGTTCTCTGCCAGAGGAAGCAAATAAGAATATCCAAAGGGAAAATACACAGAGGATCCTAGGAAGTGCTTTTACCTCAGTCTGGACATGTGTCTAGTAACAAAATGACAGGCGAGCAAGCAAGAAACTTGAATTTTTTAAGGCAATGCCAGTTGTTGTATATTAGAGCCACTGATGTGATGGGACAAACTGGAACTTTGATGGGATGAACACACTCCAGAAATGCCAGACCCAAAAGTTAAACAAGTGACAAACAAGTGTGAAACAGAGCACATTTTGCTCTTGGTATCCATAAGCAGAGCCATTTATTTATTTTAGTTTTCATCTTCTTGCTCTTCTGTCCTCAAAAGAGATCGTTTGGATCAAGTCACTTAAGTCCACACTGAAACAAAATGTACCTTGTGAGTGATATCTACAAAACCTCAGAGTAACAAGGTAATAAAATTGGAAAGGTTTGGGTTCCTTCAGGGAAATCCAGTTGTGCTCACTTTGCTGTCAGAAAAATGGGCTGCCTAATTTGTGGTCATAGAGTTAATGCATTTGATGCAGGTAGGATAGGTTTCAAGTAATTTCATTCCATTTCCTATATATATGCACATGACACACCATTATAGATCAAGTGTCTGTAAAACGTGGATGATTCTTAACCCCAGATTATGTCTGAGAGAAATCAAACCATTCCGGGATCCTGTTGAGCTGCTGGGACTGGGCTGGTGCTGCTTTGGAAGAGGATGGGTGCACATTTTTGAACAAAGTAGTGGTGAGGCTGGACGAACACAAATGTACTGAGAGTTGATGTTTGAGATCAGAGGCAGGAAAAGCAGCCTAGGGTTAGGGCTGCTGCCAAGATAAAAGCCATGGAGGCAGCCATCTTGTGGCAGTTTTGTGCTCTCCTTGGCATGCCTTTGGCAGCTGCAGTGCGCCTGGAGCTCTGGGCTTTGTGGTTTCCGAGACACTAACCCTAGGCGTAACCCTAACCCTAACCCTGGGCTGGAAAAGCAGCCTAGGTTTAGGGCTGCTGCCAAGATAAAAGCCATGGATGCAGCCATCTTGTGGCAGTTTTGCCCTCCCCTTGGCATGCCTTTGGCAGCTGCAGTGTGCCTGGAGCTCTGGGCTTTGTGGTTTCCGAGACGCTAACCCTAGGCGTAACCCAAACCCTAATGGAGGATTTCAAGAAATTCAATGCATGTTCCTTTTGCTTCTGTTCACCCAGAGGGACAACTTAAGCAAAAAGGAGCAGTCACACTGAGAAACACACGCCAGCTTTTGGAGCAGGGCAAGCCAAGGACAGCAAAATGATGCAAGGCAGAGAACATCTTATGGGGGATGAAGAGTTGCTTTCAGGATGGTCGGGTGTGCAGTGTTTCTGAAGCTGTTTAGTCACCACTGGGCTCTTCCCCTTGCTGAGCAAAGTGAGCATTAATTCTGCCATGTTCTGCCATCCAAAGAAGGAGGCATTACAATATTCACTCATCTCAAACAACAAGGGTGAGATGCATTGCAAGATCAGTGGCTCAGGTTGCTGAATACGCAGCACCTTCCACTGTACAGTGAAGTTCTGTCATATTCCCCTTATGAGCTGAGGGAGGGTGGCAAAACTGGGAGTCCTTCAGCTCATTCTCATCCTGATCTTTCCTTTCCCCCTTCCCTGAGCACTTACTGTCAGACCTGAGGTAATGGTGACTTTCCACTGGATTTAGGAGAGGGATAGATCTCCTTACAGGCAGCAAGAGAATCGTGGGAGCTGCAGAAGGAAGGGAGAAAGGGTCAGATGTGTGGAGCCTGCTGAGGAGAGGCTGACACACACACACACACACACACAGAGGCTGAAGAATTTAAGATCCTATTGTAAAAAACAGTGGTGAGATTGCTCTCACCTCACTCTAGGTGTCTAATCATCTGGCCTGATTCAGATCTCTACATCAGGAAAACATGAATCATAGTCTGAGCACACCCCTCTCTCTCCACTGGCTGCAGTCATTGTCTGGAGCAGATGAAGTTGTCTGAGCTGGAGCTCTCTGTCTGCTGAGCTGGATCTGGCCCCATATGAGGGAGAGTAAATTTGCCTGTGCAAATCCCAGTTTGAGCATTGGGATATTGCTCCCTCTTTCAGTGAAACCTGCCTGTATAGCCATTTCTACACTCCCAGCAGACTAATTATTACAAAATTTCTCTGTCATTGCTTTGCAACGGTCCACAGCTTAACTAATTTAAAAATGCAAATGAATGCTAAATTGCAGTTGAATCTGAACCATCTCCTTCTCCCTCTCTCTCTCCTCCTTTCTTTTTTTCTTCTCTGCTGGGAAAAGAAAGATACAGCAGACATTAAATGCTGATGGTGAAAATCAATCTTTCAGATTTGAGGTAATTTTAAATTAGGTCCCAGTGCCAGGGATAGTGACATCACCAGAGATGCTTGATTGATTCGTGATTTGAGGAGAAACAGCTTGGACTTCATCCTCCCTTTGTCCTTACAGAGAGAAATGAATGTTGCAGTCTTCAGCTCTTTTCCCTGGGAAGCTTTCACACTCAGATGGTCTCAGATGTTGGGGAGAGGCATTCAGGGAGAACAGGAGCAAATGCCTGAGCTCAAATTCATCTCCTTTTGCTGCCATGCTCCTCGGGCATCAGGCTGGGGCTGTATGCTTGTGCACAATCAGCTGAAGGGCTGTCCCCTCTGTGGCATCTCTAACCAGCTGCTGGCACTGAGCTCAGCTGTTGGTACATTCACAATCTATAAGATCAGTCAAGATTGTCTCATCCCTGTCCCCGCCTTTCCTGCCTGCTGACATCAGTTTTTCTCTGACAGAGTAACTTCTTTAAGGAAAAGCCTGTAGCTGCATATGTGAGAGGGACCTGGCCAAGCTCTAGCACCAGGGTTAGTGGTTTTTAGCTGCAGGATCACACTGACAGCCTAAACAGCCATTCACAGGCAGCCTCCTTGCTTTCATAATGCCAGCACTGCACTGTAACACGAACACTGAGATGGATGCTCAGAAATGGAGCCCTTGAGCATTTAGAGAAACTGTGATGGGCTCAGAGTGAGGTATTGAGATTACATCCCTCCAACCCTGGCAGAAGAGTCTGGTAATCCAAGCCTCCCCACTCCTGACTGCAGATCTGTGTGCTGTGTGGCTGAGTTAGGTACCCAGCCAAGAATATCCAAAACAAAACTCCTCTGTGCTTCAGGGCTGGGGATAACAGACCTGCTTACCTGTTCATCCTCAGCTCATGTATTGATGATAGTCTTCATGATAAATGACATCTTGCCGAGCAAAATATAGAAAATTACAAGAATCACCCCAGAGGGCAGCTGCTGGCAGCTGTGTACACAGAACTATACTGCTGTTCATGAAGCATTTTTTCTATTTTGCAAATTGATGCAGAGATGAAATTTCATGAGTGTTTGTTGACACTCATGTACAGCAGACAGATTTCTAAACGGGCTCTGCAGAGATGATTGAAATTCCAACTTGAGTTCCTTGCTGTGTCCATTGGCTTTGTAAAATCCCATGTTGTTTGCTGGACTGCTCTGTGATGAGAGGTAAACATGGTTCTTTGGAGCTGTGAACCCTTTGGTTGCCCCAAAGCAGCTGCTAGATGGGCACACCCCTCACAGACACACACACACCCCCCCTCATGGACACACACACCTCTCCTCCCAGGTCCCAGACCAGTAAAGTGTGTGGGAGAGACTGGTTTTCAATTACAATTCAAATGTCACAATGATAGAGTCCTCCTAATCCTTTAACAAAAGTGTGCATGGTTAAATCAAACTGTAATGCCTCAGGCTCTGGGTAGTTTTGTTGACCATCAGCTTAGTGCCAAATCTCCTGGGATATTTTCATGGATTCAGAACATGCAGGGAGTGCTCCCAGCCCTTGCTCTTGGCTGTCAGGCAGATGTAGCTGTTGAATTCCCATATGTGACCTCTTATTAATCCTGTGAGGAAGAGGAACCCTTGGCCTTCTGTTCCATGCAGAAAAGCTTTCAGTGTCTTAGCCTGGGTGAACATGTGTCTGAGAGAAGGCACAGGTTGTTTTCTGTGTGGATTGACTTCATTCAAAGAGGGAGGAAGGGAGAAAGAGGAACAAGAAAGTTTCCTGCATTTTCCCTGAGGGAGTTCCTTTCTCTGCCCTGGGCTCTCCCAGGGGCTGTAGCTGGAGTTGGCAGTGCCAGCCCAAGCTTTGCTGGCTCCTGTTCATGGCAGGGCACACTCACAGAAGGAGTTCTGTGGATTTGCTGTGGTGTTGTTCCATTACCCTGAGTTCCTGAGGGAGAGGAGACGTCATTGCTGGATAACCCAGGTCTCTCTAGCTACAGGCTGACAGTTTCTGTGATCTAAGCAAGAACCTTCTGGAGGTTTCTCTGTGTGTGCCCATTAAAGCCCTCAGAGGATCACCAGCACAGGGTTGAAGGATGGCTGGAGAATTTTCCCAACACTTTCCTGGCCTCATGTCCAGAGGGAAGGCACAGAGGAGCTTCGATGCAGACTAGAACTGCAGGAGTCCTAATGGCCTGTCATGCTGGCTGTGCTGGAGATCTGCATTATTGGTGGTGTTCTTGTAGGAGCTTTATAGCCACACATGTGACAGCCTTAATTTTGGATGTTTGTACAAGGCCAAATCCTCATCTTGGTGACACCAGTGCAAAACTGAGATTTATTATTATTTCAATTTCAGCATGAGCTCTAGGCTTACTTTGGGAACAGGATCTGACCAAGGACCACCTGTGCAGGGAAGGGATGAGGAAAACCTGGGAAGCCACAGTCCCTCTGGGTACAGAGTGCTGCAGATCTGTGTTTGTCCATTCCACGTGTGCTCTGAGTCAATCCCTTCAGTGTAAAACCTCCTGTCCCTCCTGGCTCAGAGTTTGTTTGGGGGAGGAAGACTGAAACTGGATCTTCTCTGTGGGCATGTGTCAAAATCCCATATATATGTGTGTGCAAACACACACAGAAATATGTGTATGTATTTATGTATTTTTGTTTTCATATCACCTGGGGGTGTTTTTTTCCCTGTGATTCTTTGCTAGTAGGCAACAAAGCAAATCGAAGATTAATTCCATTTAATTTTAGTGATAAAGCACATTGCAGTCACAAGAGGTTTACCATTAATGTTGGAAGACATTAAGTATTTGGGGTTTTTTTAGTTGCAATATAATAATGTTCTAGTGTAAATGTTTTATAATTATCTCATGGATTATTCATGGTTAACTTGTTAACCCGGCATTTTATGGGATATGGTCTCTGGAGTGCAAGGAGAAATTTAAAGATAAATAAATGTGAAGACAGGACCCAGCTGCAACAATGAAAATGCATTGAGGCCTTTGATTTATTTTCTGTCTGTGCTGAAGGGTGGTTTCATTCTTTTATTTATATTTTTGTGGTGATGAGCCACAGAACTTGAGTAAGTGGATGAGGTTATTTTCTATATATAGAGAAAGAAAAGAAACACTGGGAAATAAATCAAACTCTCTTCACTGTTTTTTAATCTGAAAGTGGTGCTTGAATTATTTCACCTATTGTTCTGCAGCTCAGAGGTTCTATTATTGTTGATACCGTCTCCATCTGGCGAAGCATTAATGAAAAATGGAAACCAGCAGATATTTTTCTTTACGCATATTATTGGGCCTTTTTTCTGTCTTCACCTTTCCTTCTACTTCCCCTTCTTCTCTCTTCTTTCATCCTTATTCTCATTTTAGTTCTTTAATAATTTCTTTTTTTTTAAATTATTTTTCTCTCTTTCCTTTTCCATTCTTTTCTCTGTTCCTCTGGGATTGTCTTTTTCTCCTCACTTTCCTGTGATTCTTTCACCATGTCTCACCTATTAATGTTTTTTATTGTCTGCAACTCCCTGTTTGCTCTCTCTGTTGCTCACAGGAACTTTGTGGGATCTGCTGGAGTCTGTGAGCCTTGACCTCAACCCTCTGAGGGAGGAGTCAGTCCTGGAAAAAGTTCCTGCAATTCAGAGAAACCAGGTGGCAACTTTTGGAAAAGAATTCCCAAAAGTTGAAACTCAAACCTGGACTTCCAGCCTGAATGTCCATCAGGCCTCGATAACAAAGCTGCACCAGGAAGATGAGCAGCAATAAGTGCATTGCCATGTGCCAGAGACCAATGGGCAGAACACCCTGCAAGGGCCTGAGAAGGCTCCCAGCTTGCCTGATATCCACGAAACCAAATGGAAAAGAGAACATGGCAAATGACACTTAATCCCAAAGTGAGCAAAGCTGTCCTTGCACCCAGAGAAACAACTGACAGCTGACACAGGACTGGGACCTGCAGGGATCTCTGCAGGAGCAAAGTCTCCTCTGGGAAGAGTAAAGCTTGCTGCAAACCCCAAGGTCTCCTCTGTATGAGCAGTGGGAAAGGAACAGGGTAAAACTTGGGATCACCTGAGCTTGCTGGCATCCAGATGCTTAGCAGGGTTGGGGTTTATTGCACTGGAGATTCCACAAAGAGCTTTCATCCACCAGGAGCTCTGGGCTCTGAAGAGTCTGATGGGTATCCTTAAACATTTTGGAGTGACAGTTTGGAGGGTATCTGGCAAGACATGAGCCAGAAAGACATTGCAGAAAGATGAATTCACAAGCAGAAAGTTTTAGAGAGGGTATTTGAGAATGAAAGAGTGATTCCACCAACCTTCACCGTTCATTTATTTAAATTAATGCTATAAAATGGACAGCAGAGGAAAGTCAAAACTTGCACTGATGATTTTTCATTCTCTTCCTCCCCTGCCCCTGATCTTTTATTTATTAAACTGCTCTGGGTGCACCTTTCAAATGACTTTTTTTGGCTTACTGTTTATTATGTCTTCATCAGCCTTGAAATGGCAGCTGTAGGCAGTTTGATAAATGGAAGGAAAAGCTGCCTCTGCCAGAGTCAAACTAACAAAAAATCCCTCAGTATCCATAAGCCTTTTTGTTTAAGCATTTCTAAAACAAGCACTGCTTCCCTGAAAGCATCATGAGTGAAGAGTGATGCACCAGTACTCCTGAGTGTTTCAACAAAGGGATTTTTTTATCCAGTGGTGCCCAGGGCAGAAGTTCCTCACTGGGTCAAGGAAAGGACTCAGCCTGCAGCTCTGGAGAGCAAGGGCAGAGATAGAGAGATGTGGTCTTAGGAAGGCTGAGAAAATCTTCACTCCAAAATGTGCTGGGCAGATCAATGGAGTAAATGAGGCAAAATGTATGAAGTTGGGTCCTGTTCACAGAGACTTGCAGCTTCTATGCAGCTATTTTTTACCCAGATACTTTCTGAACTCTTCATTTCCTCCCAATCCTTCTTTAAATATGAACAGCTCAATACATCCCTGGTTCACACCTTTTGTCCTTAGCACATTTATATTCCACAGCTGGTCCAGCCTGGCAGTAAACAAGGGTTTAGCTACTGTGGCTTATTGACAGTGGTGAATGCTTCAATCCCATCTGTGCAGGTACAAAATACCCACAAGAAAATAAACACCCCATAAGAAAGTGGTAAGGAGCCATCCAGGTGAAAACCTGTCATTTTATCTGCTGTAGCTTACAGCACAAATGTTGCAGCAAAGGAAGGGAGAAGGGGGAAAATCCACCACCACCACAAAAAAAAAAACCAAACCAAACCAAACCAAAACAAAAAAACAAAAAAAAAAACCCCAAAAACCAAAAAAAAACAAAAAAAAAACACACACCCAAAAAACCCAAAAAGGAATGAAAACGTGGCTTGTGAGAGGAAGAAAGAGCTCTAGTGGTGAATACTGCAGGGAGGATGACAGAGGCTTGTGCTCTGTTCCTCACTAAGCTTGTTTCAGCTCTACATGCAAAGGTGATGAATATGAAAGGAAAGAAGGCGAATGTCCCCTGGTCTGAGCTGTTGGTGGGGAATTTGCCACCATGGATCACCCTGACAGCAGGGCACCAATTCCTGACACACCTCCTAGCACCCAGCCAGGTGGCAGCACTGCAAGGACACCTGATGGGCTCTGCCAAAGTTAATAATAATAATATTATAAAAAAGTTAATAATCTTCTTGTCTCTGTCCTCACCCATTGCCTGCCTGGGTTCTGACTCTCCCTGGCTGCCTCTGGCTGTCTCTGACTCTCTCTGACTGTCCCTGCCTGTCTCTGGCTGTCCCTGACTGTCCCTGGCTGTCTCTGCCTGTCCCTGGCTGTCTCTGGCTGTTCCTAGCTATCTCTGGATGTCCCTGCCTGTCTCTGGCTGTCCCTGCCTGTCCCTGCCTGTCCCTGCCTGTCTCTGCCTGTCTCTGACTCTCTCTGGCTGTCCCTGGCTGTCTCTGGCTGTCCCTGACTGTCCCTGGCTGTCTCTGGCTGTTCCTAGCTATCTCTGGATGTCCCTGGCTGTCTCTGCCTGTCTCTGCCAGTCCCTGGCTGTCCCTGCCTTTCTCTGCCTGTCTCTGACTCTCTCTGGCTGTCCCTGGCTGTCCTTGGCTGTCCCTGACTGTCTCTGGCTGTCTCTGGCTGTCCCTGACTGTCCCTGGTTGTCTCTGTCTGTCTCTGACTCTCTCTGGCTGTTCCTAGCTGTCCCTGACTGTCCCTGACTGTCCCTGACTGTCCCTGGCTGTCTCTGGCTGTCCCTGGCTGTCTCTGACTGTCCCTGACTGTCCCTGGCTGTCTCTGGCTGTGTCACCCAGGGGCTGCCAAGGTCCTGGCTGCTTAGGGACACATCTTCCCAGTAGTGATTCCAGTGCCATGGCCACGCTGTGGGTTTTCTTTCCTAATTATGGGGAGCTACAGTCACTGAGTTGTTGCAGTCAGCCAACCCTGTCTCCTTTTTTCTGTCTGCTCCAGTCCCTCTTAAGAGCTGCCTGGGTTCAGGGTGAATTTTGCTGTTCCTTGAGGCAGGAGGAGAGTGTGGGACAGAGGGATGGGTGCTGCTTTTCACTCCCTGGAAAGATGTGGCTGCCCAAGGCCCTGCAGGCAGGGATACTAATGGCAGTAAGAGGTAAGAGAGCAGGAGGTACCTGGATGCTGTGATTCCCTGTTATTTAGAATGCATAATTGCAGTTTGTTTAACACCAAAGGATAACTGATCATTCACAGGAAAGAAGCCAGTGGTGGGGATCAATATTTCTATTGCTCTGCTGGAAAAATAGCAGAAAAGGAATGGCTCTTGAATGATTACAGCAGAGCAGAAGAAGGCTGTGCTTAAGGCTGTTTGTAGCAGGGGCCAGCAGAGGGTTTGTGCAGTGCTGGCTCTTGTTTCAGACATTCAGTGAATGAGTGTGGATGATGGACCCTGCACCCCAGATGTGGCTTGGCTGGAGACAGGGCAGAGAACAGCCATCCTTGATCTAGAGAGAAAAATTAACTCACCCTGAAGGTAAAATAAGGAACAGTAACTTGAGTCTATCTCAACTGAGCATTTCAGCCTCCATTTTCTACTCAGACCATACTGATGAATATTTTTTCTATAGGCATAAGAGTTACCAAGAGCTGACTTCACTTGGCACAGCCAGAGCTGGGTTTGCACTGGTATCTGTGGGATGCTGTAGTAGAAGCACAGACAATCTGTTTTACCAAAATGTTTTGCTGAAAGTTTTTGTTTCCAATTAAATGTTTGTTGAGCCCTTCTTGGAGGGTCTCACAGAAGGAGTAGGAGGAAGTGACTCTTCAAATGGGGTTCTGTGTAGGAATTCTTTATTATAGGCACTGACAAGGAATATGGCTCAGAATTAACTCTATCTGAGCTTGTACTTGTTTTGGTCATGAATCAATATCCTGATTTCTCATCCAGAGCTTGCAATTTTTATTTAATTATTCTGCCATGCCCTGTGAAACAGAAGACTGAGAATTGTCCCAGAATGAGATTATTTTCTGAGTTGGTTTGGGTGAGGTGGCCAAGCCTGGCTCACCGTCTGTGTTTGCACTGTTTGCACTGTCCTGGGCAGCAGCCTGGCTTTCTGGGAGCCTGGGCTGACTGAGCACATGTGCATCTTGTGCTGAGCTTACCCAGCAACAGACCACTGAGTAGTTTTGAGGAAAAAAGAAATGAAGGATCTCTACATCATAAATCAGCACTGGGGGAGCTGGGACAGGTTTTCTCTTGGGGTGTCCACAAATGCAGGCTCGGCTCCCAAAGCGTCTGGCAATCAGGGCACCCCAGTGCTCAGTCCCACAGGTTTGCCTGGCACAAGACTGACCTCCAGTGGCACTGACTTGTGTGTTTGGGCTGTAAATCTGGGGAAGATGTGTACAAACGCTCTTCAGAGGACACACGTTCGGTTTTCAGGGCAGATATTTGCTCCTTGCCTTCTTCAGACCTTTTCAGCATTAACACAGATGTTGGGGACAGTCTCCTGCTGAGCTGGTAAAAGTGACACGGTTCAGCTGAGGTGGGAAATTCTGGAAATGTTCTCATGAAATAGGAAGGAAATATCCTACCTATGGCTTCTTTCCCTGCATGCCAAAGTGGTGAGAAAGAGGAGCAAAAGAGAAAAGGAAGAAGCTGAAACTTTTGGGGCAGAGTGAATTTCACTCTGCAAATGAAATTGTGCTGCCTTTGTTTGAGGTACTTAATCCCAGGATAGTGCATGATTTGCTGCTCTACCTCTGCAGGGTGAGGGGGAAACTCATCCCAGTTTAACCTGTGGTTCTATTTTCCAGGGTGGCAAGCTGCTGGGAGGAAGTGCTTGCCTGAATATGGAGGAACCACCTGCATCATCACTCAGGCTTTCCTTCCTTTCCAGAAACCATGCATCCACTTCTAATGGTGGAATTACAGCTCTCTGATTCCTCTAAAATTGACACAGAGCCTTCCCTTTCTTATTGCTGGTGGGAGTTTGGTTCCCCTATGTCTTTGTAGAGGGTTTCTCTGTGTTTCATGTGTCCTCAGCACAGTTCTGTTGGTGGCTCTCTCTGACAACACTTTCCTCACTGTGTGAATACAGATCTCTCCTCATCCTTAGTGCAACACCCAGCTTCTGCCAGTGAGGAGTCACTTGGTGGATTTAGGACAAGGTGTCCTGGCTGGCTGATGGCTGCTAGATCTCCAACAGAAGGAAGAAGATATTTCCTGTGCCAGTGGAGAACTTCTGTGAATGGTAAGACACAGCAATGGTTATTTATCTGTGAGAAGGTGAGGAACCATCAGCTGCTAGATAGGTCCTGATGCTGATTTCCACAGGAAACCTGGCATCACAGAGTGAGGACAAGACAAGGCATGAGGGGCTGCCCTGGATCTAGTTCAGTTGTTGCATTTTTTTCTCTGAGGGGATGATCAAGGGGAGAACTGCCATTGGTGTATGACTTTTGGGCACCCAGGGCTGCACTAACCAAGAAAGATCTTTGGCCCACCACCTGTGTAGGTAATCAGAGGCCATCCTGGACTAAGTACATCTGGGATTCAGACTCAGAAAGGCTCAGATTTAGCTCAGAGTTGTACTCAGGACAGATTCCAATCACAGACTTTGAGCTGAGGCACTTGTCCCCTGTCAGAATCTGGAAAGGGGAGGTGGAAAGGTCACAGTGCCCTTGGCACTGAGCAAGAGAAGCATTCACCTGGTGATTTATGCTGGTGTCTGTTGTGAGGCTCAGGGGCTGGGGTGAACTTGGACAGGCTGCAAAATGGAGAGATGAAAAGCCTCCCTGAAAAGGAACAGCAGGAGCTGGGAGCAACTGGGAGAGGTCTCTGGAGGGAGCAGGTCAGGCACAGCTGAGCTGCCTTTCCCAAAGCCTGCTTAGCACAGGCCAAGGCCCTCATTTACTATTGACTGCAGGGATGTTTTACAAGTGCCCATTCTGGTTCAGAGAGATATGAAATCTGTCTGTAATTAAATTAATTTGGAGTTGAACATGGGCAAAGATAATGAGGTGGAAATAACAAAAGAAGAAAGATGGGAAGGTATTGCTAAGGAACAGGTCTTTTGCATTAAATCCTCTCCCTCCCCCAATGAAATAAAACCATTTTTAGGATATTTATGGCTGAGTGATGGGGCAGACAGAGCACAGGCATGGAAATGACTGCTAGATCAAGAGTTCAGAATAATAAAGGAGCTAAGGGGAGGGGTGTGACTTGGAAAGGCAGAAAGGGTGACAGCTGTGGCCAGCACAGTTCAGTGGCAGAGCTGTGGCTTTGGGCTCAGCAGAGTGGTGTCCTGTGCCACCTGTGGGTGTTTGAGGGAACCCCCCAATGCCCTGAGCCTCCACTGGGAAGTGCTCTGAGATATGGACACAAGGACTGGCCACCACCATTTATCAAGATCAGGGTCTTGCTTGTCAAAGATCAGAAACAGCCCTGCTTAAAGCACAAGGCTTTGAACTTCTCCAGTGCTTGAGCCTGCTGAGAATTCCCACTGGAGTCAAGCATCAGGGTGGAGGCTTAAGATTGCTACTCCTTGGCTTTTAGAAATGGTGTAAAATGTAATATGTTCAAGCCAAAAGGAGAATGGAAAAGAGGTCCACAGAAAGGACTAGAATATTTAACAGCCAGCAAAGCATAAGCAAATAGACAAGTCATTATCAATGAGTTTGTTTGAATTTGACAGAGCTTTCCTGCAAACATGGGGGAGGCAAAAGGTTGAAGAATTCCCCACCAGTGTGAGCTGTAATAAAGGGCCTGCTGTTTTCTGATTCTCACTCTCTGTGAAAATTGAAAAGGTTAGCCAGGTAATTGAAATCGGGACTGGAATACAAATAACAGTGTGAAAACCCTACAGCTGGCAAATAAAGTTGCAGGGAAAAGATTCAGTTCTCAGTGGAATTTCTTAGCAGCAAAAAGGCTGGATGGATGGGGGAAAGAGATGATTTTCAATATACCCGTTCCTCCTGGGAGGGAAGACAGGGAATGAAATAAGACCGGAAGGAACCAGGCTGAGACTGACGCTTATGTGAGTGTTCCCTGCTGTTAATGCAAGACACACACAAAAACTGGGCTGTGCTGAGGCTGGATCATGTCTGGCAGTCCTTGCTGCCTCTTGGAGGAGTGCAGTGGGTTTGCTGGGATTTGCTAGGCTGCCATGTGAGCCCCAGCTTTGGGACTGTTTAGCGTTATAAGCACAGAGAGCCAGCTCCACATGACTCAGCCCCTCGTCTTGGGACTGGGATCCATAACCAAAGCAGATTTATCTGGGCCAGTGTCAACTGCTGTTCATCTTTGTTATGTGCAGGAGCACAAACTGGTTTGCATCGTTTTAAGCTAAGAGCTTGCTGTGTCTCACTTCCAGTGGAGGGGCCTGCCAGTGCTACTGAAATGGAAATTTATGCCTGCTCTGTTTCTGTGCTTTGTTTTTCTGTGGGAGCAGGTAACCTGAGCTGGGAGGAAACAGTGCTGCAGGGCTTAGGGGAAGCTGAGTTTTGTGGTGCTAACCTGGCTTGTTCACAGTCAAAAACCCCTTTTTCATGCAGGATTTCCCGAACACCAAGCCCGCTAACATGCCCCAGTCTGTACATGGTTAAATAAACATGGTTAAAGGTACCTCCAGGTTCCTGTGTTAATGCTTTTTTTCCTTCCTCACTGTCTGGTGAGTTTTTCTGTTTCCCAAAACTCTGACTCTTTTAAACTATGTCTCCTGTACTTTTTTGCTGCAGTTGCTCTGTGCTGCCCAACCCACCTGCACTGCAGTCAACAGCAGCACGAAAAAACCTCTTTTTGGAGACTTTCCATTGAGTTCAGGCAGCTGTTTGGCTCTGGCAGGACAGATCTCTTCCCTGCCCTTGTCATCTCCAAAGAAGTAAAGAAAGAAAACTGCAAGGTTGCAAACAAATGCTGCAAATTCTCCACATGCTAGAGCTTTGTTGGAATTTCTGTGCCTTTGGAGTGCAGCCCAGGTGTCCCAGAGGCAGCAGCCCCAGAGCAATGGACAAAGTGGTAGGTGAGCCCCTGAGGGTGCTCTTCTCCCTCTGTTTAGTGGTGATTTAGCTGTGAGCCATTTGCTTTGCTCATTTGGAGCATGATTTTCCCACTGAGTCATTTCTGAGGGAGTCTCTTGGGTTCTGAAAAAAATGAAACAAATTGGAAGGGTCTGACAAACATACCTGCTCTGCAACAAAGAGCTCACAGCACTCCAAGGTGACTTGTGCCTGGCTGTGCTTTTCAGCTGCAGACATTATGCATAAAAACTGCCTGTAAAACACCTAAAGTAGATGACTGAAGTAGGTCAGATAAATGGTTTTAGCACAGCTTTTTTCCCCTCATTTGGCTAGAAAAAGGAGTATAGTTTCCTCTAATGGAGATCATGTTGTAGACATCTGAGACAAAGGGTCTTCTGGAAGACCCACATCTACCCAAAATATCAAACAAAATCCTGTTCCTCTGGGAAGGAGCTTGCTGCATTTCATAAAATAGTGTAAAGTGAGGATGCAAGAAAAAAGTTATTTGGGATTTTACAATAAGAATCTCAGTATTTTATTAATGAATTAGCTGTCCTAGTGGGAAGCAAATTATTCCAACAGCTCCCATACACCTAAAATTAATCCTTCTTTAAAAATTAAGTTGATTTAAGGTAATTTGCCTTTAAAACATCAGCTACAGCTTTTCAGGGTTTCAGAAAGTCTAGATGGTAAAAGAAAGTCTTCTTCTGCTGGTAGCCTATGAGCTTAGCTCTGTCTGGGTATGATCAAGGCAGGCTATTGATTACCCAGAATGTAAATGGAAAAAACGTTGAGGAAAATCAACAAACCTTGACTCTCCTGGAGAGGTTCTTACATTATGGTCCAATTTGTATGTGGCAATTTTTTTTTCAGACTCAGGGAATGGTGCACAAGATGTTCACTGTTTTTTGGTGCATGGTGACCTGCCCTAACAACAACAAAAGTGTGTTTTTCCCAGGAGAGGAAACTTGCAGAGCCCAGATTGGGCAATTTTCTGCAGTTTCTTTGGGAACTCTTTTAACCCCCAGCTCACTCTGAAGGACATTTGCCATCATTGCATTGACTTGGACCAAATTCTAAACTCAAATTTTAATCCTTGCAACAGCTTGTTTGATTTCTTGTTCATTCTGCTTTCATTATCATATTTCTCCTTACACTAATATCCATTTGATATGGAAATGCCACAGCTCAGCAATTTGCTAGTTTGTAGAAAAAGAAACCTCAGTGGGGAAAATATTACCAAGTGTCATAATGAAGGCAGAGAAAATGAGACAGCTGTGGGAAAACGGAGAGGGAGAGCAGACCTGGCTGTTCCAGAGGCTGAGAAGGAGAAATTTCTGCTTTGGGACCCTCTCCTGGCTGTGACAAGAGAGTTTTGTGCTGCCCAGTCTATAACCTCCTGCCCTGTAGGAGCAGTTGTGCAGAATTCTTGGATGCCACAAGGCTCACAAGGATTTCTGCTGGTTTTGTGCAAATATACCAGCTGAAATATGGGGTTTTTTTAAGGACTGTGACTTGGAATGAACTCTAGGTATCCTGCACTAGGTGCTGGCTGAACATTTGGGGAATGTCCATCTTCTGCTGCTCACATGGAATCAGAGGGAGAAACAAGAAGGATTTCTGGAGCATGGACCATGCTTAGGTAGACAGAGTTTAGTATGTTTATTTTCATGTTACAAATACAGATTACCATCTCTGCAGCTGAAATGTACATTTAGTTTTACTGATAAGCTGTGGTTTAAACACTTCAAAACACAGTGGTGTTCAAAAACTCTTCATACAAACTGAACAGAACTGTCCAAGTGCTGTTCATGGTGATTTTTCCAACTGGACCTGGTGTTAGATCTGAACATCACTCACTGGCAACAACCACAATTCTTCTCCCCTTTGAGTCTTCCTTGTAGCACATTTCAGACTCTCCACATTTTGTTCACAGTGCTGGAGCACTGCCCTGCTCTCCACACTTTCTGCTCACACATTTGCACATTTCCCAGAGGGAAACAGAAGCAGAGAAATAAATCAATAGACAGTTCTGTCTCCAAAGTCACGCTTGATTTCAAATAAATACAGTTTTATCACAACAGACCACTCTGGGGGAAGGAGAGCTGTTCTCCATTTTTGTGCAACAGGAGTTTTTCTCAGCCAGTTGCCAACATTTTTCAGCAGTTGGCTATGAAAGCTCCTTAATGTATAAATAAAGGAACAGCATCAGCTTTCATGACATCTCTATCCATCTTCCTGTTTTTTTCATCTTTGGATCCAGCTTTCAAAATGAAGAGGTAAATATCAGAGCAGAGTGATAAATAACTCAAGCACTGACCTTTTGGGAAGAAAAGCCTCCAGTGGGCATTGACTACATTCAGGGACAATGTGAATCAACTGTTTTCTAGAGATCCTCCCTCGGGAGTGAGGGGTACCAAGCTGTGCAGTCACAGGGAACTTAACTCGAGTCTCCAGTTAGTCTGCATTTTTTTCACTGCATTTATTTTATTTTCAGCAGAATTCAGAGGAGTTTTGACATGTCTCTCCCAATGACACTTTACAGAAGGTTTTTTTTGGTGCAAGACTAAATGTTTTCAGCTTTGATTTTGATATTTGGCCAAAAAATTCGGTAGCTTTTGCTTTTCCATATCACTGCTTTTGGCTGACAACAAATTAAATTTGATAAATTAAATGTGATAAAAACTGATTTAAGGACAAGAAAATAAGTTAATTCAGAACCAGGTGATTTCATGATGATTTACTTCTCACTACTTCTCTTCTAAAATTTTTCCATCCATGCACATTCCTCCCACCTCTTCTTCCCCTTCTTCACAAAAACTTTTCTCTTCCCTTGGGACAAAACCATGGCCACTTTGTTTAAGGTCACATTAAATCTTCACCCCCCAACCTTTCTCTGCAGGTTTCTGTGCTCACCTGCAAGTCAAGGGATGCATGTCCCAGCCCTGGGCTCTGCAGCTGAAGGTTGGGATTGTCCCATGAGGAGAGGAGAGGAGAGAAGGTATCACTCGAGGGTGTCTCTCACTCAGGGTTGGCTCTCTCTGCACCAGCACAAGGTGCTGTCTCACCCTAAATGCATAAAAGGCATTGAAAGAGCCACAAAAGCTGGCAGAGGAATGTCTCCAGCCCATGCTGGATGGTGACTGTCTCCTCACCCCTTTGGCTGGTGTCTAGGACAGATTTCACACAGCTGGGACAGGGAGGAAAACCCCAGGGCTCTGTGAGGGATCTGCACAAGGGAGGCACAGGGTGAGGGAGGAAATCCAGCACAGGCACTGCCCAGGTGGTTCCCAGGTAGGATCACAGAGCCTGGAGCAATGCACAGGCAGCAGAACAGGGACCTGGGCAGCAAGGCACCACTGCCATGGCCTGCCCAGAGGGAAAACACACTGTAATCTCTGGCAGAGGGAAAAATAATGCAAAATTTCTGCTTAGAAATGTCACTGGTAAAATGCAAGTGTCCACTTGGGGGTGGCAAAACATTTCAGCTGTGTCTTGAGGGAGCAGGAATGGCCTTTTCTCTGAAGGGCTTGTGTGAGGCTCTTCCCCTCTCCAAGGCTTGTTTCTCAAGACTGCAGGTGGTAAAAAGAGTCTGAAAATATTCCCCTCATGCTCCAGGAAAAGGGCAGTCTCCAGCTGCCATGAGTCTCCCACCTTGGAGTCCCACAGTGAGAATCAAACAGAAAACTTTGGGGCAAACAGAGAAAGAGGCTGTGGTAATCAGGAGCACAGTCCCTTCCTCCTTGGTAGGAAATGTCATCTGGATCCCCTGTGACCAGAATGGAAAATGTCTTTATGCACACAGTGTATCATCTTCCAGGAGCTAATGCTGTTATTTGCTGTGATAGCTCTGTGTTCTCTGGCTGTGTAAGTGAGTGCCAGTCCCTGGTGACACTCTGGGATGATTCTCTGTGGCAGTGCGTGCCAAGCCTGAGCCCAGCCTGGGGACCAAACCCAGCCCTGTGTCAGGATGCACACAGGAAGCATTTCCCTGGAACACAATGAACAGGCTTTGAAATGTGCGAGACAGAGGTTTACAAAATTCTCTATCACACAATGAACCCTCCCTTGGCAAAATTCTGTAGGGTCCTGTCCCTGCAGTCAGGAATTTGTCACTTGGATATGGGTGTACTGCCTTCAGGATCTGTTTGCACCACAGGGATGCAGGAAAGTTTTTCAGACCTTATATTGTGCTTTGTGGCAAAAACTGAATTTAATAGATGCATTATCAATGCAAAACTTCCCTTTTTATTGCCCTTATATAAGGTTTGTCCCAATTCCCTCTGTTGTGAGTGCTGTCCAGGCTCCTTCCTGGTGATTGCTGATCCACATGGATCTCTGACTTCTGCAATCCACCTGGTGCAGGAGCAGTGAAGCCTGCTGAAGCACAAGCACAGGGCTTCACTGGTGGAGACAGCACATAAATATCTAAGGCTGAAGGAATGATAAGAAGCTCAGAAAGCAAAAGTTTGCTTTACATTTATTTTACAGTTGTTGGCTCCCTGGTTCCTCTGGCCCAGAAACAGCTGTTGCTGGTAGCTGGGGTTTATCAGCCCAGCTCTGAGCTGCTCTCATTCTTGCCTGTTTGCCAATGCTGACAGCAGAGGTTGCAACAGCCATACCTCAGAATGTTATACCAGAGGGAAGTGGGCCTGGCTTACCTAAAGCTAGAAGTGGGGAGAGAAAGCTTATACAGGAAATTGTCCTGTTTCAAAATAAGTAAAACCTGATGTTTTGGTTGCTACACAAGAAGCTGTTTGGTAAGGCTTGGCCAAGCTGATTCTCTCTCCTGTGCTGGCAGTGTTGGGAGTGTCTCTCACCTTTCGAAGCAGCTCTTTGCTGGCACAACTTGCTGTGGGCAAACTCCCATTTCCAGCCCTCCCATTGGCTTGGGGGCAGTACAGTGCCTCCCTAACCCACCCTAAATACAGCCTCCTCCTTTGTTCATTCAGTGGGACACCTCCTGAGCAATTCTTGCTGAAATCACTCTTTAGGAAGTTTTCTTCTGCTTTAGTTTCTTAATTTTCTTAAGCTTTTCTCTCACCTGGATCACAGCACAGAAAGTCACAGGCCAGTGGAGAGCTGAGAGCTGCTGACAGATGTCCTGTGAGTGCCAGGGAGGCTCGTGTTTTCAGCAGAGTCCATGAGATTGTGGTCCCCAATCGCAAACATGCTCTTCTGGGATGAAATCTTGCAGGTGGGGTGTTTAGGGGCACAGTGCTTGCAGCAAGGAGAAATCACACTGAGGAAAGCCATCCTGAAGCGCTGGGACAGCAGGTTGTAAATGATGGGGTTTGTGGCAGAGCTCAGGTAGAAGAAAACACCTGGGAGAATAAGGGTGGGGGGAAGAGAAAGACATTTGTTTGTGTGTGAAACTATCTCAGAAGAGGAAAATCTCTTTATTGCCTGTACAGCTCCACTAAGCTTGGATGCAAGGGTGGAGACAGCAGCAGTGGAGCTCTGCTGCCTTCCTGGCACAGGCAGAGGGATGTCTCACCAAGGTTAGCTCAGCTTCACTGCAGTGAAAGGAAAGTGGGGGAAATTGTGAATTGGAGCTCAGTCTCTCCAGCTGTTCAGGAACCAGCTCTCTCTTGAGCTGCCCTGACCTGCCTCCAGCACTGCCCTCATCCCCACAGCAGGATTTGCACAGCTGGTGCCCCATCAAAGCTCTCAGAGGATAACTTCCAGCCAGGGGAAGCTAATTTCCTACAACTCACCAGGACAATGGCAAAAGATTGGATTTGTCTGAGCTGCCTAATGGCCACATTCAGAGTTTTCCCGTGGCAGACTGAAAATAAAATTCCTCTTTGAAAAGCCCTTCATTTTATGGTTGGCAGGGCCATAAACATTTGGTTTCATCACCCAGTGCTGAGCAGTATGTAAGGCTCTTGCATTTGGTAAGGTTTCCTATTTGCCCCAGAGAGCCTGTGGAGGATGCTGCCTGCTCCTGTGTACTTCTTAAAAGCAGCTGAATGACAGCAGTCTTTACTTCTGAACATGCCCAAGAATTCAAAGGAGTTAGTAATGATGCATGATATCCTTTCTTTTTTTTCCTTTTATTTTTTGTGATTTTGACAACATGTACAGATCTTGAAAGCTGCAGAAACCTGCCTGCAGTTTTTATTCAGGCACAGTTCTCATCACTGCCCACCAAACCTCAGGAAGGCTTTCCACACAAGTCTCATGTTCCCTACAAGATAAATGACTACACATTCCAAGTAAAACCACTCAAAAATACTTTTTTTCCCCTGTCCCTGTGCAAGTGGAAGAAGAAACCTTTACCTGACACCACGTGGATTAAGTTGAAGGTATTGGCCAAGGGCTCAGTCCATTCCACAACAAAGCTGAAGAAAAGTCGGTCTATGTGGAATGGAGCCCAGCAGATGGCAAAAACTGTCACAAGGACAACTGGTGTGGAGAAAGGGGAGAAGGAAAACAGGTCAGAAATGGGAGGATATGGGAGGTTCACCAGCCTGCACAGGGCAGAGAGCTCATAAAGCTGGATGGGAGACTTTGTGTATCAATTGTATTCACAGTTTCAAAACTTTGCCATCCTTTCTGTCTTACCATTACCAACTAAAAGAACAATCTTTCCATTAATTTCTGTGTTGGATAATCCAGTGCATGCACACAGGGTGACGTTCAAACAGAGCAGGAAACAGCCAGGCAATGTTGGGGTATATGTGGAGGCCAAACCCATTCCAGGCTCAGAAAACCAGGCTGACTCCAAGGTGCAGTTTGGTGTAATGCAAACCAGATGTACATTCTGTAAAAATGTAAAAGATTGATTGTTTGCACTCTGAAAAAGGGGGATCCTCCCTGGAGGGCGGCAAGAGCTGGTTTAGAGTGAAGGATGTTGGAGAATTGCCATGCAAGCATCTGCCATGAAGGTTTCCTCCCCTCCTCTTGTGCTAGGGAGGAAAATTTGCTTTCCGAGCAAATTTTTTTCTACTCTTTTGGTAGTTACCCCTGATGCTTCACTCCTGCAAGTCCAGGTACAACAGAAAAAGTATTTTTGTTTAATATGTCAACTACTCATAACTCTTGTATCCAATGGAATTGCTCAATACCCTGCAGGGTCTGGTCACACTCCTGCTCGTGGTAAATAAAGCACAGAAGGACTTACACAGCATCTTGGTGACTGATCTCCTGGATGGCCTCTGAACATTCACAGCCATCTCCTCCACTTCCAAAGATTCATCTCCTCTCAACTGGCAAAAGGAGGGAAACCAAAGGACAGCTTAGACAAGAGACCACATCCACACCAGATATAGACTGATATTTTGGTAGTTGTAGTTTGAGAAAGCAAAATTTGGGGCCACTCGGGACTCATTGCAAAAAAAACCCCCTGCATTTAAGTTTCCGTTTTTGTCTAAAAAAACATGGAAACTTTAGGTTCAAAACAATCTGCAGATTACAGCAAATTTGCATTTCAAATCCCCACTTACCTTTTCTCAATGAGTCAGTATTTGGTTCACAGTTTTTGTTCTATTTCAACAGTATTTTGCTAGGCATTATTTTCTCTTCTAGCAAAATATTGTTCGTTTGTTTATTTTCCCCACAATTGTGTTCCCCACAATTAAGCACAAACCAATGATCCAAAAAATACCCAGAGAGGCCTGAGTACAACACAGCTGTAATCATTGGAAAAAATCCTGTGGAATTCAAGGGAGTTTGTTTCATGTCCTGTGTTGGGAGTAGTTGATATTCAACCCATCTAATGAACAAACCCCAGAAATTCTGCCTTGCAGATGGGCAGGGTGCATGATACACACAGATTTAGCCACACACTGCTCAGGCACAACAAGGACAGATTTTTCTCCAGCAGTTTTTCCTGGACTTCAAAAAAAAAGGGCAATATATGTATAAATGTAATATGAATAATAGAATAAATATTATAAATATCAATATAAAAATGTAAATATAATAGAAATATATTTTATTATATGTTTATAATTAAATTATAATTATATAAATATATAATTATTATAAATATAAAAATATATAAATAATTTATGAAGAGCAATAATCTGATCATCCCTGGAATTCATCCCCAGTATGTTTATGATGAGAAGACTGGTGCTGTGATGAAAAGGTCAGGTTTACATAAACAGGGCAATTGGTTTGAATACCAAAGAAATCATATTTGGCAAGTCCATTTGGTCCCAGCTTCCTGCAGTGGGAATTCCTGATTAGCCAACAACTTTGTCTGTTTTCAAGTAGAGAAACTGGAACCTAATTATACATGAGACAATATCAGGAATGAGGGAAAAGACAGTAATCACTCTGGATTTGTGAAAGCCTTGTGAAGACAAGCCAGTTGTGCTGTTTGCTTTTGCCTTTTATACTGTGGCTTTGCTTTCTGATTAATAATACTTTTCCGTAAGGATGATGAACTGAACCCTTCTTTCAATGTTCCCTTTATTCTATTTATAAGAGGAAAAACATATACATGGAATTATAGTCATGTATAGTGCAATTCAGCCTCTCATATTTTACATTATTCCCCTTGTAACTTTTAGTCATAGCCACAGTTGCTTAAGGAAAAGACTCAGCTGATTTGTAACACATCTACTGATGAATGATCAGATTTATTAAAACCCCTGGATTCCCTTCAGTGGTTTTCAGTCTCAACAGTAATCTATTCCAGGCATATTCCAAAGCCTCAGAGAGTAGAGTGTGCTGATGCTGTAATAAATTAGACACATGTATCTTTATTTTCCCCCTTCCTCCTGTCATTTTGAGGATGCTGTAAGGCTCCTCTTCAGCCTCAAGTGATGAAGGTGCAACAGGTAAGCAACTGCAGTTTAATGAAACAAAGAAACATTACAAACAGGGAAGGAAAAAAAAAAAATAAATGAGTCCATGGCAAAGGTTGTAACTTGAGTTAATGCCAATGGTTTGAGAGGGCTAGAACCCCGGCCAAGGTACTTTTACATCCCTGTGATGTATGAGGCTGTGTAGGTTTGAAATGAATGCTACTCTTTCACTGCAAGAGGATTAAAAGTGACTGGAGCAAGAAGCTGAAAATTGGATTTCCCTCCTCCCAGATTTTTATTAGCTACAGCATTTCACGACAGAAATCAAAAGGCTGAGTGAAATTAGGGTCTCACCTCTCCCCAGAAAAATATAGTGAGGCCACTCTGCAAAATGACTGTTTTCTGTAATCTGCAAAAGAGGAACTGTTTTCTGTAAACTCCTTGGCCTGTCTGACACTAGTGGTGATAACAGTTTCTCTCAAGCTGATGGAAAAATTGATATTTAAACCCCACAAGGCTTCTGCTAAAGATATTTTGGAGGTTTGGCTGAAGCAGTTGCTGCTGAGCTGCAGCCTTGGTGTGCCCTTAGCTGAGCTGTGCTGGGCTCAGCAGAAATTAGCCAAAGGCAGTCACCATCCACAGATGATTCTGGGTGTGTAACAGCTGGGCATTTGGAGGGAGAAATAGATTTGATGATAAAAGCTGGACCAGATGTGCATTGGCAAGAACAAGTTGTCTTGCTTCAAAGACAGCTGAAGTAAAGTTTCCACTATATCCAAATTATTATTATTATTATTAATTTTTTTTTTTTTTTTTTGAGGGGATGAGAGACTAAGAGAAAACTGGAGTCTTGGGAGAAGAATCATCCAGCCTACGCTGTCAGAAACCCTTGTT
Organism: Haemorhous mexicanus; assembly: GCF_027477595.1. Taxonomy (NCBI): domain Eukaryota; kingdom Metazoa; phylum Chordata; class Aves; order Passeriformes; family Fringillidae; genus Haemorhous; species Haemorhous mexicanus. The sequence continues at coordinate 6,121,411 of NC_082355.1, read as the reverse complement.
CAATAGAGTATGACTTTTAGACAAGCAGTGATCCGCACCTACACCTGTGTCATTTTAGGAATCAGTTTGAAAGAAATGGGCAGGGACCTTGCACTGAATCCTGTTGCAATGCAGACTTCTCCCCAAGCAATCCCATCCCATCTCACTCAGTGCCCCAGGGATGAACTTCCACGAGCAGCTACTGCCCAGTGTTCTCATCTCCTCCCTCTCCTCTCCCTCCTCAGCTCTTTGGCTGCGGCTTGCAACCAGTAGTTCAACAGCTGAACTGGGTTTGAGGAGCCTGGATAATTTAGGGATTTGTCCATAAGGTATCTGTGATAGGAACCCCGTGAAGGAGGCAGCAGGAAGCTTCCCCAGTCAAGCCTAACGAGTTTACAGTGCAATGATCACTGTCCTCTTCTTTACTCTGGTGCTTGACTGATCAATTGACCAGAACACTGCAATATCAAACCACCAAGCCTTAAAATCATATCCAAGAAGATAATGTGGTAATCAACCATTTCCCAGTGAAAAAGAGAGATGTATTTTTACATTTTCCAAGGGATTAAATTATAAATTTACTCAAGTACCCTATGGCCCATGTTTGCTCCTTCTCACAGCTGCTTGGCAGGTCCCCTGTCCCCATCTGCATTGCATCCTGAGACTGTCCAGCACTGGCAGAGCTTGAGGGAGAAAATGGTGAAGAAATGCCCTTTCTACAAAGTCTGAATATGAAAAGGTCATGTCTCTGTTTGCTGAATTTGAGCTGTTGTACAACCTTTGGATCAACCCTGAGCTTTTCCACTACATTCTGTGAGTGATACATGGCACTCAGGAGACTGCAGGGTGCTGCTAAAGCCTCACTGATTTCCTCCTCTGTGAGTAGATAAAAAGTGTCTCCTCTTGGAAAATGATATATATTCATCATTCTTCTATCACTTCTGTTGAAGAAATGAAATCATCTTGCCTAGTGCAGCTTGGAGATAATGCAGATCTAGCCAGGACGGATCCTGTTAAAATTTGGAAGTCTGAGCTGGATATACAGAAAAACAGAGTCAGAAACAGTGAACATGACTGTCTTTAGGAAAGACAGCTTGAACAAATGTGTGAATTTGCAGAAGTCCTGGGGGATGAGCCCTCATCTGGTACTGAGCTTCTCTTCTGGGATGGGGTATAGGAATATCTGCTGCTGCAAATAGAAGTTATTGCAACCTTCAAGTCTTCCTTCTATAAATTCAGGGATTTCTCTTTTTCTTTTTGTAACAACTCTGTTTTCATCACCTTTCATTCCCTTCAGGTCTAATTTTGCAAAATAGTATTTGAAGCTATGTAAGAGACCCTTCAAGAGCCTCCAGAGATTTGGGATAGTTTAACCCATTCACTGCCTCGAGGATCTGCTCTGTGCTGTGGATTTCTGGCAGATAATCCATTTTTTTCCCTGGGTAAGTAAAAATTGCTTCTGTATAATTTCAGGTAACGTAAATATCAGCCACCACAACAAAATGATATATACATCAGCAGAGATTTGGTTGAGTTTCTTGCATATTATTTAATAAGTTCATTTGTTTCCCTTTCTTGCTATGGGATCAGATCTTTGTAAACTTCAAGTTACATTCAGTGCAATAAAATGGCATTTTTATTGTCTAAATGTCTGTAACTTATGAGAAGAAAGTGGTCATCAAGTCACTGTGATTAGCAGTGCATCTCAGTGTTGTGCTAGGTAGTTTTATAACACTGTGATCCTGATTGTTTTATCCACACATTTACATGATGGATACTTGTCAAAAGTAGTTTCAATTTCTGAAGAGAGAATGAATATAAGCTCTAAGGTAGCCTGGTGAAACAAGGCTGTAGTTACGTGAAGAAGTGATGGCTGAATTTTCTAGCTGCAGCAATAAGGTAGCATTTCAGTTTATGAGCTTTGTGAGTTTTAACAAGTGAATATTACCACCAGCTCCAGGGAAAGAAAAGAAGAAAATAATGCAATGGAAATTCTTTAGTCACAGGGAAAGGGAAAATAAATAGTACACAAGATTCAATCACTAGCCATCTTCTTTTTATTCTTTTCACATTTTCCTTTTGGTCCATTTCTTTCTGGTCCCTACTGCAAAGGTGTAAATCTCTGAGAGGCTGGAATCAACATACAGACTTGGGTGTTTCATTAACATTCAGATGTGAGCAGCAGTGATGGTAAGTTTTCATTAGAAGATTGGGGTAAATTAGCTATCTTAATAGCTAATAGCTATCTTAATTTCAGAACAGGCTTTTACCAGAGAAGAAGTTGGATCTACTATTTTCAGAGGTTTGAGAAACACTTTTGCTGTTCTGGGGGAAAAACACGGGCGACCAAAAAAAAAGGCGCAAAACTCACTCAAAAGCCACATATAGCCACAAACACACAAGAATGAGCCAAGGCAACACTGAGCACAGTTGGAGCAGGACTTACTCGTAGCCCCATCAGATAGTACAGCACACTTATCACCCCCATGGGCAGCACATAGAAGAGCAAAGAAGTGACCTGGACAATACAATTGTAGATCCACAAGGGCACCACCACGGTGCAGGTGGCAGAGCCGGGCAGCAGGGTGCCGTTGGGGAAGTGCTGCAGGACGATGCCGTGGGTGCCCGTGTTGGGCAGGGCGAAGAGCACGGAGAGCAGCCAGAGGGCCAGGATAGTGCTGCGGGCACGGCGGCGCGTGCTGGCCAGCTTGGCTCGCAGCGGGTGCAGCACAGCCACGTAGCGCTCCGCGCTCAGAGCCGTCACGCTCAGGATGGAGGCGAAGCACACGGTCTCGAAGAGAGCCGTCTTCAGGTAGCAGCCCACGGGCCCCAGCAGGAAGGGGTAGTTGCTCCACATCTCGTACACTTCCAGGGGCATCCCAAAGAGCAGCACCAGCAGGTCCGAGACCGCCAGGCTGAACAGGTAATAGTTGGTTGGCGTCTTCATGTTGCGGTGCTTGAGGATGACGAGGCAAACCAAGAAGTTGCCCACCACCCCCACGATGAAGATCACCGAGTACACCAAAGCCATGGGCAGGAACAGGTGGCTCCGTCTGGGCCCGCACAGGAAGGTTAAATAATCCTCAGTGCTGTTTAAGTATCCCCTGAGGCGTTCTTCGTGTAGAGCAAGGTGGTTTAACCAGGAGAAATTGCTGACCCAGGCCATTGCTGGATCTACTGAAATGTCTCACAGCTGAGGTTTGTTGTCCTTTCTGTTTCTCTGTGCAAGTTTGCTCACTTTTTGCAGGGAGAGGAGGAGGGGGGCAGCTGCCTTGCCACCCCTGGCAGCACAGAGCCACCGAGGATGTGAATGAGTGTGTTTGCCTGGCTCTGGGTAAGGATTTGCTGCTCAACAGCTGTTCCCCTGCCAGAGCCCCTGAGCCAGAAAGCCCCTCCTTTGCCACATATTCATTGGCTCGCTAAGTGCGTTAGATTATAGTGTACAGAAAGAGGTTCCAGCCACTTGCATCAGCTCGCAGGGCTGATGCATGCACAGAGTCACAAAAGTGGGAATTAGGGAGCTGCGAGTCTGAAATGCGGTATACAAAACCAGATGCAGGTTGTTTGTTTATGTCAGAGGGTGGGAAAGCAGACCAGAAACACCCCCAAAACTCAGTCCAAAAAGCTTTTGCAAAATTATAATGGTGCTACATCCTAGTTATGAGCCTCAAGCAAAATGCAACAAAACAAAAGATTCTGGCATGATTTTGTTGTTCAAATCTCTGCTAATTTTTATTTTCTGTTGTCTGCGGCAGCAAGTACTTGGAGACAGAGTTTGATCAGTAGAAAGCCAAATGGTTTCTGTAGCCATTTCTGTGGAATTATAATGTTTCAGCCTTTTTTTAAACACTGCAATTGTTTTTCTCCTGAGGTCTGACTAAAGATTTTAATTGCAATTCTTATTAACATAAAAATATTTTCTAACTTCACAAATATGCTGGAATTTGATCCTATATTCTTAGAGAGCCTTGGTTTGGGAATATTTCTGTACAGCATATTATTCCATATTTATTGCCTATGGGGCATAAACTTCTATAAAATCTTATTTCTTCATGAATGACAAGCATTCTGCAAACACACTTTCTGAGTCAAAAAAATAAGTGTCTCCTGCAAGCACCACGGCTGTGCCAAAATAGATCATTTAGCTCTGTATGAATGCTTGATTCCTTCCTGAATTTCTCTAAAACAAAAAATGTCCCAAGTCTGTGGATACTATTTTCTAAAATTCAGAAAATATTCAGCTGTTTGGAGATGAAGAGGTGCAAGGTCTGAGGGCTAATTGATGGGATTTTTGTCAGCTTGGTGTGTGATTTGTCTGCCCAGAGCCTCTCATTAGCTCTCACTTCTGAGTACCTGCCCAGTCCCCTCCTTGAAGCCATGTAAACCTTTTACATCCCTGCCATCCTTTGGCAAGAAGCTCCTTGAATCTGCTATTTGTACGTGTATCTCTTTCTCTGTTTGACCGCTTAGCTTGACCTCTCAAGGAAAAAAATGATTGTTCCAATAAGCACAGACTGCCTCCAAAACAGCAGCAGTGCTTGAGGGACCAAGGGTTGGTGCCTTTGAGGCACATTCAAAGTGTGGAGCCTGGGAATCACTGAGCAATCATTTAAAATGTGAAAAACATGGAAGGTACCACAACAACCATACTAAAAGGCAGAATCAAGTCTCTTGTGATGACTTTCAGACCTGCTGGAATTATCTCACACATAAACTGCATCAGAAGGACCCATCTCATTTATTTCCAGCATGGCACAGAGGGATTTTGTTCAGCAGATCGAAAAGTTTTACTGGATTATTGAATAACAAATGTGCCCTTTTGACCCATTGCTCCTTTCATTAAGGATTCATTTTATGGCTATTCCTTGCATTTTAACAATGTTAAATTTGATCTTGATCTGCTGCTGATGTAAGAGGTAGGAGCAGAGGAATCATTAGTTGGGTTCTTGGCTGACACCAGGATTAACTCTTTCAGAGCACAGCAGAAGACAAGTATTTGAAAATTTTTGCAGGACTAAACATTTTCTGTACCTCTGCTTCACTTTCTTTTTTCTTTTTTTTTTTTTTTGGTTTATTTATGCCTTTTGTTGTTGTTTTTTTTTTTTTTTCTTTTCTATAATTACTTAATACTTAATTTCTTTCCATTTCTCCCTTTTCTTTCCCTGGTAAATTCCATCATTCCACTCCACACTGCAGCATACCTGAGGTGAGTAAATCCTTCTGAAGTAGCTACCAAATTGGCTTCATTTTTCTTCTTGCACATTAACCTCTGTAATGAAACTGAAGTGGAAGACTGAGTCTGTTCAGCTGGAACCCAGCCTTACAGAAAAGGAAACCAGAGAGGTTTGAGTTATTTACTAAAAAGCTAAAAGGGCAGTAGCACCCACTGTGATCTCTATGAGAGGAAAGCAATGGGCTGTGCAAACTCATCAGGTCACCTCAAAGTGTGGATGTGCCAGACCCACCTGTGCCTGCGTCCACTTGTTTTCAATCCTTTCTGATCCTGCTGAGCTCAGTTGCTGAAAGCCTGTAAGAATAGAAGCAGAAGAAAACCAGATAACCAATGGACCAATGTTGCTATGACCACGACTGTGTTGCAGATGGAGAGGACAAAGAGAGTGGAAAATATATTTCAGTTTATTTCTCAAAGCTTTATTTGTGTTCTATATCATATCTGTCTCAATAAAGATAGAAGAATGTATCCAACCAAAGACTTGCTCTGGCTCTATATGAATGGAAATATTTTATTTTTACAACCGGGACAGAAAATAAAAACAGATTTTTCCTTATGAAAGTAATTTTAAAGCATTTGATATTTTTCTTTATAAAGCAAACCTCATTGGTGCTTGCTTTTATACACTGGAAGGAAGAGCTGCATGCTGGCCTTGGAATTGTGCAGCTTTATACAATAGCAATGTAATGAACGAAATGTAGTATTTCCATTAATGTAGTGTAATATCGGCAACATTAACCCAGACAAGATTTTTGGCATTGTGCAGGAGTCACAGTGAGACACTGGCCATGTCTTCATGCTGGTGATGTCTCTTGTGCCACGTTTGCATTGTGGAATGTTTCCCTTTCCCAGTGGAATGTGCTGCAGCACTTCCCTGGATTCCACTAGGAACAGCAAAGTGCACACTTAAGGAGGGCTGAATTCAAGCACCTTCCTGTTTGTCAAACCCTTGTAAGGGCTCCATTAACTACTTCATATGAGTACCTGGTGAGTAATTGTGAAATGGGAAAATTTGGCACATTAATCAAAAGAGGCAGAGGACAGTGGAAGTTATTCAGGGTATGGAAAATGGATAAATGCTCCACTGGCCCCACTGACAGAGGGGTGAGGGGTGTACTTTGAGCTGTGAGCCATTCTGATGGACTTTTCTGAACATTGGTTTATCTCAGAATGGAGACTTGCATTCATGCAAAACAAGCTGGTTTTGGATATTTTTATCTATGTAGTGAGACAAAGAGGTTTCAGCATGATATGCTCTGGTTGTGGATCTGGAAGTAATTGAACTGTGTGAATGCTCTGGAGTGCCACACAGATCAATTCTGTTGGGTTCTGTCAGTGCAATCCTGCTCTGACTTGTCCACTTGGAACCCAGGACTGGACCTGGCTTCTCTCAGCAGAGCTGCAGGGGATTTTGCTCAGAGTTTCCAGGAAAATGCTGCACTTCTTACTGTGCACACACCTGGAGGTGTGTGCACCCAGGACCTCTCCAAGCCCTTCCAGTGAAGCAGGAACTCATCCTGCTTCACTGGAAGGGCTTGGAGAGGTCCTGGGTTTGCCAGAATTCTCGGTGAGAAGCTCCAATATTTTTTATCTTCAGCAGGTGAAGCTTGGCTTTTTCCCTCATTTGTAATTTCCTTTAGCAGATTCTCTTCTTTCAGTGGTTTCTCCCCTGCAGTTTGAGGATACTGAAGGCAGGGGCAAAAGCCTTTAGAGGTTCTGTGTGAGGGAGCTGCTCTCCAGCCTGTCTGAGCCTGAGTTCCCTGCTCCTCTCATGGAGCTTTCCTGAGTTGCCCTTGGGGCCACACAAAGTTCTGAATTGCAGATTCAAACTCCCTGTTTAGATCCTTGGAGGACTTGGCAGAACTTGGTTTCTGTCTCAGAGGAATGCAAAGAAAAGGATGCAAATAAGAGGGTGCAGAGCTGGAAAGCAGAAATGTTAAGGGTTACTGCACTGAAGACATGAACACAATTTCCTAGAAAAATATAGCCCCATTCCCCTTTATAAATTCCTGAGCTATCATTATAGCTCATGGATTTGACTTTTTTTTCTCTGAAAGGCCTGTTTGAAATGTTCCCTAGAGTAGCTGGAATGTGAATCCCTGTTTTCCTAAGTACCTCCAGTATAAAATTCAACATGCCACCAACCACATTGGTACATTCTATGCATTTTCTCCTCTTCAAGGCTGGAGGGTGGACCTGCACCATAACAAAAGCTGGATCTGCAGTAGCCTTTCCATGCCTCATTGTAAGTCACTTTGCAATTACCTTGGCTCTTCACAGAGAGCTTTTCCATGGCTGTGCATGACATCTGAAGTCCCCAGGATATCAATCAGCACACATAAGAAGTGGATTTCATGACTACAGTATAAAATACCAATAAGGGCACCTCTTTGCCTGGAGCAGCTGGCATCCTACACAGGCAGTGCAGGCACAGGCCACTTCAGGAGTGGAACACATTTTGGCTAACTTTAGTCATTAAAACAAGCAAATGAGTCTTCACAGATATTTTAGGCTCCTACTTTAGTCAATAATGGAAATAGAACCTCCAGCAGGGCTTTCTCCTAAGCCACAGCACAAGGTGAGACACATGACATGGAGTAGCTTAATTTTTCTCATTGTCTGCAGAGGGGAAGTGGGTAATAACTTTGACAGCAGGCTTATTAAACAGAGATGAATTTAGACCTCAGTTTTGTACAGTCTTTTCCATGCCCTTCCCATCTGGATTTAGAGGGAGATTTCATTTTCGAGAAGATGTTTAGGACAGCTGAAAACAGGGCCAGAGAGGCGGCCAGCAGGTCCGGGGTGAGGACAGATCAGTGCTAAAATCACTCCCTACTCCTCTCTCACCCAGTGGGGAGGTCCCTATTGACACATTTTCAACAATGGATTGCTTTGTTAGTGTTGACTCCAGAAATTACTGGGAATGATGTATTTTGTTTTTAGAAAGCCTTTTGTGTGTTTGTGTCTGTGTGTGTGCTCATGCTTTGAAGAGGCAGTGGGGATGTGGTTCGGTCTTGATATTCAGGAAAACAGCAAAATGAGCTGAAAATGAACCCTGATACAGAAAATCTTGTGATACTGAATGTGTCCATCATGTCTTGGTTTATGTGGAGGAAGAGGAAAGGATTGTCATGAGAGAAAATGTCAGAAGTCACAAGCAGGGTACAGGATGAGTCAGGTTGTTTGAGTCAGGAGGGGTCTGGTTCTACAGCACTCAGATTTACGTGGGAAGGATCAGATGATTCAGCACCTCCCTGTGGCTCTCTGCACCCATTCCAGTTTCCACACTCCCCTGCATCTCTTCCTCTCCTCGTGCTAGATGTTTCTCAGGAGAGCTGGACTCACTTGGTTGTCTGACCCAAAACAGACTTAGCTTCCCTGACACAGCAAAGATTTTTTTTTTCAACTCACATCTATTTGGATTCTGTCCCACACTTGGGGTTCAGGCAAGGATTTTCTTTCAATGGAAAAAAGGCCATCCATATCCTAGAGCCTGCATTGTGCCTGGATATGTGCTAGACAGACACACAGGGGACAGAAGGAACCACAGAGACAATCTTAACATATTCAAAGAAAGGTAGGGGTGTATTGTGTCACTGGAGGTGGTAGACAGTCAGGAATTTGCGACAGGACAACTGGATCCATCAATGAAAATGATAAATGGGGCATGTGGTATCATATATAAATCTAAGAGAAATATTAAGAGAATTTCTTTTCTGAATGTTTCCTTCTTTAAGGGTTGGTGGAAGCAGCTTGGCTATAAGAAAGACAAAGATAATTTGAAAGCTTTTGTTCCTATTGAAATACTAAATATACTTTCCCACAGAAATGCAGTGATGTGTTAATTTATATTCTACAAAACATTAAACATTTTGTTCCGAGCTACTTACATACTAATACTAATACTAATATTAATGATATCACAATTTAAGAAAGTGGAAATTAGAGAGCATTTTTTCCTCTTGGAATTTCAGAAAAGGCTTGTTTAAACTACCTGTGCATGTTTAAACTTCTTGTCTTCTCTAAAAGAATGACTCTACTGACACTTAGGCAAAAACACTTGTCAAGTTTCCATTTCCTCCTGCCTCAGCTACTCTTCAGGTTGCTTTTTAAGTTGTATTACAGTGATCACTTGTCTTTTTGTCACATTCAGAATCAATATTGTTTGACTTGGAATTGAAGAAACCATTTTTATGAAGAAGGATGTGCATTAATTTAGAACATTAATATGCTGACAGATGATGATTTCTTACTGCTCTTTTCCACATTAGACTATCCCCAGGAGTCATATCTTGGTTAAGTTAAATGCAGCGAGGGATGGTAATGTTCTTTTGAATGTCTCCTGATACAAGGTTAGAGAGAAAAAGAAAACTCTAGACACAACAGTGATGCAAAAATATGAGCCAGAGGCATAATTTACCATAGTTTTCAAATAACCTAATGGACCTTATACATGGAAAGCAAACTGGATCATATTATTAAAAAGCTTTCTTTGAATTGTGCTGGACACCGCAAAAACATTTTTGTGCTTTACCACCCACTCAGTAGTGAGATGACCCCAGGCAAAACTGCAAAATAAGGTAAAATATTCCATCTGTGACTTCCAGAGCTGAAGAACAGAACCAGGAGCAGTCCCCATGCAGGGAGAGCAGCTCTCCTGTACAGGGTTGGGGGTTTGATGGCCTCAGTATCCCTTTGACCTGTGAATTGGGATTCAGTGACTTTATCAGGAGAATGATTAGCCACTTCTCCACCAGGATTTAGATCAATCTGCCACTTGGAGTTTGGAGCCTTATTTCCCTCACTGAAACTGGAGGTGAGTGTGAGTCTGAGGAGCTTCCCACAAAAACCCTGCAAGCAGACAAGGGGGTGAAGGCTGTGCCCTCTTCATTTCAGATGCAAAACAATGCAGTTTGGGAATTTGTGATAGGACAAATGAGAGGACAAGGGGAAATGGCTTCAAACTGAAAGAGAGAAGGGTTAGATTAGATAGTAGGAAGAAATTCCTTGCTGTGAGGGTGGTGAGGCCCTGGCACAGGTTGAGAATCTGTGACTACCCCACCCTGGGACTGTCCAAGGCCAGGCTGGATGGGGTTTGGAGGAATCTGGGGTAGTGGAAGATGTCCCTGGGGTTGGAAGGAGATGATGAACCCAAACCTTTCCATGATCTATGATTTCTAAGGCCACAGCTGCTGCAGGGCATCTCAGTTCTTCCCCAACACTGGTTTAACTGCAGATGTACAAATTTGGCTTGGGCCTCCTCCCTTTACTGGGACACCAGCTCAACATCAGACTGTCAGATATTTCATCTAGCCAAGACACCTTCATTATCTGCAAATTTGCAAACTCTGATCAGCAATCAGACCTGAGCTGACCCAGAACTCTATTGATCTGCTGTGATTGTCCTAAATGCTAAACACATCTTGTATTGACCAACACCTGAACGTTCTGCTGTACCTCTAATGAAAGGAATTTCTGTACCAGAGAGAAATGACTCAAATCTGAGCCAAGCTGTTGTCCTCTCAATACAGGAAGTTATGTTTAAATAAGTAATAACGTAAACTTAAATGGTATCAGGAACAGATTAGGCTAAGGAAAGCCGAGCTAGATAGTCTGATGTTCTATTTTTCAATTCTATTTGGAGATCAATGGCTAAAGATTAATGGTGCTTGAAACAAGAAAAGCTTAATGATGGCTAGTGGGACAAATAAAATGGAGGAGGAGAGCTAACAGCCTTGAAACAATAACCTGGCAGGAAGATAAACAAAGAAACACTGAGGATTAGGAGTGAAAAAGGACAAAATGGATTTTAGATATGAATATTAATAGAATACATCAAGGGAAGGAAGGAAGGAAGGAAGGAAGGAAGGAAGGAAGGAAGGAAGGAAGGAAGGAAGGAAGGAAGGAAGGAAGGAAGGAAGGAAGGAAGGAAGGAAGGAAGGAAGGAAGGAAGGAAGGAAGGAAAACAAGTGACCTGGACAGAAATAGGATCACAGGATCACAGCCTGGGAGGACCTCTAGAAGTCTTCACTCCAACCTTCTGCTTAGATCAGGGTCTGCTGTAGAGTCAGACCACGGGGTCACCTCCCAGGTGCTGCAGCTTGCTCTGAGGTCCCTGGAAGGCTTTGCTTTCCCAGGTGAAAACAGAGCAGTTCTGTCAGCACCCCTTCAAGGGCAGGAGCTCCATACCCCAACGCATTGTTGAGGTCTCTAAACTTGCTCCAGGTTTTCATTCCCAGTTCTGGGGAGCCAGAATTGGATGCAGTATTCCAGATATGAGCCCAGGAATGCTGATCTAGTTAGGATGAACACCTCCCTCAGTCTGCAGGATCACAGCTGGGACCTGTCCAGACTGAGATCTACCCACACCCCACAGAGCTGCTCCCCATCCAGCTTTACTCTGGTGTGCACTTGCCTTTCCCAGCACTCATTGGAGTGGAAGCTCCTACCTCTAAAATTTGGGGAGTGGGCCCTTCAGCATTGCTATTTCCAAGACAATGCTGTGACTAAACCTGATTAACCCCACAGTGTTATTCATTACTCTCTCTTCTGCTTCCACATCACTCAATCATCCCAGAAGTGAAAGGGAGCAGTATCCACAGACTGGATTTATGAGGTGTCTGGGAGCTGAAGTCTCTCTGGTAGTAATGAGATTTTGAATCTTAAAGACTGTTCAGAGCTTTGGTGCCCAGGCTTATGTTACCAGCAACAGAAGAGAAATATTGCAACATAATTTTTTCTAGAATTGAGACTGTCTTACTTAAATATCCACTTTACCATTTTTCTGGAAGATTTAATGGATGATGAGATGGTACTGGATAGTCTCCTAGCACTAATAAAAAACATTTCGGGTTTTTTTCCTCAAGTCATAAAAGTGTTCCAGAGTTAGAGCACAGCTCCTCCCCCCAAGCCTTGCTGATTGCCCTTGCACTGCCCTTGCAGAGTTGATCTGTGAATCTCCCAAAATTTCTGGGTGTCCCACAGCTGCAAACCCTTCAGCATCTCTGTGGTTCCCCTTTCTAGAAGAAAGATGCTGTGCTTCCTTTCTGTTCTTTGACAATCACCAGGGTCTTACAAAACACCCATACTAATTGATTTAACAGCAAACAGAACTGAAAGGGAAGAGGTGCAGGTAGTTCTTTGTGTGAATTTCGTGTATGTTAGAGTTTTATAGAGACCTGAGAATATATAGAGAATATCTGCCCCCAAGCTTCTGGAAAACCAACGAATTTCCTGATATTTGGGAAGGCAGAAGGTTTAAAGGATATCTCTCAGATAGAGAAAAAAAGCCACTCTTAGTGGCCAGGTGGAAAAATGTTCAATCTGCACATCTCTGTTCCATTTGAAGGAACATTTATGACACTTCCAATGGTGAGTGTGCAGCTCCCACCCTGGCTCTAAGTTGAGCAGTTCACCTGAACTTTTCAGATGAAATGTTCAGGCCATGATTTTGTCTCCAAAGATGTGAGAATCAAGGCCTGTGCACTTTGCCAGTGATTCCTTCAAAAGCAATCTACAGAGCAATGCAGATGGTGCTTCACAGGCTGAAAAGACTGTGCTTGGTGGGGGAAAAGCTCATTTTCCTGAGCATATCCACCCTTGCTTTGCTATAAAATTCCCATGTGATTATCAAGTCCTTTATGGATAACCCAAGCCTTCAAAGAAATATCGTCCCTCTCTCCCAGAGAGATAAAGAGGAAGTCTAAAGTTCTAGAAAAACTGTAGTGATTTAAACTTTGAGGCATGTTGTCCTGTGCTGTACCAGCAACACATAGTAGGGAGTTCATGAGGCATTTTTGCCTCTTTCCAAATGAAATGCTGTTTTTCCTTCTACCTTTTCTGGAGCATTATGTAGATTCTTCTCTGAGAGATGTTATGTCCTCTCTGACAACAATTACCATAATGTCAAGAGCCCTGGAGATCTTAAAAGCCCATTTGAGTCTGCTGCAATGATAATTTGAATATTTTTAAACTGCTAATACATTTGGTACACATTAGCTTGAAGGCTTTTTCTTCAGACCCTATGCATATTGACCGTGATGTGGATGCTTTTCCCATCTGCTCTTGGCATTTTAAAAGTACAGGCCATGAAAGGGTTTCACATTAAAGAAAAGGGTAAAAATAGGAAAATATGTAGTTTCCATGCAACAGCCAGGCTGCTGCAGATGTATTGCTCTGTTGCAGCTCGACTTCTGAGATGTGAAGGCAACTGCAAGATGGGCCCAAAAGATAAGGCTCAAAATTAAATATGCTCTTTAATAAAAAAATCCCCTCTTTTGAATATCTTTGTATTTAACTGCAAAGAGAGATTACTTTGAGTATCTTAAAATACATGCTCTACATCATTCAGATAGAAAATGCCCAAATTTGAAACACAAACAACTGTCATGGAAGCATGTGAAAGCTGAAGGGCAGAATGAAAAATCCCAAACCCAAATCCAAAGACCTGAACAGCCAAAAGTACTTTTCAAACCACAATATTTTCTGACAGCACCTCTTTATCCAGTTACCTGGCCAAAAACCAAAAAGGTTTCTACTTTTTTGCTCTAATGTCGAAGTTTTGCCACTGTGCTCTGATGTCTGTTGGCACACTCAAGGCAAAGAAAGGAACAAATGCCCTCAAATGAAATTGCAGTGCCACAAAAGGGCTGTAAAGAGCCATTTCTCTTTCCCATTCTCCTCCCATTGGGAGAGAGGTCCCAAGGCTTGGAGGATGTGCTGCAGCCCATCAGAGCTGTTTCCATTTGTAGCTGCAGCAGGAGTGGATTGAGGTGTGTGGGCACTGCCCCTTTTCTGGTTGGCAGCATCAGTCTGACACTCCAAATGTCCAACTGCTGCTCAAGGTGTTGGTAGAGGTTGTTGCAAGTCTGAGAGGGTCTGGACCAGCATGGGATCAGACACTGGGAATGCTTCATCCTCTTCTAATGCAACGAAGACATTTGTTTCAAAGTGCTTTGTGTTTGATTGTTGCTCTCTTTCCAAACCTTCCTGGCAGCGTGAGAACTCTTCTTGCACATTTCACTGGTTGGTCCTGACCCTTGTGAATCCATCTTGAGTTTACAAATGGATGTATAGAAGCCAAAATAATGAAATTCTTGGTAGCAACAAATTCTCATTGCAGTCTTGTGGTTAAACCAACTTTCTTTTGGGAAATAATGTTTTGATGAAAACCAGAAATTTTTGTACCTCAGGAGGACTTACTGATTTTAATGAGACCACTCCCCTCCAGAAAACTTCTGAAAGTAAAAACTGATCTGCTTTGAGATATGTCAAAATAAAGATTTTAATATAAAAGTATTGTTATGCCTTTTGATTTATATTAGTTTGCATATTTCTGTATTATTTACGGTCAGTCATAGATATTACTCAATATGTTTTGTTAGGAATTTGTCAAGTTACAGTGTGAAATAAGAGCCAGAAATAGCACAACACTTACATGTTTTCTGACCTTTTCAATAAGTTTTAAGTACAGTTCCTACTGAATAGAGATTGAACTGGAAAAGCACCATGAAGCCTTTCAGTGTGTTTTTCATTTAATCAAGAAGAAAAGAGCAGTACTGTAGGCACTACAGAATAGCTGGTTTTATAGTCTGGTGTTTACCTGGAACATTTTTTTAAACATATAAAAAATTATATTATTTTATAAAAACCATTGGAATTTTAGTCTTTTTTTCCCCCCACAGCAGCAGATATCAGTGTTTCAGTTATTCCTCACGTTTCAGAAAGAATATAACTCTTCAGGCTTTAGTGTTTCCAATGAGCTCAAAATCCCAACAAACTCTAATAACCATCAATTTTCTTTCTCTTAGGTTGGTTATGTGTGAAATGTTCCACAGTCACCTCTGCAAATGGGATCTGCAGACCTTAGGCAGGCAGGGCTGGATTTACGTACGGAGCAGACAAGCTTTCAGGGGTGCATCACCAGACTTCTCATTTTCACACCAAATAGACAAACTCAGAGGCAGGACCTGGGTTAAACACAGAGAAGAGGACAGCAAAGGTAGGGCTCAGTTCAGAGAGAACCTATTAAATGCTAACTAGATAAATTCAGGATACTCTGGACTTCTCTCTCGGTGCAGTTTTATGCATGTGAGTAAAGTCTTTTATGAAGCATAGATATGAAAGTACATATGGGGAGAGTTTTCCTTTTCCTGTAGTCTATCCTAGTTCTAAACATTAAATAAGTCTTTAAATAAATGAAAATATAGAGATAACCTGCCCACTTTGACAAACTGTATTAGTTTAGATTTTGAAAGACAAAAATATGAGTCATGCTTCTGACAGGGTTTTAAAATTTTTGTATTACTCCAAAAAGGTCAAAGTATTGGTGTTGGAAAGAAAATCAGTGCTTCTTATTCTCTGTCTGCATTTCCATTCCATTTTTAAGTGTGTGAGGTGACATGAGATTTTGTGGGGATTTATCTGCCCAGATTTGGCTGAATACAACTAATAGTTTCTAATTATCTTGGGAATAGCATTTTAAGTACAGTTACTGCACAATATTTACTCCTTAAGATTGAAGTCTTAAACCTCTTCAGTGCAGACAAAAAAGAGCAATTCTCCCTTATGCTGCTTCAGTGCAGACAAATACCAAAACTTTTCCCCCACTGGAATTTTTGAGCTCAGTGGAATCCTGGCTGAAGTTTTTGAAATAATTTTGCAGTTTTGTGTAGGTAGTATTCCAGAGTGGTGAGGAGAAGGGACACAGAATGCATTAGACTTAATTATGCAATTAATTCAACTGTAATCTTTTTTTTCTGGTAGGAAGCAAGCTGTCATCACAAAATGTCAAGTTGTTGCACTCAAAGCCTTTCCTGGAAAGGAACTTGTTCTGAACACTTGGAGACAGATTTGTTTGTGTGGTTTCTGAGAAGGACAGTGAAGGAATTTGCCCCTTTCCAAGAAAAGCCAGGAGCTCAGGGCTCTGGGAATGGACATGGTGTGTCCAGGGCCAGCTCTCCATTCCCACACACTCCTTAAATGAAACCCAAAATAGCCACAGGTCTGGCACTTAAACTCCTCCTGTGCTGAGCAGATTTGGGCATTTGATGTGGAGCTGTCAGAGCCTGGCCTGGACCCAGCAGGGGTGATCCCTTCCCCTCAGGCTGGTGCCCACAGGAGCTCTGGGTTTGCCCAGGGTAACATTCCTACATAGCCTTTGTTTTATCTGAAAACTGATCCTGAAGTACTGATGTGGCAGAGGAGGCATTTCTTCTCAAGATCTGAATTTTATTTCAAAGGCAGCTGAGATTCAGGGAAATTCTGGTGAGGATAGGTTCCCACCAAGGATGAGCAGATAAACAGAGAGGGCTTTGAGACTTTTCCAAGGAATAAGCAAAAATTCTTTTCTTCCTTTCTTCTCCCTTGTATGTCAAACAAAGGCCTTTAATAATGACAACCGAAATGTAAAAACTTCTGTGACTTTCCCCAGGCTGGAAAATGGGTCAGAAATTCAACTTCTGTGAGAATACAATGTTCATGGCTCCCAGACACCTCTTTGCCTCCCTACATTGTGTTATTTGTTTTCCTTGCATACTGAAAATACCCTAAAGAATAAAAAGGAGCTTTTCAAAACATTATGTTTACATAATGACAAAAATTGGATTGTTTAGAATAGTTTTGAAATTATTAACTGATAGATAAAGATTATCTTCTAAATGTTAAAGTGTTCAGACATACTTTAGAAATATACCTTCAGCAATGAAACCCCTGCAGCTTGGAAAGGGAAAATGTAAACAGGTAGGCAGTTTAAAGCAAATAAAAAACCAGTGGCATCGAATTTACATCTTATTTACACACAAACAAAGCAAAATATTGCATATATTAAATTTTTTTTGCATATTTAGGATAATGTTCTAGTAATTTTACTTTGAAATTTACTTCAAGAAATTTTTGATTGTACTAATACCTGATATCTATATAATTTTCAGCACAACTGCTTCCATTTTAAAAAACAATCATCATCTTATTGGCTGGAATGTAACAGGAACATAAAAGTCCAATTCATAAAAATAGACTTGCACTTATTTCAAGATGCTTACATCAAAATCAGGCTCATATTTAAGACTCTCTTTGGACTCGATCTTTTCTGTGTGTAGTTCAGGATGCAGATTTCTAGAAGGAGAAAGAGAAGTCTAATAATAGAAGGCCAGTGAAATGAGAGTGAAAAGGAACAAAACTTCTGCTGAAGTTTTGTTCAAGTTTTGTTCAATCAAGACTGATTTTGTTTTGCCTCTGACTGCATTCAGGAGATGGTAACTCCTGCTTTTCCTCCAAACTCAATGAGTGCCTTGTTTTAATGAATCTATTCACCCCCTTATTAGCAAAAGTGACAAAACCCAAACCCAAACAGGACTGCAGCTATGAAAAATCACAAAGTCCTTAACTGCATTTGTGAAGTGTCAGCACAGGAGATGCTCAGGAAGCTCTTCCTGCCCTGCAGAGGGATGAGGCTGGCTGGGCTTTGCCTGCACTGCTGCTTCCTTTGCAGTGTTCCAGCTGCTGGAACAGCAGGGAGGTCTCACCACTCGCAGGTTATCCATCCCTGTGGAACTTTCTCCTGGATGTATGGTTGACATTTGCTCAGCCTTTCTCAGGTGCTGCTAAGAATCAAGCAACACCTGCCATAGAAAGTGTGCTATTAAGTTCATTAACATTGATATCCACCTCCCACGAGCCTCCTCTGACACACATGAATGTGTGAACATGCTATAAACCCAAGGGGATTAAAACTGGACATTTGTATGTTATGATCTATTATGACACCAAGAAAGTGGAGCTTTAAGGAGTAAAGATGATGCTAAAAATTATCATCCCAGCCCTTGGTCCCTCAGAGCTGGCCTTCTCCTCACCTTCTGAGTACTCAACTCCCATTTCCATATTTTTGTGCAGATGTCTTCCATGATTTGAGAAGAGTGCATGTAGTGTTTATTATTGATGTGTCTTGGAAATGCAGACCAGCATGAAGAGCATGAGTGCTTTGTTTACTACTTAATGGCAAAGTGGTTGAATTCCAAAAAGGGCACTGTTATTATTTAAAGATGAGTGGAAAGCAGACAGCAAAGACAAACAACCTGCTCAGAATTCTGCACTGTCTACAAGACAGAAATAACCTTCTGCTATGGAAGAGAAATAGAGGTAATTAATGCTTTCAAACTCCAGTTAGTAACAGCATCCCTTTATTTCCACTCCTGCCACTGTTTAATACCACAAGGCAGATCCTGGGACAATTTCACAGGAAATGTAGTGGAATTGCTGTGGTAAAGTTCTGAAGATGCAAAACAAATGTGGTAGCAAAATGCCAACTCAGCCTGAGCCCACACTGGCTAATTTAGTGGTTCCTCAGCTTTGTGTATAGAAAGGATCAGACTTCTGTGGGGGAAAAAATAAATAAAAACCCAACATGCAGCACAGAGATAAGGAAATGTGAGAGTTTTTTGAAAACCCAATCTTTGCAAACACTTTATCTGAAAAATCTATTAGGTTCTTATTCCAGCAAATACTCTTAGGAAGAGTGCCTCAATTTCATATAATCCTATAAATAAGGACCATTACTACTCAGTGAATTTCTCCCTCTGGTGGGCACAACATGATAAACAAAAGCTAATATTTCAAACAGAAAATAATCTTTCTATTAGCCAGAAAAGCAAGGCCTGGAAATCCCATTGCTCAGGGATGGGTTTGTGTGAATGAGCTCCCACTGTGAGGCTGAGCTCTCCAGGACTCGGGCAGAGAGCTCTCAGTGTCTGTGTGAGCAAACCCTGCAAGCAGCTCTTTCCTAAACCCCCCAGCAATGCTGGGCTCAGTTTCCCACCCTAACAGAAGCCAAAAAAGAGGATATCTTTCTTCTCAAAACAAAACCAAAACCCAAACAAATCCCACCACCAACAAAAAGGAACAGTGCCACAGTTTCTCTTTCTGTAACTTTGTCTGAACAAAGTGAGGTTTTTGTTCAGTTTGGGGACACAGCTTCAATTGGACTGCCTTGTGACAAGTTCAGCTGCAAGAAGGAAGCAGTGCATGGACTGAGGGCAATCTGAGGGGGGGAATCATGCCCAGGAGGGCAGGGAGCTCTGGGAACCACCTGCAGTGTCAGGACTGTATCAGGAAAAATAAGATTACAGTCAGTGAGAGGAGTATTCCAGCCATGTTTAGAAGTAGCATCAGAGAGTAAAGGAAATGAGGATGTTAATTAAACACTTTGGCCTGCTTCAAATTTCCTGTTGAGGTGGGTCCAAGTAATGAACATTTACAACATTCATAGAGTCTTTGGCAATGAACTGGTACTGTGAGGAAAGCACCATAAACAAGCTCCTGGAAAAATTATTGGTGTCCACAGAGGGCCAGACCAGGGGGAAATGTCAGAAAATGAGATGAAGACGGGGCCTGAACTCTAAGAGGCAGATAATTCTCCCAAATTGGCTCCCTGTGCCAACTTCAGCTGCTGTTTAAACATGACAGGATTGATCCAGCCAGTGCTAATCCCCCAAATCCCTTCTTCTGCTGCAAAGTGCATGACAGCTTAGTGCCTCCAGGTCACTTCTTGGCCAGTGAGACACAGCAAGTGTCTGCATGTGACTATTTCATTGCAGCAAGGTAAAATACACTGAATTTTACCATCCTGGCTGGTGTCCCTGCAGCCAGCAGGGCTGTGGCAATCACAGGGGCCTTCTGGGCTGTCCTGTCACCTGTGTCCTCCTCCCTTTCTGCCCTGTGCCTCTATAATATCAGGAAAGTCCATTATCTGGAAGGTTTGGGGGATGTTTTGGTATTTTACCAGTAAACATTTTACCAGTAAACATACTTAAAATGTCTGAGGGAAGGTAGAATGAGCTGGCTCTGGGATTTACCCCTCCTTCAGCCTGAATTTATCTGTGTACTCCAACAGACACATTAACCTCTAAACAGAGCTTAGTCCCACCAGCCTAAGCATGAACAGGGAGAGCCATCAGGTATAATATTAGTTGTTCTAAAATTTATCTGTTCTTCAAATAACATCTTCATAAAGAATCCCAAATGTGACTTATTGTCAAAAGCTGGATTTTCTTTAGCCAGATTTTTTTTCTTACTATCTCAATTACAAGTCTTGTATTTGTATTATCTTAGTTTTGTATTACACCCCAGATTTGTGAATATGGTTAAACACAGATCACTGCCCATGTAAAAAACCCCTCTTTTTATCATGCTGGAGGCTCATCAGTCTTTCCTTTTAACTTCCCTTTTGTAGAAGAAACAGATTAATTTCTTTCTACTTTACACTTATCTAAACTCCACCATTCTCATAGTATTTAGCAGTTAATTGCTATTCTGTAATTTTTTCAATTTATAAACTGCTCCATGGCAATCAGCCCCAGTGTATTAATAGTTATATGCACTGTTGATTAAAATTTAAGAGATATTTCAGAAGACCATCTGTGGACAGCAGTGTCAGAGTAGAAAATATTGTCATTTCATCATAAATATTTTTTAAAATAGTTTATGAATCTCCTTTCCTGACTAAATAGTAACAGATTTTGTGATGCCAAGAGAGGATTCAGTAGGAAGGTGTTGGTTGCCCAGCAGGGACATGGAAAACTGTCCCTTCCACAGCCCCCTCAGAGATCAGGAGGTGCAGCTGGCCCAGAGGATTCCCACCATCCTTGACTGTCCTTTTCCTGTGTGGGAGTGCAGAGCCCTGTGAGGATTTGGGACATCCTCATTTTCATCTGTGACACAAAAATAAAAATCAATCTCTGTATCCAGACAATGCTCTCAGAAACACAGAAACCAGCTCAGGATACCCATGGCTCTAATAAAGGCATTGGCAAATGTTCCTGTTCTTTTACAAATCTTAATTGGCTCCCTAGAGCCTGTCCAGCTTCAGAATAAATGTTATCCCAAACAAATGGGAAAAAAAGCCAAACAAAAAAATCTCAAAACTCAGAAAAGCTGGGGGACAACTTCAGCCATTTTTAGAGCTTGAAAATATTTGCTAATTCCTGCCCAGGTCTGCTCTCAATACCTTTAGGCAAGACATCTTTCCTGGAGCAGTGCTGCCTTAATCTTTGGTCACTCTCTCCTGATCTTTCCGTGTATCCAGCTCCCCTGAGAACTGAGCACCTCCAGGGTGAATGGCAGAAATAAACGTGAGTGCCCCCAACTCTTCAGATGGAAATAGACTGTGCCTTAACATGCAGCTAAATGAATGCTTTTAGAAACAAAACTAAAGCCTGATGCTGGCAAAACCAGAAAGAAAGTGGAGGCAGTGACTCAGCCCTGATGAGCAGGGCTGGGGGGAGCAGGCAGGGGGCTGTGCCCAGCACATTCCCCATGCTCAGCCCCACTGGGGATCCACTGCACCACTGCTGCTGGAATTACAGCTCAGCCAGCCCCAGGCAAGGTGGAGCAATTAATTCAGATTGCTCTGAATCACTCTGGGTCAAACAGACTGGAAATCTGTCCAGCTGAGAGTGGACACAGAGTTTGCTCACCATGGGGGCAGGAGGAGCAAGACAGATGCTTGTGCAGAGAGGAACCCAACTGGGACAGGTTTTGAGGGATCCTTTCCATCCTGGAAGGCACTGTGTGATTTAAAATGTATTAGACAAATTTGAAGGAGTTTCAAATACTATTCTTGACATAGTATTTAAAAAAATTTTTTTAAAATGGTTAAAATACTCAGGCAAATAGTTATTTGGGAATAAATGTATTAATTGTGCAACTACTATGAAATGGGTGTTTCCAGATGAGACAGTGCCCTACAGCCAACACAATGTGTCTATCTGTGGTGCAACACCAATTTCAGGAAATATTAGCTGGGCTGCTGCTGTGAAGTTCAGACTTTTTAATCAGCAAATCATTTTCTTCCAGTCGTGTGCTGCTGTGCTAAATTGCAGCGCTGAATTCAGAGAAAATTCTCATGGCACTACATGTATGGATTGGAAATTGATGGCTTCCAGGCTCAGTAATTTGTTGTTCAATCAGGATAACAGAAAGCTGTGGTGATTCAGAGTTGGTACAGAGTGATCACAATTTCCTGCTCAAGTACAGCACCCCCAGACTTACCCAGCCCAGGGTGGGCTGCTGCCTTTTTGCTCATAAAAATTGCCCCATTATGAAGATGAACATTGACCATTAGAGCTCAGCCATCCAGTGTAATTTACAGTGTAATTGCATTAATCTGGCTACTCCTCTCACTGGTATGGGACATGCAATGTGGCAGACCCACAACTGTCCAGGGACCATGGCTTTACAGGATGGCACAAGGATGATTTTGTTTGATTCAAACTGAAATAAATACTCCTGTCTCACTAGAAACAGCAACTAAAAGTGGTCTTTCATATTTTCTAATTGTAGTGGTTTAGAAAACCAACAGTAGGAGCTAAAAACAAAGCATCAACTCCATAACCAAATCCAGTGGGAGCAGCTCTTCTTTTCTTCGAGTTAATAGCTCAATACAGAAGGCCTTTTCTTAGCTCAGTCAAATTCCCACATCACCCTGAGACAGTCTGCCCCAATAACTCCTGCTTCCACAGCCTGTGAAATACTCCTTAATGGGGTTTTCCAGTCTAACCTACTAAAACCCTCCCATTTTCCCATTGATTATTGAACCATTATTTTTAGCAGGAGTGGGTGTTCTCAACATTTCCTTCTTTGTTTGACTATACAGACAAAAGCACTCTTAACACTAAAAAACCCAATAAATATTTATTTAAAGTAATAATTCATAGAGCAACCCATGTTTTCTACATTATCAAAATGGACATAAGAATCTCATTTTAACACAAAACAAACCAAAAATATTCACACCATTGACTTACCAGAAAGAAGAAACACATCCTGTTTTTTTTGAGGTAAGAAAACTTTGTGGCAGATCCAGTTCACTGTCAGAAATCCGTTAATAAATCACATCCCTGAGTGTCTAAGGCAACACATCCCCTTCCTTTTCCCTACTTGATTCTCACACTCTGAGAGAAGGTTTCTTTACTGCTTTTTCAGAGCCTTCACTCAGGTTATACTTTTGCTGTTCCAAAGCTGAAAATTCAGGTTCTGGAGGTGCTGATTCATGGCCACTTCCAACTTTTATTTTCTTCTTATTTACTTGATAACAAATAAACATGTGGCCTTAAAACTAAATTTTCCTATCTCAGGTATTTCTTAGCTGAGCAATATTCATCCATAGTGACAACTGTAGCACAAAGTAAAATCTGTATTTCTCAGAAGAAAAATCTTTTTTAAATTTTCCCCAAAGGCTCAACATTTGCTGGAAATGAAATATTTTAAGTGTTTTGTCCTATGAAAATGGAACTTAATCACTCTCTTCTTAAGTCATAAACCCAGTACTGCAGTGGGGCCATTCACAGGTTCTCAGCAAACCTCCCATCCACATCTTCAGACTGTGAATTAATTTCAGATTGCTGCTGAATGCAGCTGGACCAGGGAGGCAGAAATGGCTGGGGGCTGTGCTCAGGTTTTGTGCAGGTAGTGTTTGAGTTTAGGTATGGTACTCACAAAGCAGCTGTAATAAATCTCCATTTCCCCCAAAACCTGATTTAGGTGAGTGCAGAGGGGGAATGACCACACCAGGTAGCTCAGCTGCTCTGGCTTGGCTCAACAAAGGCACAGAAAAGTGTAAATAAATTCAATCCACAGGGGGGAAATGATTGCCTGGACTGCTTGGGGCTACTGCTGCCTTTTCTCTCTCCAGCAGCACTCCAGTGTGTTATCAGTGATTCCTGTTTATTTCTCACCATTCCCACTAAAACCTTTCATTCCTACCCACTTCTTTTTGGACATAGTTTGAAAAGTAGTGGAATGGCTTTTTAAAATTGTATTTCAAGCAATTGACTTTTCTGGAAGGCTGAGAACAGCGAGGCCATTGTGCAGTGGCAGCACCAGGGAGCAGATGGTGACACTGATGCCAGGCACTGAGAGGGATGAGGCTCCTGCTAAGTGATGGCTGTGGAGATGAGTGATTTTACACACAGAAAAATCTCCCTGTGCAATCTGTTATCCTTCTGCATATTCATTTCATTCTATACAATATTCAACCACTTTTGCTGTACCTTCTTGAATCTTTTTTGCCATTATAAAAATTTCATTGGTATCTCGTGCCTGTCACTCACTTCTGCACTCTTCTGGCTGGTGGAAGGGAACAAGCTAAAGGTACAGCTCAAGTTCTTTCAGCAGCACTGACAGAAAGGGTGCAGAGGTGCCAGGGTGCTGCTCTGGAAGGACAGAGAAGTCACACCTGCCCTGTCACTGCCAGAGCTGCTGCCCTGGTACAAGGTGCTGCAGAAATGAACGTGTGCTGCTCCCTGAGCTGGCACAAACCCTCTCCAGAGGGGCTGGAGCTCGTCCTGCAGAGCCAGATGAGCAGGGCTGACACACATCAGCTCTGCCATCTCCTACCAAGACAACCTCAGCAGAAAGTTGGAAACCTCAGAAGAGGTGGGAAAGCTGCTATAAGGTGACAGAGCTGAGCTGTCAGAGCCCTAGTCCTGCTCTGGGTCTCAGGACACCTCAGGAAATGAAATGCCACTCACAGAGCAGCTGAAATACATCTCCATTTCACTAATAAATCACCTGTGAGGCAGGCACAACAGGGGAACACCACACTTTCCTATCAACATGGTTGTCTGACCACTGTGGCCTCAAGTCATATAATTCCTTTAAGGGGAGAGAAGAACAGGCAAGTTCAAAAAGGGCAACTCCCCTTCAAGAAAAATGAAAATACACTCTGATCAAATTTTAGATCAATTAGAAAGTTTTCAGTGGTCTGTAAAGGAAATATTTTACTTCAAGTTGCTTGCCCTAATTAGGTCAAATTTTAGTAGAAGAACAAATTTTTTTGTTTTAAAGAAGAGAAGAAAACTCACAGTGGTTTTGATGTTGAAGCAAAACACTGTGGCATTTGCTGGTGAGACATCCTAATGCTCCCCTCCCCAGCCAGCAGACAGATGGTAGAGCTGGGTTATGGCATCTTATGCATCATTGATAACACACATTTAGACTGTTAAACCATGAAAGAAATGAGTTCAGATCCTGATACCTCAGTGACATGACACCACTGCAAATAAACAAGAGCAAACATTAGAGCAAAGTAGATCAAGATGATAAAGATTTTGGGACGCAGAGCAGGGCACCCATGGTGCATCCTGAGCAGCCAGGGATTTCAGCAGGAATCACAGATATTCTCTCAGAGCCAGTAATGGGAAGAAACAGTGGGTTAAAGAGTACAAAGATATTTAGGAATGATCTTTGGTGTGTGAGTCAGCAAGCCATAGAGTGTTAACCATGTCTGATCTTCATGGGCTGACTCTGGGCTCCCTCTCTGAGGGGAGGAATAAAAAGCCCATAATTGCTGGTCCTGGCAGGGAAACAAAGGGAAAAGAGCTGCAGCAGTAGCAGCAGAGCTATGGGGGTCCAAATGTGGGACCTGCTGTGCATGTACCTGCTCTGGGGGGAGCCTGCAAAATCCTAGAGCATAAACAGCAACAGCTGCTGCATCCTCACCCTGCTCTGGTCTGGCAAGTGGGAGGTCCTTCTTAACCCTAGGAGAAAGACTGAAAAGTGTATATATACACACTGCCCAAAACATTTTTTAAATGGGATATACACACACATATACATATATACATATACATACATACATACATATATATACATATATATATGTATATATATACACACCATTTTTTTCCTAGCAGTTTTCAAGTCTTTGAAAGGCCACAGGGAAAAAAAAAACAAACAAGTAAAACACAACCAAAATTCTGTTAATCTTTTATAAAAACACATATTTTACATAAATCCCCCAAGTTATTTGTAATATCTTGGAGTGATAAAAATAATTTTGTAGCAAACAAAAGTCAGTGCTAACCACCACTAGTGGTTCCCAGCATTAACCAGTGATTTTCCAAGGCAAAATCCTTTGAGGATCT
This sequence comes from Haemorhous mexicanus, assembly GCF_027477595.1. Classification (NCBI taxonomy): domain Eukaryota; kingdom Metazoa; phylum Chordata; class Aves; order Passeriformes; family Fringillidae; genus Haemorhous; species Haemorhous mexicanus. Next base: position 6,095,281 of record NC_082355.1, on the reverse strand, counting down.
AGTGAGAGGATATCAAAATTAAGAATTTAGTTTGAAATCTAACTGAAACAATTTTAATTAATAATGCTGGGTTTGAATATACTGAGTATCAGACAGCAATCCATCCCAGGACAGCTGGAGCCTGACTGTGTGACTGAGACCTTTACAGACCAAGCTCAGTATTCTGTGCTCTTTTCCCCAAGAAACAAGGCAATATTTGACTCCAGAAGCTGTCAGGGCTTAGCTGCTGCCTTGCTGCCTCACTTTAATATGGACCAAAATCCAGGAAATTCATTCATGTTACTCCTTCACCAATCAGTTTTAAAACTCCATGTCTCGCTGCTGCCTGCAAAATTTTCCCTTGGGCGTTCCCCCCCGAGGACCTGGGTTCTCCTTGAGCAGGGCAGCACCCCGAAGGATAAACCCACAGAAGAGGAGCACTGAGTTGCCTTCAAATTCTGAAAGGAGCTTTTGGCAGCAAAAGTTTGAGAAGACAGACATGGCTTGGGTTCCACCTGGTGGCCATAAGACCACCTGTGCTAGGCACAGGTGCCCAAATGCCCACCTGGATGTCTTGTCCAGGCACCCAAGGAGCAGAGGTGAGATGCTGCCATGAGGGTGGGAGCAGCAATGAGGGGGTGAGGAGACTGCCCTGCAGATTCTCCTGGCAAATACTGGGCATCACCAGCTCCTGAGTGGGCACCAGGCTGCTGCCAGGAGCAGGGAACAGGTCTCAGTGTCCTCCAGTTTTTCCCCAAAAGCAGAACCCCAGGGAATTATTGCCACCAGGAATATTCACCCCCAATCAACTCCTGCAGGATACTTCTGCAAGAAATCTCCTGTCAAAGAAAACAACCACCAGATGTCATTGTAGGATAAATTGTTTGAGAAATGGTGTTCAAACTGCACAAACAAATCTTAGATTATTTCCCTGGTTCTCCAGCAATCCCATGCAGGACCACATGTCCTGCTTTCCTTCCCTCCTAATGAGAGCAACTGGAGAGCTTGGATCACATTTATAGGCTGGATTTCACAGTAAGTTAAAGTCAGAGCAAAGAGCCTCACACTGCACAGTCCCAACTGTACTGCTTCTTTTTCATAATTAATATTTTGTAATATCTCATATTTTTAAATTTACTTTCTTCCAGTTGTATCTGTGGCTCTGTGAAATTGACCCCTGTGTACATTTTGGTTCACTTCCTGATCCTGCTGGGTTCTCAGCACCACTGTCACTCAGAAAAACATACACTGGTGTGAATCAACAAATGACATTCAACATCAGTTACTGTTTCCTTAACAAAATCTTGGCCAAAATAATTTCGGCTGTCAATTTTGACCTCCCAGCCATATCCCACGGGATCAGAGATGATGGGATATCCTAAATCTCCACTCTGACATCTCTGCTGTGAGACACCAACATGGAGCAGCTCTTCCTGCAGATTCCAACCACCAGGACAGCAGGGCTGAGCTACAAACCACTTTTCAGGTGCAAACGACCTTTGCAACCAGGGTGTCCCACTGCTCTCAGTTCAGAGCTCCTTCCCTGCCAAGCCCTGGGCTGCTGCACTCTGTCCCTGGGCTGTGGTTTCCCCAGTAACACAGAAACCTGCTCTGTTGTGGGAAGTGAAGGAGCATACATAATTAAAAACACAAGCATGGAGCGTCTCTGCTTTGTAGCAGCTTTCTTTATTGGCTCTGCTGGCAATAGTCCTGCTCCAAATGGGAATTTGAGTTACTGACCACCAGAGGTCCTCTCCAGCCAACATTTCTCTCATTCTACTATTATTTAATATTTGTTCCCCTCTTCATTCAGGGGAAGAAACTGGAAAGCTGTAAACATTATTTTTGGCAGAGACTAGGAATTTTAATATTTAGGATTTTATACATGGTACTTTGGATTCTTTTGCAGGTTGAAACCTGTTAACAGGAAGAGTGTCAGAGATAGCAATTATCAATATTCATATCCAGTTACGTAAGGGAAAGGAAAATGCTCCTGAAGATGTATCTGGCTTTCATGTCCAACTATTTTCTCTGATAGTCAGTGGGGAAGAAGAGGGGAGAGGGTGTTTATAAAGGTACAGCAGCCACATGAAGAGAACAAAAGAAAAATAAGGAATATAATTCCTTATTTAAAAAAATTGTATTGACATTGTTATTTTTCTTACTTTTCTTACTTTTTGTTACTATTCTTACAGTTGAGTTTCAGCCAGGCACTCCATGTCCAGGAGTTCTGCTGGGTGCCACTCAGAGTTGTCATTTAGGCTGCATGGGACAATATTTCCAATTTCCTTTTGACCTGCAAAGCTCAAGCACAGCACATGTTTATCCTCAACCCAACAGGGCCTTTCCCAATAAATAAATATGCCTTTCTTTTGCAGGTTACAGGACACAATTTTTCTCTCCTACAAGCCATGGGACAGGCCCCTGGTTTTGAATGAATCACATTCTCACTTGGTGTTAGCAGAATTCCATGGAGCCCTGGGATATGAGAGAGCATCTGTCTCTTGAACTCCAAATCCAGACCTAATAGTGACTTGCTGTACATGTGTTGACATGTTGGTTCCTTTTATCAGGAGGCAATATGTTCTATATAAACCCTTCCTGCTGACAGCTCCTTGTAGCTCATCACATCCACCAGGGATCTGGGATGAGGCAGTGGCACCTTTCATGAAATTTCACAGATGGTGACACAGCAGAGAATTCAAGGAATAAAAATATGCCCTCTCCATTTTTGCTGCCTGGGATCTGGCCTGACCTTATGGCATTCATATTTGTATACCTAAGGTGGAATCAGCTTCAAAATAAACATTGTGATAAAGGAATAATACAGCTGAGATATAATTACACAGAGAGCCAAAGAAAATTAGGGTTGCAAACTTGAGCCCTGCAAAGCAATGAAAACTGTCCCTAAACCAGCTCTGTTGGATCACACTGATAGGAATCATCATTAATTACACCATCCCATAATGATCCTTCCACTGTCTCATCAGCTCACAGGATGGAAGATATTCCCTTAGTCAGCAGCTGTTCCTTGTGTTTTCTCTTCATTCTTCAGTTTGTTGCCCTGCGTGTTATTTATTGCAGTGAATTACTGATGTGTTCTGAGATCAGGATTATTCCTTCTTTCACCTGAGATCACAGAGGGCAAGAACTCAAATCAAACAACCCCTCCTTTCCTACCTTCCCTCTGGGAGCAAATCACTTCACTGCACCCTCTCTCATCTCCCAAAATGGTTTCATTCTTTCAGTATCTGCACACATCTCTGCTTACCAGGTCTCCTGGTTCAGACTGTGAATGGCTTGGGATGAAATACCCTCGTGCTTTGAGCTGCCAAAACCAAGCAGTTCTTCAGCAACATTTGATGCTTCTAGCCTTTTCTGCTAACAAGTATTCTATCTTCCTTCTTGCAGGACATCCTTTAGGCTTTTCAGAGAGCTCAGGGGGCACAGGCTTGTCAGCAGGAAATCACAGGGAAGGATGATTTGGGAAACTCGGAGGTGGATCAGCTTTAATGGAGTCACGCTGAGATGCAGCAGGCATGGGGAGCCCAAATTGTCCTGACATCAAACAGAATTCCTCAAAGGACACTACCACAGAGCTCAGAACCCCCAGCCTTAGGTACTGGCCCCGTTGCTGGCTTTTTCTGTCTCTGATTCCTTACATTTATACAAACTTCCTCCATTATATTTGTACAAATGGATTGGCCAAACTGGAAACAAAATCAGTAACAACCCCTCCCAAATTCCCTCCCAAAACCACAACAACCATCAAAAAAGCCTTAGCCTCCTGTGAATAAGGAAGCTTTAGGAACAGAGATAATAAGCAGCCAGACCATCCTTTAGCTCTGTCTGTAGGGACACATTCACACAAAGTTGCTGTCTCAAACTAATTGCCTGTGCTGACTCATTCACAGAATCATGCTGGCCACAGCCTGTAATTATCATGTCATAATTATTACTTCAATAGCACAAAGAGTGCACTCTTATCTGATATGATAAAATAGTTCAATTAATTTTAAACAGAGGGAAACACTAGTACATCCTTAGAGCCTGGCCACAGAGACAAAGCAAGCTGTCAGAATCAGATTATTGATTTCATGTTCTCTCCTGGCTTTATTAATTTTTGCTCAGGCATTACAGTCACCACTTTTCATGCACTTAGGAGATTTTAATTTGGCATAATACAGGAGCAAAAGAGTAAGAGTAGATATAAATTCAGGAGAGAGACAGCAATAATGGAGAGAGGTAAGCTGTGTGTAATATTTACAGAGGCGAGAGTGGTGATTTCAGCAAGCAGGAATTCTATCCCACTGGGAGAAAGGGTAACAAAATGAAAAAGTGGAGAGGAATTGCCCAGTTCTTCAGGCTGTTCCTCATCCTTGGTGACAACCCTCCCCACTGTGTCCAAAAAAGGAGGGAGATTTCCCTTGGCCCTCCTTTTTTTGTTAATGTATTTATACAAACACTTTTTATTATCTGTGTTTGTATCTCAAGCAAGGGAATTCTACAATAGACCAGAACAAAAGGAACCTTTATTGATGATAGTTCTAATTCTTCCAGCTTGATAACTTTCAAAAGCAAATTCCTTTGGGCTTTTTCCTGTCATGTGCTCCAGGGGCAAATGTTGTGTATCATGTCAGAGTGACTCTCTGCAATGTATCCTGATCATTCAAAGGCTTCTGTGCATTCAAACAAAAAGCCTTGGAATATCATAGGAAATCTAATGGGCAAGATTGTGGCAAAATGATTTTTTTAATATCAGGAAACTTTCCAATGAGTACATTGTGTTACCATGGTTGCAAGACATTTCTCTATTCCAGAACCATCGCCTGTCAGCACTGCTCAAAATATAATAGAGCAGCCTAAAATAAATAGTTCTGAAAGAAATTGGGGTTAAAATCATAACCTTGGGGTTAAATTTAGGGACAGCAATTTTCCTGTTTTTCAGCAAGGAAGGTAGAAAAGCCTTGTAAGGGGGAATCTGTACTTAAGATCCTCATAGCCCAGAAGATCCCAGGATCCATCTGCAGTGCAGATCCTGCCAGCTCCAGGAGGGAGAAGCCTGGAGCTCCTGGGCAGCCTCTGCTCCTGCCTGTGCTGTGCTGACCCTGGGGCTGCAGCCCACCCTGGGCTCCAGGACTCCTGGCAGCACAGAAAGCCAGAACTGCTGGGAAGGTGGCTGAGCTCTGCAAACCCCCCCAGCCTCAAGTGCTCCAGCTGGGCTTTGGTAACAGCAGCACTGCCCTGTTGGGGTTACTGCAAACCCAAACTGTGGTGCCCTCCCCTGCTGGGATGGAGGGCTGGGCTGCCAGGGTGGATGAAAAGCTTCTTTGTGGAGCAGGTATGAGATTTCAGAATTATAACCTAAGGAACGTGGTGACTGCACTTACCAGAGAACTTTCAGCTGAGCTTAGTCAAATTGTATGAGGAAATTAGTTTTGGCCAGAAAAGGAACAGTTAGGTTGCACCCCAAGCCTGTAATTTATTTTCTCAGGGATCTTAGAAAATGAGCCAAACCCATCCAAATGCCTGGGACAAGTTCTGCTAAATGAGGTGTCAGCAGGTTTTGGGACAATGAACTCCAGGAACCTCAGCACTTCCTACAGAACATAACACACTTTACACACTTTGCAGTGGTTTGTCTCACCCTCCACACCGTGCCTTACAATCTTAATTTCAATTCTCCTTATACCATACTTTAGGTGGGCTATTCCTTGTTTTTACTGGTTCTATCTACAGGCTGCAGGGACAGCTTCCAGCAATTAGGCTCCTTAGACACCCCAGCTAAACAGGTCAGGTTTTCTGGGAAAGGAGACAGCTCAGATTGACCTAACAGAGCACACCTGACCTTCCTTGATGCAGGGACTTTGACTAAATTTCCCAAAACTCCAGTAGTTTAGTATCCTCTCTTAGAGGTTTACCTATAGATCCAATGCTGCTCCAGCCCACATGGATAAGTATTTCCCTCTGAAATCCACATGATAACTTTTGGATGATGCAGCCAATGAAGGAAAGATTTCTCTGAGACACCAGTCTCATCTCTTTCTGCTGATGGAGTCCTGCAGTATTACAAGTGTTGGCAGTAATTCCTCGTGGCTTTTCCCTCCAGGGGAGCTGACAAACAGCAAGGCCAAGAGTTGCCCTAAGCTAGAACACGAGCCTGTGGTTGGGGATGCTTGCCCTGTGTGTAGCCAATGGCAGTGGAATTAATCATGGCTAATACTCAGCTTATTAAAACTTCTTGCTTTCCAGAACGGTAAAAATACCCCAGTGATTTTAGTTTGTACTGGAGCTACTGCAAATTTAGACTGTGAGGCAACACCTAGTAAGATTCAGGGAAACAAATGGTTTCAGCAACAGGCTGGCCACCTCAGCAGCCAGGCTGAGCATCCAGCAGCTGCTTTCACGTGCAGACCTTCTCCTTGTAATACAAGCTCTGGAAAATTGAGCTCTGCCCTCTCTCAGTTGACATTTTTCGTACAGCATAGCTGTATTAGAGGCAAGGAACAGGGGTTATGTGTTGTAACACAACACCGCAGGACTGAATGTGGCCCTCGAAGGTAAAAAGGGTCAGTAGGGCTCTCCATCATCCAGACTGGTGTCAAATAGTTACCCCAAAGGAATCCTGTGGGGCCTTTGTACACAGCCTGCAGGGGCAGATATTGATTACAACCTTCTCTGAGCAGCTGGAGAATCAGGTAGGTGCCCCAAAGAAGTGGGGAGGAATATCCAGATAAAAGGGCTCTGGATTTTTTAGTCAATCAGACCACAGAGCAACTCACCTGAGCAAACTTCTGGGGAGACAGAGAGGACCCAGCTGGATCCCAGCACTTCCCAGTGTTCTCCATCATGGGTGCACTGCTCCCAGGTACCTTCCACAGGTGCAACACCTCTGAGTGTCCTCCTTGGCTAGTGGCTGGTGAATATTGCTACAGGAGACCAAAACATAGGAAATGCAGCACTGCAAACTCCTTCATCCCAGTTCCTTATTGTGCCAACTGCTCACTCCAGGTGTAAGAGAAAGAACATCCTCCATGGAGTTTCTCTGTTGTTAAAGCAGGCACAAGGGAGCACTGATTGCAAGGAAGTTCAGGCATTCAGTCCACCTGCATGACTTGTTCAGTGAATGCAACTCAACAATATTAACTCACTGTTCACATTCAGGAGAGGAAATAATGCTGATTTTTGCTGCTCTTCTGCTGATTTCTTGTCCACACAATATAGATTTCATTGCTTTTTTCCTTCACATAGATCTCACACATCATGGGGTACCTGATTACCTCACACCCTGAGAAGCGGGTGATTCTTGCTGCAGGTTTTGGCTTCTCAAAGATAATATCAAAACACAACAGAAAAAACTAAATCATGCTGGCAGTTTTATCAAATTCTCATAGGCAGAACCTAGCAGCTAAAAGCAGCAAGCAGAGATAATAAACATTGTTTCTGCCTAGATGTGAGCACCCACCCCATCAATTACTCCTTGGTACATTGCTGCTTAAAAGTGAACATTGTTTAATTAATACAGTAACTGCAGCTACAAGAGTATTTATATATTCATGGAAAAATGACTTTTTTTTTCCCTGAAAGTAGGGGTGTAAAATGCATGAAGATATTTATAAACACCTCACTTACATAAAAAGGGCTTAGAGTACCAGTTGATGTTAATAGCAAGCTTTCACTGACTACATTGATACATAAATTTTTAACCTATATGCACAAGTCAGGTAATACATTTGCATACTAAGCAGGGGGTTTGAGTTCCAGCTTTCTGGGGCAGAAACTGCTTTTAACTGTGTGTGATGCACAGCACCAGGAGGCTGACAGCACTAATCGAAAGTTAAAAAGCAGGAGGGATTTGTTCTTTGAGAGCTGAAATTTCCAAGTAATCCTTTACATCTAATCCAGTTTAAGCTAAGGATCAGGAGGAGAATTGCAACTGGACTTTTGTGACCTCCTCAAGTGATTTGTCAGCTGAGTTTCTGCCCTTCCAGAGAGACAGACATAGTTTTAGCCTGGTTGGGAGAAAACACAAGGGGAAACACAATGCACAAAAGCAAACTGGGAAAAAAGTTTAATTGCATTTCTCTAACTTGACATTTTTGGTTGGGTGACTGCCAGATACATGCCAATGCTTCTCTGCATATTGTTTGGGATTTGCTGGTTTCAGCACTAAAACAGACAGCAATGGAAGCTTTCAGTGTGCTTGAAGATTAATTTCACATAATCACAACAAAGCTGAAGTCAACAAGATGAATTTAATTACAACCCTGACAGCTGGGAGGCAATTAATGCCCTTAAAATTTCAGGCACTCTCTCACTTGTATTTTTCCCCTTACCTTATTCCTGCTAATTAGAAACAAGCTTCAGGATAAAGCTGACCATGGTGCTACATTTCCACCTAGTCATCAGAGCCACAGAAACTTCCCAGTTAGACACCAGCACTTTCCCAGAACAGGGGTCAGGGCCACCTCAGGGTGCTGAGAGCTCAGAGCACTTTTCCATCTCTGTCTCACAGGGTCAAGGCCCACTCTGTAAATCCTCTGGGGTGCATAACTAGAGGAATATCCCACATTGTCTCTGGCAGGATTTTTAATCACCTTATAGCCTTTCAGATTTCCAGGTAATAAAGTGTAAGACAACCTTTGCAATGCCAGCAAATCTGAATTGGAGTTTAAATATCATCTCCTGTGAAGCTTAATAAACCCCATACTGCACCTGAACTGAGTGGGGCTGTAAATATCCAGGGAAAGTGAGCATTAAAAAATCCCCTGTTGTAATGGCATAATTAAGAGAGACAGCTACACCACATGCAGCATGAGGACCATTACACTTTTGTTCTGAAACTGGAAAAAATGCAGTGATGCAGCAGAATACAATTTGGAATTTCATCCCCAGATAAAATTCCAGTGTTCAGGTTTATTGTGAATCAAGAAAAAGATGGACTTCCCACAGGATCACAGATTTTTAAGGGTGTTTTGGCATTTCCACTATTTCAAAAGCAAAATGTTTTGCTTTGCATTGCTGGACTTATGTAAACATCTTTATTTCTGTCAGGATTAAACTGCATTTTCTTACTCCAGCAGCTTTCCCAAGTACTTTAAGCTGTTGCTGACCATGGAGGGCTCAGTAACATACAACCATGTATGTGCATGGGGTACTCTCCATTAGGTAGATAAAGAGGGATCAAACCAACTTCATGTGCAAAACAGATCCCCCGGAACAGACCAAATGTAACAATGCAGTTTAGCACTTTACTGAAAAGCTTATTTCAGCCAAATGAGATATTTTGGTTTGGTTTTCCCCCTACAGAAAAAATGATATTTCCCAGTTACCTTTGTGAAATCCTTAAATAGCGTAAAACATGGGTTTTTAAAGGTTCAAATCAGAATAGATCTGGTTCTATTTGAAAACTCTTGCTGGGCCAAGAGGTCAGTTAGGGGAATACTTAGAGACCAGAACTGGGAGAACTGGGGGCTGTACAGCCTGGGGAGCAGAAGTCAGTGGGCATTCCTTGTTGTAGCCTTCACTTCCTAAAGGGGGCCTATAAGAAACGTGGAGAGACTTTTTAGCAGGGCCTGTAGAAATAGGACAGGGGTGATGATTTTAAACTAGAAGAGTATTGATTTAGATTAGCTATAAAGAAGTTTAATTGTGATGAGGGAGGTAACACCTTGGCACAGGACACCCCATTTCTGGGAACATTCAAGGTCAGGTTGGCAGGGCTCTGAGCAGCCTGACGAGATGGAAATGTCCCTGCCCACGGCAGGGGTGTGGGAATAGGTTGCCTTTAAAGGTCTCTTACAACTCAAATTATTCTCAGATTCCATGATTTGACTGCTGGGATTGGAGACCTCCATGGCTTCTTTCTCCTAAGCCTTTCTGCTGGCAAATCCCAGCTATTTCTGTGTGTGCTCAGTCTTACTGCTGTCAGCAGAAGAGAATCTGGGAAAGAAACTCTGCCCAATAGTTTTGCTTTATGTCTACATTGCAGCAAGTGCCGGCAATTAATGATCTGTTGGCAAATTAACACTGCACATGGCAATTGACTGCGGTAATGAAGTTATAGAGTCTTCTTTATGGTTTATTAGCACAATAATAAACCACACTCAGCATGTAATAATGGCACACAGTTAAATTAAAGACTTGCTGATGCCTTATAAACCATTTTGAGAAACACTCTTGCAGCAATTGGTAACAGTGTTCCCCGTGAGCACGGGCAGGCTTTGCTCTCTGCTCTGCAGACACAGTTCTGTCAATGTATTTTTTCTATTACTCTTGCATTACTAACAAAGCAGGCTGGGTAGTGGAACACTTACTTTAAGTTGAACTGATTTTTAAGTACTTTGGGTGAAAAATAAGTCTTGGCTTCTTCAGGCTGCACCTATTTCTTCTCCTACAGAGAAATGTAACACCAGAGTTGTTCATCACTTTCCCCTCAGACAGAGGCACCAGCTGAATTTTACAGTGTTTCCCAACACTTGGCAACTTCAACTGATTATGGCTTTTTAAAAACTGGCAGAGGCTAAATCTATCTTCCTACCTCAGCCAGGTGAAATGTGCTGCTGTGGTGACCCAAGCTTGAACTGCCCTTAAACTTCCTGCTTCATGTATGTGACCAGGATCCTTCTGTTTGGAGTGGGGCTTCATTCCAAACTCCCTGCCCCGTGCACTGTTCCATCCTAAAGCAGGGAGGCGTTCACACGAGCCAGAGCTCTGTGCCTGCACACCAACTGAGCTCACAGCACCCAGAGAAGCCTGGCACCACAGTGCCTTCAGATCTGCTTTACAGCCCCTATGGAAATGTGGGAGCATTATCTCTCTCCTTCTTGCAGGCAAGGCAAGCACTTCTCTTTATTCAGTGCTGCCATGTGGGATTCACGCTGGGAGCGATCAGGCTCTCAGAGAGGCCCGTAATGGCAACTGTGTGCTGAATTTAACAACAGACAAAAATATCTGGAACTCTCCAGACTTCTCTCTGCAGGAAGCCAAAGCAGTGCTTAGGGAAGCTATTATCAGCTTCTTTCCAGAAAGCTGAGTTTCTTTCCTGTAGCTCCACTAGAGGACATCCCAACCCTGGCCAGCTGCTGGCCCTGGTCACAGAAGCCAGGGCTGACACCATCTCCCTCAGCCCAGAATTAAACTTGATGGGGGTTTAGGTCAGCTGAAGTTTTCTTTTTACTCTCTGACAGAATGAATAGAGGGGTATAGGGAGAAAAGCAGTCTTTTCCCTACCCTTAATCTGTCATGTCTGCTTAAACTGAAAACTCATTAGGCAGTGGCTCAGTCAGTGTTGAGGTTTGACTATATTACCCCTCTGTCTGATTTGAGATTTTCTCTTGGTTGAGGTGCTGAAGCAGGGTGTGTCAGGCACTGCCTCAAGCAGAGCCAAGAGTCATAACAAAGAACCCTTAAATCAGAACTGGAGATGTTTGCTTGCAGTTCAAGGAGAAGCCAGGTCATGCTCACAGGCTGAACAGGAGCTGTGTTCATTTTGCTGATACAGACACAATTACCAGGGCCTCACAGGTAAATTTGCACCTTCCACCTGTGGTCATGGAAGCTGAGATTCCAAGACAAGGGACAAAAGGAATGAGTTTGTCTGATACTCCTGAAACTTTCAAGTTTTCCTTCTATAAAAACCAGAGTACAAACAACAAGAAGGTGATTGCTGCCTCCTCTCAGAAGGCATCTAAAGAAAAGGCCAATCCGTAGGAACATGAGGAAACATTGGGGAATGTCTATAAAACTTCACTTTGGCCAGTGCAAGGAGGCTCAACAGGGGCTGAACTTCTCTCCATTGACTGCAATGGGACACTCATCTTCCTAAACTAAGGCTGAGGCTTCATCACTCTACTGTAGACAGAACAGTACAATAAATATTTTTGAGCCTACATAGAACTGCCAGGATCTAAAACTTCCTTTGTGATCAGCATCTGTAAATCCCCCATCACCTCCTGCTCACCAGCATTTGGCAGTTCCCCACCAAGGCCCTGTGGTTTGCAGCAGGTCCGTTTTGCTGCCAGCACTCCCTTTGTCTCATCCATCAGACAAGCTGAGTCAGCATTATATAAGTTCTCTGCAGCAGAAGGCTTTTCTCCTTGTAAACACTTCTATAATATCACCATCTATAAGACTACTCCCATTAAGGAGCTTAAAATCTTCTAGAAGTCTCTCCAGGATGAGAGAGTCTTAAGACTGACAGTGTTTTCCAGCCACCTCTGGCACTGTCATTTCCTTGTGTTGCCAAATTCCCCCTCTCCCTCCTTTTCTTACAGGCACTACCAGGACTTTCTGAATAGAATGTAAGAATACCTGACAGATTCTGCTGAAGTTGACTATCCCCACAGGGAAATGGAGAAGTCAGAAGGGAAATGGAGAGAGTGCAGCTGTGTGCTGCTGTCATGAGGCAGTCGGGTTTGATTTTTATTCAGCTACTCCTAGCTGGTCACTTCCATGCCTGGCTTCAAAAAGCTAATCCAGAGCTTTTGATTAATTAATGAGCTTTGCCCAGTGGGAATCTGCTTACTGGGGGATATCTTTGCCTGAGGTGAGCAGCTTCTCTGGAAGTCTAATATCCCAAGACGAAGATGCTCAATAATCCCAAATGTGTGCACTAATTAATATGGAATAAATACATCTCATAATGCCAATGCTGAAAGACTGCCTCACAAGCAGCACTGGACTCAAGGAGTTGGAACAATTCATAATGAGCAATTAGGAGAGATGACTTTCTCTTTCCTTGGTGTTTTGGAAGGGATCTATCCTGTGACAAAGAAAAAAAAGACTTGAGGGACCAACTGGAGCAGCTCAAACTGTGCCTCCTCTCCACCAGCCCCCCTAGAGGTGGAAGATTTCTGTTGTATCCAGAATCAATTGTGCTTTTTGTGGCTTGTCATGCCCTGGTCCCTTTGACAGTGGTGGGACAATATTTCATAGGACAGTGAGCCACCACTAGGTAGCAACATCTTCCCTTCTTTGCAGCATGGGAGGATTTTCAGCTGCGTTATGTTAAGGTTCAGATCATATTCTCAGTGCCCTCAGAGGTAAACCAAGCTCTTTCACTCCATTGCTGTAGAAAAAGTGTCACACTCTCTGATCTTTATAAGGACAGGAGGCTCCTGAGATGGCACTTTCTGTCCATTTCAGAAGAACCCAAGCATTCACATAAAAATAGCCTAGAAAGAACCTCTTCTCACTGATTCTTTGAGCAGAACCCTTGAGGTGTTCAGCAACATCAAAGTGGGGAACTTTGCAACCTCTGCTCAGAAGAGGGAATGGATCTGTGTCCAAGGGCAGGGAGGTGAATTAAAGAATCTCTTGACATCCTGAATATTCAGAGGGTGTAAATTTAGAAGGTGTTTGGGGACAAGAATACAGATTACATGTATTGTAACACACTTCTTTGGAGATTATCTGTCAGGTTTAAGACTGGGACATGCAGACTTCAGAGCACTCCTCCCGCTGCAGAAAAACAGACATCTGGAACTTCTGTTTCTCTTTGAAGCCAGAAGGCAACCAGCCTCACTTTCTTAACACAAGTGATACAGAGGACTGGAGACAGCTCAAATCTGATTTCAGAACCACCCTTAGGTTTTCAATTTATTTATGTTGCAAGCCTGTAAGGTTTTCTGATTATTGACTGCCATGCTTAGAATACAGTGACAGAGGCTCAGTGCTGAGACCTATTCCCACTAGTGAGATAGAAAAAAAAAAAAAGAAAATAGAAAAAAGATTTGTGTGTTAAAAGGATAATATCATCAGCATCAAGAAGTAATTTGTGATGCCTCATGTGCACTGTGGCCTAAGAACCTGAAATCTGATGGGCCCAGCAATTAGCCCACCCACAGTGATATTTAGCCTTTGGGTAATGATGCAAAAGGATTTTTTCTCCCAGGAAGATGTTTTCTCAGCTCTTTACACCAGTGAGGAGTTACTGGCTGAGTCAACTACTTGCAGTCTGACAGCAAATCCTGATAGACCAGGACTTTTCACAAGGTTTTACCCCAGAAGCATGACATAGGCTTATTTTGCAGTAAGAGAGGCTCAGGTATGTACCAGTGAGGTGATACTGCTCTGTTCCTAACCAGCTTTTAAAGGAGAAAGAAAAATGAGCAGGTTGGAAGCCACTCCTCAACTCCAGCCAGGCTCAGCTCCGGCTGCAAATCGATTCTCGATTACCATACCCAGAGAGAGCTTTGCTATTCAGGTTACTGATGGTGATAAAGGAGGTCGTTAACAATGAGCCAGCACAAAGCAAGTCATTGTAAGAGTTGAAATGTTATCCTCTCTAAAGGAGCCATAATAATAATAATGCAATATTATAGAGCCTTTCTAGTCTGCTGGCATCTGTCATCTGTCTGCCTAAAACTGATAGGTGAGAGTGCATTTGAATTCATTCTGCAGGAAGGGAATGATAAAGCTTTATGGCTGCTCTCTTTTTTCCCCTCTACTTTGCTGCCTGTCCCTGCTGAGACCTGCGTTTTGTCACTTCTTTTGCTGTTATTTTTTAAAAATCTTACACTACGTGGGAACTCTCTGCTGCACAGGACAATACAGACCTGTTACTATGGATATACTGGCAAAGGTGACACATCTGACCATAATTACACACAGATATTCTCTTACTGGAAATAATGAAAGAAGTTGTCCTGCTTAGTGCCTCCTATTGATCTGCCTATGAGCAGTCCACAGCAGAAAGTCCCATTCCCAGAGGCCATGAAGGTGGGAAGTGTTCCTCCCAGGATCACTCACAGGTGAGTTCTCTGTGTTGGAAGTGCCAGCAGCACTTCCTTTTCTGTCCAAGGGGCAGCTTTACAGATTTCAGCAGGATCCCTGAATGTCCAGCGTGTCTCCAGCAGCACAGGAAACACTGAGAAATAGCACAAATAGTTTTTCTGTTTGTGATTACCTACCTGCACACCTGAATGGGCACCACAGGTTTTCATAATGCTGGAACTTGAAATGACACTGCAAGATTGGATAGCCCCTGAAATGCAACAGCAATGCCATTAATACATCACACAGACAACAGAGGGTCTGGATGACTTGGGACACTGAGCACATCTAATCTCTAGGTCATTGGGGATTTAGATCTCAATGACTCCTGAATCTAAAGCAGCACAAAATGTAGCTGTAACTGTTCCATGCATGTTGATTTAAAAGGGACAACCTTCCTATCAATCTCTGCACCTACCTAACATGTATTTATTAATGATTTTTTAATGAGGCATCATCTCTTAGTTAGTAGTTATAGACCTGCAGTTATAGTCAGTGAACTAATAATGAGAGAATATGATTAAAATCCTGATGCTTCACCCAGAAAGATATTGCCTGGATCTTTACAAAAGAAAGGGCTAGTTAATGTTAATGTATGCAAATACTTATCCAGCCATCTAATTTGATCTGCTTTGGAACTTAACAGAGCCTCCATCATCAGACCCTCTGAGTGACTTTTGTTTAATCAGCTTCCACTGCTTAATGAGTGGGGTGATTAACACACAGGCAGAGGATTTGATGTGCAGTATGTCCGGTGTTAGTGGAGGACAAGACTTAATAGGATTTATCTTCTTTGCTTTTCTCCATTTCCCAAAATGTGAGGTTTGCCATATGTTAGGCACAGTCTCCAACCCACTATCAATTAGCTTGCTATGAGTAAGGAATTATGGGGTTCTTGTACATATTAACCACGGGAACACACCAGTCCAGGAATATGGTCACAAATGATTATAAAATACATGAGTACTCCCCCTGCCATGATAACAAGTGAAGAACCTTTGTGAGCTCTTATTAACAAACTCATGTCTGTCCCAGTCAGATGTTTCTGAGTATGAAAATCTGAACCAATTCACCCCATTTCTTCTGAAGGTATCTACTTTTGTCTGAACAATTACAGCACAAAAGTGCTGGATAGTAAAATACCACCAAGTTTGCAGGAGCTCCTGCACAAAAGTGCTCAGAAATCACCTGCATAATTATGATTTTATGGCCTACAGAGAGTGACTCTTCCAAGTCATCAGGACAGGGACAGCTGGGTGGGTAGAGGATCCTGAATTAAAATGAACTGATGTACTAGATGTTAAAGACATCTGTGAGTCAGGTCTGCTGTTCTTATGGAGACTAAATATTACACTGCAGGTGACTTACCCAACCAACTACAGAGTGAGCACAAGCAGTGTCTGGGCAAACTAACTCCCAGTTCAGGAACCAATCATCAAATCATCTTCAAAATGACTCATTGCAGCCTTCTAAAACAGTCTTGGTCCTGGAAGATCCAATCCAGAGCAGCACAAAATCCTGCAAACTGCCCCTCAGAACAACTGAAGTTGTAAATCATCAGCTCATGTTCAGCACATCTCAGCCTTGTGTCTAATCTTACAATAAATACAATGATTAATAGTTCTGTTTGCCAAAAAAATGCATACACGACCACTTACTCATGTCCTCTAAATGTAAATTGGAGTTCTTCTTGTGTCAGCTAGCAAGTGGGGTTCTTTGCAAGAACTCATGCTTTCTGGGCCAAAAAAACCCTTTAAGAACTCTCTGTGACTTCTAATAGGAAAAAGAAATTTAAAAATGCCCTGTCATCTTGCAAGAATTGAGGGGTTTTTGTTGAGTTACTCATATGTCCTGCTCTAGAGCAGAACACTTATGCCTTGACTTCAATGCCTGCCAAGAGCAGGTAGCTGGCAGAGATAAGATCTGGTGGTATGAAGAACTGGGACTTGCTCTCTATTAATGGGAAGCAGGAAAATTAGACTTGCTATTTCTCTTCTCATGCAGATTCAAGACCTTCCATGTTCCCTAACAGTGATCCCGAAAATCTGTAACTCAGAATGTCTGAAACTCTGGCACTTGAATGGAATGTTTTTTATCAGGGTTATCCTCTGTTATTTTTCAGTTTTCTTTGTACCTTTATTTTTCTTAAATTAAGTGGGGCTCCTGTGACCTTTGTATGTGATCCTAACAAGTCCTCTGATTATAATTACAGGGCTTGGTTAAAGCAAATACTTTTAAACAAAAGGTCTCTTAAACCCTTTTTCCCATGAGGTAGTATCTAAGTAACATGCTGTTTCCAAAGCCTGGTGGCAGCTGATTGCATCTCAAGAAACTCTCCAAATGAGTTTGTCATCTGCATTTCTTAGGGAAGAATTTACTCAGGCAAAATTATCCCTGCTGATGGATGCTGATCTTCCAAGACCTGGGCACAATTCACTTTGGACTGTGATCACCTTTCCTGACAGGTTTGTGTCAATGCCTCTCCCACACGAGAGCCTTTTTGGAACTGCTCTCACTTTCTCTGAAGAGCACATTTTGAAGCTGTGTTATTGTTACTGCTCATTTCCCCCTCCTACACCGCATGAAATCCTAACACGCAATCAAGCGACTAACCCCAGGACCACTATGTTTCATGTTCTCCTAATGCCTATCATTAAGAAGTATAAATGCCAGTGAGTTGTCTGGGTGCTTTATAAAATAAATATATCCATCTGTGGGGACAAATTATACCAGCTCTCCAAAAGGAGAGGCTGCACAGCAGGGACATGCACAAGGAAACTTTGGCCAAAACCAGCACGATGCTCTGAAATGCCCGTGGAGGAAATATCTTTTATTCTACAGCAGGACTGAAATACCTCCCATGCAGTGAACTGCTCAATAATTCATTTATCTATCACATCTTGCAAAGGTACAGGACTGAGTTAAGTCTGCCAAGATTTTCAATAAAGGTGGTTAATATTAACCCAACACGTTTCTTCCAAGCCCTATTGTACTCAACAACGAGAAATAACAGCTTGTCTGCTTCCTGTACAGTAGAAGCAAAGAAACAGCAGGGCCTTTAGAAGGAGAATGTGAATGCAAGCCAATCATCCTCCTTCTGGCTCCTGCTGGCTCTTGTCTCCAATTACAAAGGAATAATTCACTATCTGAGCTATTTCTACATTTCAAACTGGGCACTGAAGTATCAAAAGTTATTGTTAGCCCACCGTGCTCTTGGGAAGGGAAATAAGGAGGAGATAATAGAAAGACATAAATGACCCAAATCAGTGAGATATTCTTTATGGTTTATCACAAAGGAGTTTCCCAAGAGACCTTCATGCCATGCCCTGTGCCCACGCACTCACACAGCCCAGAAAGATAATGAGGGAGGGCAAACTGCATCAGTACAGACCATGGTTTCATTCGGGACATTTATTCCCCTAAAAAATATATTCCCTTTACATTTCGGTGTGCATGGCCGTGCTTTCTCCTCTAGGTGACACTGTGTCTGCTTGGAATCCGGAGCTGGAATACCAGGAGCCCTTCAGCACCGGCAAAGTCGTGTGGAAGAAAACTGCACCAGCACCTGCACACAGTAGTCTTGTCACCAATGGTTTCTGCACAATTCAGAGCTGTTGCTTTAGGACTTGAAGCCCCTGAATCTCAATATCTCAGCAGCAGCCAATATTAAACCTGTGCAATTCAAGATGTGAGCAAAGTTGCAGAAAAGATTTGCATTTGTATAGGTCTATATATATACAGTTACCTCTTGCTTTGTCTCTCTGTTTACAAATATCCTGAAGTTTACAAATATCCAGGCTGCAAAGCAATCTGCAATTCCAGGCAAATCTATTTACCACCAGGTAGAATTCTGTGGAGTGGACTGGTAATATAACAAGCTGGATGAGTAAAACAAACTGGACTGCAAAATTGCAAAGAGTCCAATCCCTAGGCTTTCAACTGCCTGCATGCATTCCCCAGATCCTCTGGGGGAGAGAAATTTCACTGGGGAGAAAGCTTTTGGAAATTATGATTTCATCTCAACTCCCCAGCATACCTCTGATTTCCCCAAGGCTACTCATGATTTATTGGGAAGTGATTTGGATCAGATTCAAACCTGTGACATTCAAATGTATAAATAGTACAAACAGATTAAATAACAACAAAGCAGAAAGTAAATGCAATGACTCTAAGGGAATTAACAGAAATGCCACTACTTTTAGTTTGTGCCTCAAAGGCTATTAGTTCCTAAATTTCTTTCCTGTTTCACCAGTAGCAGGATAAGTTTACATGCTCTTATCCATAAAATGGCTCCAAAGAATCAGGTAGAATTTGGGATGACAGATATCTAAGACAATGATAAAGAGATTTGGGGATATTTTCCAGCTGACATCACTGTGCCATTAGTCATTCCCTAATAAGGAATATCTTGCAAACAAGACAGATCACAGGGCCAGAACAGGCAGGGAGGAGGGCGCTGGCACAAGAGTTACTTATCTTCAGAAATTTGGAAAGAGACTCTCCCAGAAGTGGGATGGAGAAGGTGAACTCTGAAGAACGTTCCTTGATGATTCATCACCCACCCCCCCCCCCCAAAAAAAAAAAAAAAAAGGGACACCTTAAAATTGATTCCTTCCTTTGTTTGTCTGGAAGATGGAAGAGGCAGGTTTTTTAGCTTGCTCTGAACGGGTGCTGCCGGCTTCACACTGCAGTGTCAGAAGGCTGATACCAGCCCAGGTGTCTACAAATTGACTCACCATTTTACTCTGTTTAATGAATAAACAAACTTTCCTCTGTAAGATTGAATTAATTTGGATTTATTTGTCTAGGTAGAGACAGTGCAGATGTTTTAATTTAGGCAGTTTGCACTGTCAAAGTGACTGGCTGGCAGAGCCTTCAATTTCTGTCCATACAGGTAGAATTCAGAGTGACTGCCGCAGCCTTTTTGACCATGGGAAGGACAATTCAAGCTGAATATCACCAAGGGAAAAGAAGTTAAGTGAAGTTTAACTAAAGTGCATGGAGTGGTTGCCATAGCAAAAGTGATGGAGCCTCTTTGCTTCAGCTGCTGAGAGCAGGACTGACAAATGTGTGTGATACTCCACTGTCAGGAACATTTCCGCAGCTGAGATGAGCATCTCCTCCAATTTCCACTTTCCTGATCAAAAAATGAATTGGGAGAGAAAGGGAGAATTGAGCAAGAAAACTTTCCCCTGCAGAAAAGGGACACCAGCTCTGCAGGCCCCAGGGGAAAAGGGAGAGGGAGTGGATTTTAGGGGGAGAAGTTACCAGGTTTCCTCCAGCTGAGTTCCAAGTGCAATGATCCAGTTAAGTGCTCTTTATTTTGCCCCTAGAGTTGCTTGCCAGTGGATGTGCTGGCCCAGCCTCTCTGTGATTCTATTTTTGGTTTCTTGCTCCAGCAAGGACTTGGATTCCAGGGCTGAACACTGCTGCTAGTTTACAATTATCAGCTGAGCACTGAGTTTTGGTCCATGAGGTCTAATTCCATTCTGATGTGTTTCTCCTGTCTTTAACTGACTTCACAGGGGACTTTGAACCACTTGTTTCTGTCCCGTGGAGGAAAAAGCTTCAAAGAAAAATGGCTTACAACCTTTCACTCCTATGTTCAATTTTGATATTCCGTCACTTCCTCAAGAATTTTGTTTTTCAGATCACATCCCATCAGAGACTCTCATTTGTGGGTGAGTAATAGGTTGTTCTCTGTCCTCTCATCATCTGCCCACACAAACACTCCTGCCTGGATGCAGTGCCATACCATCCTCACACTGTGGGTGGATCTGCTGCAGCTTCTACGGATCTGTAGTAACTGGAAACAATCCAGAGTTGTGGCCTTGCCTGGGCAGTCCCAGCTGGTGAATCTGAGGAGTCTGGGGAGAGCACAGTGCAGGCAATGCAGGGGAAGGCACTCCTAAATCACCAAGAACCAGCTACAGGTAACTATGCCACGTTGTATTCTTGCAAAACATTCAAGCTTTCTCTTACAAATTAATACCCATTTTATGTATTCCCTTTATTCCTAATCAATATTGCAGATTGTTGCTGCCCTGGGAGAGATTTCCAGTAAACAAACAGATTATTTCCTCCTTCTCTTGCTAAAGATGGTTTTCAAAGCTAGCACATTCTGGGCTCCTAGTGCTGTTCCCAATCTGGCATATCCACTAAGAAATATATTTTAGGGGAAAATAAGTTGCAAGACTGTCTGGAGACAGGTCTCTTGTAAACCTCTCCCCTTACAAGTCACACATCTACTTTCCACCAGTCCTTGCCTCTTATCAATCTCTATTTGGCTGTATAACCAATTTTACCCTCTTAAATCTGCATGTGCTCTCCCATTCTGTTTCAGCCCATTTCCACAAAGGCAGAAGCCAAGAGGTGGGTTTGAGCTCTGCCCTTTCAAAGCCTTTCCTCACCTCCACTGACTTCTCCCATGCCACTTTACCTCTGTTACTACAGCAACCTCATGTTTCTTGCTTTTGCAGAGTTGACTCCTTAGCACGGGGGCACACACAAGGCCTCTCTAATCAGCACTTATGTGGTCTAAAACATTTAGCTCATCTGCTCAGAAGACTTATGCAAATGTTCCACCCATCTGCTGTGGGAGGCTCTGGTGAAAGCCAAGCCAGCATTTTCCCTCTGGGTTTCCTGTCAGGCAGGCTGGCCAAAGCCCCTGGTTCCAGCAGCACACAGGAATGCTGTCTCTGCCATAAGGCACAACACCTGCTTGCATCTGCTCCTTGGACAAGCTTGAAAGGGTGTCAGCTCAGTCTTGTGCAGTGGCTGTTGGAGGGAGCACTCTGCTGACATTTGCCTTTGAGTGCTAAACGTCAGGGAAATCACATGAGTGCAGCACAAGGGATTCAGAGCAGCATCATTCAGAGAGTTTCCTTCGCTCTCAGATGCTTGGAGGGAGGCATTTAGGGCAGCAGGTTTCCCAAGAGCTGGCTCAAGGGATGGGATCAGCCTCGAGGGGGACCTGCAAAGGAAATGTGTAACCCATCTGGTAAGCTGGGATCCCCCTTTCCTGGTTTTTATCATCTAATTCTCTGGAGAGCTGTGCTACTTGCTCTTGTGGCTCCCAGAGGAAATATCACAATTTCCTTTAATTCCCTCTCCATCATCTGGTACTGTTCAATCTCCCCACAGGTGATCTGTGTTATGCTCCTAAACCTGCATCTTTCCTCAGGGAGTTGGAGGCACTTTTTAAGATGTATAGCTGCCATAATCTGACCAGCCATAGCTATATGTGTATCTATAATAGTTTATTCACAAAATAATTCCTCTCCAGCTTGCTGTGAGAGTTGGACTAACAGCAAAATGTGAAATTTTCTATTATCTTCACCCAGCAGTTCTGCAATCCCTCCTGGTCATGGCCACTACATTGAGAAGTAAAGGTAGTTGGCTGCTTATTTGTCCTAAGACTCATCTGCAACACAGATGTCCTTGAAAGGAACAGCAGCAAATCAGAAACAGGATACAGGCTGTGGAGAGAGGCTACAGGGTGAAAACCTGGCCAGGGGAAGATGGATGAGTGCTATCTAAAACGAAACTGCAGCAAGGATGAGCAGCAAACAGAAATACCTTCAGCTCAGTGTCTGGGCAATCACTGTAAATCAACGAAGGCATCTCCCAGAGAAGGCTTAATCACAAAAAGATGTGCTTGCTCATCTCACCTAATGTGGCTGATGGGTGTTTGCAGTCAAATCCCCATCACAGTGATCCTGTTTAGAACCACGGTGCACAGAGGGGGGACCTGCTAACAGTCAGTTCATCTCCCCATTACCAGTGGAATTTACTTTAAGTAGCTCTAGGGATTACTGAGGTATTAAGGAAAATGCTGTGACAGTGAACTGTATTGCCTGTGCAAGAGGCTGGCAGTGTGCTGTTGTCCTCTGTGGAGATCATGATAAGGAGTCCAAGATGTTTGTGAAAGAGTTTTTTTCCTTTTTTTTTTTTGTGTGTGTGTATGATGCTGTTTTCTTTAGTTTTTTATGAGGAAAGAAAAAGATCCAGTGCCACTGCCCATATTAGGGATTTAGAAGTGCTTAAAAGCACTAGGAATGCCTTTAAAATGCAGACCTCATACTAGAGATAAAGCACCTACCCAGAGAAGAGATGCTCTGATGCCTAGATGTATTTGTTTGTTTATTTTAGAGGGGGAAAAGAATGGTATGTTTTACTGCTAAGCTATTAACCATGAAGATTGCCCAAAGGCATCAGCAGGTTCGTTCAAAATGTAAATGAGCTTCTCAGGCAGGCATTCAGCTGTGCAGGCTCTACAGGCTGCTGCTGTTATGTGGAACTGGACGGGGTCTTCACAGGGCACAGCTGAAGACTCGGGCTGGGCTCCCCCCCTGCCCCACACCCCGTGGTCACCAAGGAGAATGGACACTGCTGTGGCCCCCAGAGCTGCTCTCCAGACTAGGAGAGTGGCTTTATTACAGAAGGCAGGGGCAATTAACTGAGTCCCTGCGCTGCTTCCCAACGACCTCCTTGGGAAATACCACTTAGCCCTGCAAACAGCAAATGGGCATTTATTCACGGCCTTCCCACCCCTTTTGGGAAGAACCATTCTCTTGAATTAATATTTGGAGGCTACTGGCTAAAAGTGAGCATAAAAAATGAAAACCAATTGGTCTGAGGAAGATTTTTTAATACTAAATTACCGTGTGCCCTGGACTGACATGGAGGTGCACTCACCAGTGAGATCCCTGCCCAAACAGCACACTGGGAATAACAGCTGAAGGGATGCCTCTGCCTTGGGGTGATGCTTCTTCAGGGACATGTTAAAGACTTGCATTGCCACTTTTGAAAGTTCTGCCAGTCTTTCCATCCATAAAAGAAGGCTTGAAAGAAACTCACCCACTTAACAGGAAAGTTGTGCTGTGGTGGATCATCCTGATCCCACAGAGAGGGCTGGTTAAAATCCAAGAATTCCATCATGCTGCAGATGTCAGGGTATTGTAAATGCAGGGTCACTGATGAGGGGAGAGAATGATGCATCTAACTCCATCTTATCAGAAGGCTAATTTATTACTTTATGATACTATATTATATTAAAGAATACTATACTATACTAAAGGATACAGAAAAGCTACTTACTGAATGCTAAAAAGAAAATAATGAAAACTCCTGACTCTTTCCAGAGTCCTGACACAGCTTGGCCCCAATTGGCCAGAGAGTCAAAACAACTCACAGCAGAGTCCAATGGAACAATCACCTGTGGGTAAACAATCTCCAAACACATTCCACATGGGCACAACACAGGAGAAGCAAATGAGATAAGAAATGTTTTCCTTTGCTCTGAGGCTTCTCGCTGCCTTTCAGCTTCCCAGGAGAAAAAACCTAGGCAAAGGAATTTTTTCAGAGAACGTGAATGCCACATCAGGGTTCATTTTGATGTGGAGCTAGAGACAATGCCATCACTGCTGCTCTGGGTGTCAGGGCTCTGCCACTCGGGTTTGTTTTGATTGGAGCTAAAGACAATGCCATCACTGCTGCTCTGGAGCGTGGTGCTGGCAGAGCTGCTGACACGTGAGCAAGGGTTCAGCTGCAGCAGCACAGCACTCAGTGCTAGAACTGGTTTGTGGAACAGAGACAAAAGAGACCAGAGAGATGGCTGTTAATATAACTGTAATTAAATGCTTATGTAAATGACCCTTGCCACGGGCTTCTGCCTGGTAAGGCCTGATTGGATTGCCCTTGAAAATCCCACTTGCTCACCAAACCCATGCGTAAGAATGCATTTTTGTGAGTTTGGAACAATGATTTCCCTGTGATGATGATAATGATGATCATCATCATCACCATGAAAATGCAGTATTGCAAATATCCTGGACAATGTTTGTCAGAGTTTCATGGAGCTTGACTGCACATGACTGTCATTGTACAAACACACACCTGTGACCCACGGCCTGAAGTCACAGATGCTTTTAGAAGAGAAGCAGTAGCTGCACATTGAATTACTTTTTAAAAAGCATTAAATACCATTGTACTTTTCCATTTCCCTTTTAATACCATTGTACTTTTCCATTTCCTTTTTTTTGGGTGTGTGTATGTGAAAATGGCTGCATTTATCAAAATGTGTTGAAGCCAGTTTAGATGAATTGTTCTGCTGAAGAGGAGAAGGGTTTCTTGTCTAGAAACAAGCTTCCCAAGTGCACTGCATTTTGTATAAGTGGGGTTAAATAAATCAAAGAAAGCAGAAACACTGAAGAAGATCTTAATTTCTGCTTCTATATCAGTCTTTCCATTCCTTGTGCATATTATGGCTTGCATTCCAGCCTCCGGATAGGACTTGCATAGCCCCTATTAAACATAATCAAGCACTTGTAGAACTTATTTCCAAGTATCTAAAATGGAACCATGATTTGCATGTCATTAAAATAAAAAAGAACCAACATGAATCTTTTCCATCGTTTTTCTACGTGCTGTATCCAAAAGGAGCTTACCATGCACTTTTGAAAAACACTGCCAGTTATCTTAAATGATACCATTTTTTAAAATGTAATATTTCTAATTAAATTACAAAAGAAACCTGGTTTGGGGACATATTCAAAACTTGAAAAAGCACAAAACCAGGAGCTATATTGTCATTTATTAGCTCTGCTTCTTAAGAATGTAGGAAGCTGCCTGGGATGAAGTTATTTTGGTGGTCAATACTGTGCTGTGAAAGGTTACTGAAGCTCCACCATCACCTATGCAATGATAAAAAGATTTATTGGTGACGAAGCCCTCTGCAAATGATAGAAAAATCTTAGCTTCAACATTCAATACAAGCACATTGTATTCTTTTAAAAAATAAATAAGTGCTTGTGATGTGACTGCTAAACCAGCTGATCGTATCTTATAACATCAGCCTTGGGATTTTGAAACCATTCTGGCTGTGCTTAATGTCTCTTCTTTGGTGGAATAAAAAAGAAAAATTGTAGGAGTGAAGCTCATGGCAAAAGAAAAGAGAAGTTTGCAAGGAAAGTTGTCTGCCACAGCAGGGCAAAATGTGCTCAATTACACTTGAAATCCACACAGAATTTTGCTACTCCACATTTCTATTATGAGCCAAGTTCTCCTTGAATTCCTCATCCTGAATTTTGTACTGATCCTAGGTAGGTGTCTAGACATTGCATCTCTTCATGCTGATGACCTTGTTGAAAATCACCTCCCTCTCTAACTTGCTCCTCTGTGATGAAATTAGAGAAGAAGATCCACAGGACATCCCAGCTCCAGTGGGAATTTCCCCCAGCAGAAAACCCAAAGGAAAACCTACATCAATGTGTCTACACCCTCCTCTATCTCTTCCAATGCAGGATGTTCTGTTGGTCCAGGTAAGGAAGATTTTGTTTATTTCAAGAGACAGTGAAGTCACCATTTGTTTGGATGTCTTTTCTTCCTTTGGTATAAATGCTTCTTTTTCACTGTTATTCATGGGGGAGCCCAAACTCCTCCCACACTGTAAGGACAGAACATCTAGCTGTGAGTTCCATGTATCCTTGCCTTTTCCATGGCATTCCTGATTTCTGTGAGCCTGCAGGGGATGTAAAGGAGCCTCCTCTACCCTATCACTGCTGTTTGTGCCTCTCCTCCTTACCTGAACCTCCACTTCTCTGGGTGTTGAGGTAAAAAGGAGAGAGGTTATAAACTTTTCTGTTTAGTTCTTTGCAAACTTCCCTGGGTAGTGAGGGAGCAGGGCAACTTTCTGCCTGGAGCAGAGCAGAGGGAACATAAAAAGATACAGGTGTCCCAGTACCTCCATGAAATAAAAGCCACAACATTTCTGGCTCCTTTAAAAGCAGGATACCTCAGGCCCTTCTGCTTACAGCAGGGCTGACATTTGATTTTATTAACAAACCAGAAAACTGGTGCAGAATTAATGGTGGGAGAGATTAGATTATTACAGCAAATTAGATTATTACAGCAAATATGCTCTGGTGGTAGGAGCATGGGTCTGGAAAACTGGGAGCTGGGCTCTGCTTTGCTGTATGGGCTGCAATGGATTAATCCTCCTCACTGCTGTTTTCCTGCTCACATTGCCAAGAATGTTAACAGCCCCTCAGGAAAAGATGTGCTGATCTTTATACATCAGATTTAGGAAGAGGCACTGAGATCTTGAGATAAGTAGGGGAGAGAGAGGACTAATGACACAGAACCGAATTCCTCTTGTATTTCTCGGCAGTAAGTGGATAGTTATAAAGCCGGAATTATCTCCCTGTATTTCAGACTGGCAGAAACTTCTGGGGGAGCACGTACAGGAACACATTGAGGAGGAACTGCTGCCTGTGGCATTTGGCTGGGGAGCCTGAGCCCTTGCCGGGAAATCACCAGATGGCGCCAGTAGAAATAATGTTCAAATGCTCCTTTTTTTCTTTTTTTTTTCATTCTTTCTTTTTTTTCTTTTAAGCAATTAAAGCTGGAAAAAGGTTTATTTGTGAAATTGTGACTCAGTTCCTTCAGTGAGAAGTATTTGCATCAGTCAGAATTTGTTGAGTGTCTGAACAGAATAATTCCTCTAATTCAGGGCTGGTGTTGGGAGCCTGTGTGCACACCAGCCAAAGGAAAAACATTGTGTTGTGTAATAAATCACTGCATTAGGCAGTCAGCTTTGGCTGTTCTGCTACCTTCACTCCAGTTTTAATCAATATTTGCAAGGATTTGTTAAGCTATATGGACAAATCCTGAGGCCTGGACTCAATTCCCATCAAAGCACCATGGTTATTATGAGAATGAGAAGGAGAATTAAGGAGAATGAGAAGTTTGCCTCAGTGACAACCTTATAATGAACCAAAAATTTTGGGATCTGAATTTACCACACTTCACCACTGCTCTACAAACAGATTGGCTTCCCCTTGCAACCCTTCTTGCAGAGAAGTTTGCTCATTTTGGAAGCTGGAGAAGTTCATTTTCAAGTAGGTTAAGCCAAAAGGTGCCAAAAATGCATTTTTCTCCTAGTCTATTATTGTATCTTACACTGTAAGTGAGAAGTAGCTTCACCAAGGAATTGATTTCCTGCAAAAGAGACTGAAGCCATGGCTGGAAGATGATTTTCATAACAGATGCAGCCCTTCAGCAGGGATTCTCAGCTTCTTTCACTGCTGGATAGAAGCATGTCTTGAGTTCAATCCTTCTATTTAAATATTTCATTAAGGGCAGGTATGTTTTCAACTCTCCTCTTAGGGCTCCAACCTTCAATTTCTAACTTATCAAAAAATCCACTTTCTTTTATTTTTAACTGAGCTTCTCTATTATTTTCCACTTCACCTACCACTCCCAGAGACACACACCACTGAAAACCCCAATATCTGATCTGAAGATTATTTCCCATCCTAGCACTCAAGCCACAGTTGCAGCTATGTGGGAAAAGCAAAAATTAAAACCCAACCCCTCTCCTGAATAGAAATTTAGCTACAGCAACGATCCTTTTTTTGCCTTTCTCTAAGATTTGGAGACATCCATACAGGGTACTTTTCAGGATGTAACACTAAGAAATACCTCATTTCCATTCAACTACTGCACTCTTTTATATATATATATATATGTATACACATATATATTTATGTATCTCATACATATGCAGAGCTCAAGAGGTCATTTTAATCTTATCTTTCAGGCTAGATAAACTGTATGTTTACTCTTTCAACTTCACTTGGTTGGATGGTCCATCTGAAAATCCAGGAGAAAAATATCTCAGTTCAAGACAAGGCAAAGAGGTTTTGTTGTTTTTTTTTTTTCCCCAACAAAGTGAAAAGATTTTCACCTTTCAAGTCATTCCACATTGAAATGGAAGCCAAAACAAAATAGGAACCAAAGAAAGTACCCCAGAAATCTACTACATTGTGGTCTCCTTATTTTGTTTTTCACAGGCTCTTTTAAAGGTCTAATCTTAATTTCATTCAGGAAATGAAACAAATGCTGGAATCTACTCTTTTCCTCCCAGAAAGACTTTTTCACCTGTCTCTATTTCTCACACATTTGAGATGATTTCTCTGGAAAGAGGAACAGAAATAATTGCCCTAACACAGACACTTCACACGCTCAATCAGCATTTTGCTCTAGGCGTGACTTAAGTCTCAGGTAGGGACTGGGGGACATTTGTTACTCTGCCTTCACCTCCCTCCTGTTAATTCACATTTCAAGACAGCAGAAAAGTGCATTTCATGCTGTGGTCATTAGAATTCCATTTTGCTGGGGAAGGAGCACTGGGCCATCCTTTTCCCCGAGAGGCCAATTCCTTTGGTCCTGTCATGCCTCATTACTCTGAGCAGCACAACTTATGCTAGAAAAACAACAAGCAGGAGAAACTGCAACAAAACCAGCAGCGTCACTGCAAGGCTCCTGACCCAACAAAACAGCACAAACATGATGTGGATAATGACTTTCTTTCAGTTTTAACCAGCCCTGCTCGTTGCATTGATCTTTGTTGGGGTACTTTGGTTGCATTGTTAATTACCTGCTCATTTAAAAAGGGCTAATGAGGAGAGAAATCCAGGCAATGAGCAGTGTCAGCCTCAGCTGCGTGTAGCCTACAACAGATTTTGTTAGACAGTCAACAGCACAACTCACTGGGAATGTGCAGCTAGAGGGTTGGGACTTCTGCATCAATAAAATTAATCCATTGTGCCTCATGGATTTTTGTGGAAACACTTTAGTTTAGAAAAACAAAACTGATCCACATAGAAGTTTAAATAAAACCCAACATTTCATGCACTTGCCTCATCCCTAGGCCACTCAGTTTTAGGACAAACAAACCTAGGGCTCACATAAGATAACTTGAGTGAAAATATGTGCAAAGCCAAGAACAATAACTTGTGCTCAGACTTTGCACAGACCAAAACACCTCCCCACCCAGGAGGGAGGGAGCATGAGCAGAGCAGGGACTGCATCCAGCATCCCATACCTCTGCCAGGAGAAGCCACAGCTCTTCCACAGACCTGCACAAAGAAAGGCATTACACGAGCCAGCTTAATAGAATTCCAGAGGAAGGACAGAGGGCTTTTCACAGTGGAGATTCTTGGTTGGTTCTACTTAAAAAGTGACTTATGAACATTGAAAGAAAGGTGGCAGGGGGAAAAAAAAGTTTCTTTCTTTTTGCCATTTGGTTTTGATCCAAATTAGCATGAAGCTGGTGAAATGAACATTTCTCTGTCAGCAGTGTTTAGCCCAGGGAGGTTGGAACTCGCTGAGCATCTGCAAGGTCCTGGAAGCCTCTCTTCACCCAGGTGTTGTACCACCAGCTTTTCCAGAGCAGCAGAATCAGTACCCCCAAGCACTGGGGTCAGCCCTGTGCAGCCACCAGACCATCTGCAGGAACCCAGGAGGGGCTCAGTAAAAGTTCATCACTTAAAACACACCAGCCAACTCTTTTTATTGATTTTCTTTTTTTTTTTTTTTTTTTTTTTTTTTTTTTTTTTTTTTGGATTAAACTGTCTTACCAGAAAAACTATAAGCAGGTTTACCTTATCTCACACTGTACCTGGCAATTCCCTGCCTCCTCCCTCCACCTTGATGCCTTTCTCTCAGGTTTTTTGCCTTTCTCCCTTAAAATCCTCTTGCCTGGAAATTTTCAAGTATCAGGAATCTGACCTGTCTTGTGTTTGTGCCCCGCTCCAGTCAATAATCACATTAGCACATCTGTGTGACAGAAATAATGGCTTTTGTCTCCCAAAGATGCAGAGTCCTGTTGCCAGGCAACTCCATCGCGAGGCACCGACCCAGCGAGGAGCGGGAGTGTGGGAGGACCGAACCCGGCTGCAGGAGCTGCTGCTGGTAGCTATAATTGGGGAAAACTTGGAATATACTGTTTTCACCAGAGAGCCAGGATAGCACAGCCCTGACAGGCTCAGAAACTTTCAATTATGTGGCTACAGGCTGTGGCTGGCTCGTCTCTTTTGTTCTAGTGCTAGAGAAAAGCTTTGGCAGTGCTGTGGATTGGGCTGGCTGCTATCAGAGGAGCTCAGTCCACTGCAGTGGAAAGGTAAACAAGGTCACCCTGTCCAAATCCACGCAGAGCACAGACTGAACATGCTCTGGGGGTTGATCCTTCTCAGGGAGCAGGCTCTTTTCCTGTATTTCAGACTGGCAGAAACTTCCACCAGGGATTTCTGACGGCTCCACTGCCAGGGATTGCAGCAGCTCGGCTGCTCTGGCATTATTTGTGTGCCATTTCAGCTACAGCCTGGCAGCCTCAGCATGGTGTGGTTAGGAACAAGCATTTCACTAGATAACCAAGCCTTGATTTATGAAACATTACCCTGCTCATCCCAGAGAGAAAGAGGAATCCCTAAAATAATATGGTTGGCTGTTGACATAGATGGGATGGGAATTCTTGACAGAGCCCAATTTTGCTCATCTCTGATTTACACTGGCTGCTCCCTTGTCAGAGTTTGATGCAGACAAACACTAAGGCACATACAGCTGCTGCCAGCACCCAGCCTCCTGACAGGGCAGGACTGTGCTGCCCTAAAGAATTTTGGATTCAGTGCATAAAATACAGCCCCTGCCTGCTGAGAGCTCCTCTCACCTGTACAGTGCTGCAGGACAAAGGTTTTGCCCATAAAACAGATGCACATACAGCATTTCTGAATGCTGTTTCCTGAAGGAAACCTGTAATTTTACAGCTGGGATAAAGCTCAGAACAGGAGCTTAATCCCCCCTATCCCTTCTGACTCTTTACACTGATACTTGTGAATGCAGTTTCAGCCCGGGAATGTTCACAGCTCTGTGTTCTGCATATGGGCTGCATATTCTATCTTGAAATTAATCTCTCTGGTCTCAATTTCTCTGGGGGGAAGTGGAAGTTTTCCAATGACCTAAATGACCT
Organism: Haemorhous mexicanus; assembly: GCF_027477595.1. Lineage (NCBI taxonomy): Eukaryota > Metazoa > Chordata > Aves > Passeriformes > Fringillidae > Haemorhous > Haemorhous mexicanus. Next base: position 6,063,717 of record NC_082355.1, on the reverse strand, counting down.
GGGATCAATAGCAATTGAGCTCTGAAATGTCACCATTGGATTCTCACTGCAGGACAACAGCCAGGCACAAGGATCCCTGTGTGCACAGACATCCATCTGACAAGGGCTGCAGGAAAAAACTTAATAGATTCCTTGAATAAATTATTTAGCATTTGTTATTCAACCTCCTCCATTCCCACATAAGTCACTATATCCAACTGGGTAAAGAACTGTCACTGACATGTTTTAGGAAAAATCCTTTCCCTAGGATTTTTCCCTCCTGAGAAGCTGAGAGGCCTCAGGAACAAACTGTAAACAATTCTTATCTGCTGCTGTGGAATGCAACAGGGGGAATCTGTGATTGGTCTCATCTGGTTGTTTGGAACTAACGGCCAACCACAGTTCACCTGTCCAGACCATCTGAGACAAGCCTTTGTTATTCATTCCTTTCCTATTCTTAGCTTAGCCTTCTGATGAAATCCTTTCTCTCTGTTCTTTTAGTATAGTTTTAATATATTATCTATCATAAAATAATAAACCTAGCTTGCTGATACATGGAGTCAACTTTCTCGTCTCTTCCCTCATCCTGGGACCCTTGTGGACAATACTACAAAGAACCATCTTCATAACCTGTCTGGTACTAAGAAGTATCTTTGATACTTCCCACAGAGACATTTGTAGAGTACTTAGAATGGCAAAAGTACACCACCCCACGTCAGGACATGTTTGCTTCCACATGAATATTTGTTTAGCTGGTGCTCAATGGCTGAATTGCTGAATAGACCACATTTTTTACAAGCTGTCTCATCCTTTACAGCAGCATTTATTTCTTTTTCTGGGCCCCACATTTTAAAAGGGGTAACTGTGCTGGGCTCAGCCAGAGCTGGAAAACCAAGCCGTAGATATTAGGTGAGTGTGAACAGTGCCATGTTAGATTCACATCTTGGAAAGCACAGTTGTGGCTGGCCATAAATTGGATTTTTTTTTTTCCCTTTTGGCTTTCCTGGGAAATTTGGTTTATGATCTGAAATACAGGCAAGAAAGGATGTAACATTCCTTTAAAGGCACTATATATTAAAGGGTAAAGAGAAATTATTTCCCATTTTATAAGGAGAAAATCGCAGGGATTGTGTCCAAGTCTCAAAGGAGTTGAGACAGAGATTTTAGCTTAAAAAGTCAGATGGCACAGGTTATCAAGGCTTTGCTGCCTGCTGGGAAAACACAAAGACATGAAAAAGCCAAGAGAAAACTGGGAAGCATGTCAGGAAGCACAGGGAGAGAGAGCACTTCTTGGGCACAAAAGTTTGCAGGCCCTGAGACATATCAACTTCTCAGTGCTTCAGAAGTAGATGGAAAGGAACCACAGCAATGGGTCAGGGAAACCACTCTGAAGAGAGTCTTTGAGATACTACAAAATCTTTTAAAACTCTTTAAGGGAACAACTCTGTCCATGTCAACCACTATTTGCTCTTTCATCAGCCTGGGAAAAAAAAAATTTACAGGCACCCAGAGAGCAAAGATGTGCAGTGAGTTGAAATCACATGCCTCTAGGTCTCGTTATAATAGTGCTGTAGTTATTTGTTAGCATGAAATGCCTCTCCACTGCAAGGGGGGCTTTGCTGCAGTACCTAATTTAATCTTTCAATGAATGTATATTCCCTTGAATACAGTGTATTTTGTTTGACAGTTCTTAAATGCTTGGATGAGTCCAAACATTGAGGAACTGGAGTACACACATTATTTTTCTGCAGATTCATTTAGCAATTCAAGCTAACAGTCAGATTATTAATAATGAGCTAAATAATGTGCTTTTCAAAGGCTTGATGGGCATTTGAAATCTGGGAAGAAAATACAACATTTGCTACTCAGCTTCCCTCTGGAATAGTATTGAAAAGTACCCAGATATCCCTTTAGAAAAGGTTGTTTTTTCTAGGGTTTTAAAATCCATTGAGGAAACTAATTGCAAGGGGGAAATATGAAAGTGATGTTAGTAACTTTCCTAACATATGTTTTGCAAAGGCACAGAGCTATTGTCACACCAGAATTTTGGCTGATAAAATGGCAAAAGCTTCCCAATCTCTTAGCTGAATTCCTCCAAAACCAGCAGCAGTTCTGCAGTATTTTGCAGAGGCAAGAACTGATGACCAACCCATCCAGAAGTACCTAAATTAGCTTTACAGATTAACTTTAGAGCCCAGCTACTGCTGGCAGCCAGGCTGCAGAAGAAAATCCCTGTGGAAGTAAGATTGTAAGAACCTATTATTGTCTCATAGCTGAACTTGTTGGCAGAAGTTATTATTGGTCTGCCCTTTTTACTCCAGCTCTTTGGAGTGTGTGGAGAATCAAAGCATTCAGCATTACCCCACAATCCAGAAAATGTGGCTCCTTTCCCCAACCACTTCTGTGATTACAAGTTAAAGTAGATTGAAAATAGTGGACAAGACACTGAATTCACAAACTGTTCTGCAAGACCAAGGCACACTCCAAGATAAAGGCAGAAGCACAGGTTCTGAGTGGTTCAGGTGTGTTTGGGGCTTGCAGAGGCTGAGCAGAAGGGTCACTCACAGGTGTGCAGCATGGGGGTCTCAGGGGGGCAGACAGAGAGGCAGCACCCCTCAGATATTGAAAGGTGGCAACAGGATCTGGAGAGTGGAAGAAAATAATCCTAGGCAATGAACAGTTGTATCCAACTGAGAATCCAGAATTATTAACATCCAGAGAGCTGCCAAGCTGAGAGGTGAGCCAATGAACACAGTAGCTCAGCAGTTCTGCTGCTGGTCCAAAAAGTCAGGTACAGCTACTCTGCCAGGCAGAGAACCCAGACATGCTCTGACTTAGCCCATCCTGCACAGCCATGCCAGGGTGTCTGGGTTCCTTGGACAGCCTCCTTTCTATCCAGAAACTCCCTCCAGCCAGAATGAGAAGATTTTTTACATTTGTGCCATAGCTTGGACACAGAGGAGGCACATCAGAGATTCCTGGCTAGGGCCATGGCGTGTGCTCTGGGAAATGGGCACCAAGCCTGAAACCCCCTGGAGGTGCTGGGTTTGTGGCACATGGAGACATCAGCTCTTTACCTGCCCAATGTAGGTGAGGGCTTTCCATGGGATCTATGAACAGGAGCAGCCCCACAGACAAGGACATGGATCAGGGAGTGCATTTCTGGTCCTACTAAAACCTTCACATTCTTGGAAATTTAGGGCCCAGTTAATCTCCTAATTCCAGAATTAGAAAATTCCTCTTTTCCCCAGAGATTCCAGAGCACACAGATCCCTTTACCTCTGTCTCTCCCATGCTGATATCTTTTACATCCACACTCATGCCAACGTGGCTCACAGGCACAATCCCCTCTAAAGAGCATTCTTGGCAAAGCAGCAAACCTTTTCCTCCTCCCCTCCCTGCCTTTTATTCTGTAGCTTTGTCAGGAATGTTTGCACCTGTCCTCTCACACTCAGCTGCTCTCTATTTTTGCTGAAGATTTCTCCTTTTCAGTACAGGCCACAAAAAGCAGAGGGTTTCATTCAGTAGTGTCTGTGAGAAAAATATTCCTGTCTAAAACCAAGCTCCCAGCAAAGCAGAGAGACAGGGAGAATGAGAGAGTGCCTGCAGGGAAAGCAGCTTTAGGAGAAGTGTAGGAGGAATTCTGATTCTAGACTTGCAGCAGGTCTATTTTTCATTAAGATAACAATAAAATGGAGTGATTAGGGCACAAAATCACACTAATTGCTGAGTGTTTGTCTGCAGGGTTCACGAGGAGGGAATGAAACAAATGGGACTGAATGGACCCTCCTGGGGCTGGCACTGAGATGAGTTTTCCCAAACCCATCCAGAGGATCTCACTGCTCAAAGTTAGAAGAGTATATTGCAATTTCAAGCCTTTTTTCCTCCATTATAAATTCCCCTGGGCCAGGTGTGGGAGGGCTGGTGAGGGTGTACTGACCAGAGCAACTCCACAAAAACAAACCCACCTGGGGTCCTGGAAAAGAAGAATGCACAATCCATGTTGCTTCACAAGCAAGACTGACCATTGAAAACTGCCATCTCTGCACCATGCCCTCACAATGATATCATACAATTTCTTGTCTTCAGTGCTGGGGAGAGCCTTTACATTTCCATTGTTATGGGCTTTGCAACCTCCCAAAAACAAATGAACAGTGCCATAAATGTCTTCTGCAGCCAGCATGGCACAAGAGCCAGTTCCTGTGTGCAAAGGGAGAAGGATCCAGCTCACAGAACCTTCTCATACTGAGATGAGATCTCCTGATTCAGAGTGGTTGGTACTGGGCTGAGTAACTTTCCAGAGGATCATAAAGCACACACCGGCTGTGATCTCATTCAGCTACTGAACAACCAATTGTCACCAAATTGGATTTATTCTTCATTGTTTCTTATCCTCTGCTGAAAATTACTTTTGCTTTAATTTTCTACACAGTTTTCTTAGGTAAGAGCATCAGTATCCCTCAAAGAAGTTCACAGTGCCAGTTTCTAGCAAGTGCATACCCAAATTTCTGCCCAGGAGATCTTCAGAGTTCTCTAACATAAACTGTATCAAAAATACCCGCAGTCAAAGAACCTTTCTAGCTGAAGACACTACTGGGTAATCCCCTCCCTAGGGTTGTGGCTGTAAGCTCCATTCAACTTTAGGTGGTGATTTTCCAGAGATTTTAATCTTTTTAAGGGTTTGTGCTACAAAATCACTGCAAAGTGCTTATGAGTCACAGCTGAAAAGGGAATTTGAGTTAGAGCAGTAGAAGCTGGAAAACCTGCAGGCAATGGATGCAGGCAAAAGGCAGCAGCACAAACTCCTAGACTGAGTGTGATGTGTTGGAAGGAAAGAGACTGCCCTGGTCATCAGTCCTGGAGCAAAGAGCCTTTGTTTTACACAGGAGAGGTTTCACAGTGAGACCTCCCCCTCCAGGCTCTCCTCATGTCCAGCCACACCTGCTGGAGGATAATAAATCTGAAGGATTTCTTCCCTGGATAATACCCTTTCCCCAGCCTTGGGCTGAGGGTGCTGCTGATGGCAGAGGTGTTTGTTACCACTCACAGACGTACTCCCCCTCTGTATTGCTTAGATTTAGCTCCCAGCTCCCTGGGATGTTCTGGCACACCCACACATTGCCCTGCAGTACACAGAAAGGCCAGTAACAAATCAGGTTTTAGTACCCAAACACCTAATTACTTGTCACTTGTCCTGAAGTCACCTTACTGTAGACGATGCAGGTTCCGAGGCTCAGAGACAAAACAAGAGGGGTAAAAGCATAAAATGAATTTAAGAGATTTTCGTGTGTGCCATCCATGGAACCTGCCAAGGTACTGCCTTGCAGCTGGGATCCAGGCCAGGAGCAAAAGCTGCACCTCGACTCCAGCTCTCCCTGGGGAGGAGGATGCTTTGTGCCTACCCCATTGTTATGCACCCAAACTCTCCGTGGTGATTGTATCACCCTCAAGGTTCCTCCCCAAGTGAGTCACCATTTAATCAAGGGTCTCTTTTTAACACTCCCCACACAGAAGGGATGACTGCATCTGTCTCTTGATAACAGTGATGCTCTTTCAACATGACTGGGCAGAATTATATGCTAGCCAGAGCATCCTAATGAGTGTTTCAGTATTTAATTGTAAGCAGACCTTTACCCACTGCAAATTAAATGTACTTTTCCAGCTGGGGGAGCAATATTTAAACCTCTGTGCATTCTTTTTTATACTAAACTGTAATTTATGTAAAATAGCAATGATTCTTTGAGCAAGTTCAGAAAGAGGGATAAGGTAATCTATTTGTGCTATTTGCTACAAGGTTTGATTGTGATCAGACAGAACAATTTGGGGCTAGGTGTGTTTGGGACAGAAAATTCTCCAACCACACCTATGAGAGATACTGTGATGGAAGCTCACATTTTTGAACAATTAAAAAGAGCTAAGAGGCATTTAAAACTTCAAATGTTGGTTAATAAAAGATAGTACAAGATAAGTAAATAAATGCTATGTAATGATATTTTTATAGAGAAGCAAGGGAAATGTAATGTAGTACTTGGTCTCAATGATGATCTGATGATCCATCTTAGCTTGCTTCCATGCATTCAGGAATCCACACAAAAGCACAAAAAACCAAAACCACCACCAACAAAAAAGGCATGAAAGTTGTTTGGTTTAAACAAATTGTTAGGTAAGGATATTCTTCTTGCCAGCCACTTGCTGCTGAAATTAAATTGGTGTCTATGTTTTGAGGCAGTTTCAGGCTTGCTTTCACTCCCTGGTCTCAAAACTGTAAATCAATACTGTTACAATAGATCTCCAGGTCCTCACATCTTAACAACAGCTGCATTATTACTGGCTGCTGAATTTGAAAGCTTCAGAAGGTTCTTCTCAGCCTAAAATCTGTCTTGTGTATGGATTCTGTGCTGCAAGAAGCTCTACCCAGGTGGATTTGCAGAAAACAACCTTTTGCCATCACTTTAGAGATGATGAATGAAAGGAGGGAGAGATTAAGTGCCTTCCAGTGAGAGCAAATCTTTTGCAGAGCCAGCACTGAACTCCTGTTATTTGATTCCCTGTGCAACACCTGGGCCCTGAGCTCATCCTGCTATACTGGAATTAATGAAATAACCCTAAATGGGACCACCACAGAACCACAAAATCCTCCTGGTTCAAAGGCCACCTGCAGGTGAATGCCATGGCCTCATTTTGGCATCCCCTCCTCATTGTCCATTTTGGTGAGTGCCTGAGTATTAATCAATTAATCATTTCTGAAGTGTAATCAGGGACTGGAGTTGTAATCAAATGGCAGCCCAATAGAACAGGGGATGTTTGTCTGCCTGGCTGCCCCTGAGAGCCACAGTAACAATTATCTCTGCTGAGTGACCCCTTGATCCCACACTGTTCAGCTGAAAGAGATACATCCAAGTAGCAATTTCACCTTTTGCCTTCATTGTGTGGTATTATTCTAACTGTTTATTAAATTCCCTGCCTCTCCAGAGCTTGCACAATGGGAAAATCGTTACTTAAACCTGCAATTACCGTAATGAGAAGACATAATGAAGTTATCATTAAGGAAGATTAAATATTTTCTTATTTTCCCCTCCCCCTTTATTTATAATCATCTTTTTTTCTCCTTCTCCTCAAACTGAAAAGAAAGAGCATTTCTAGTAGAGCCCACAAAGAAGAATCTGTGAAAAATCAGTAGCAGAAAAAACAACTAGGAAGGAATCTCGTGTCGGGTCATCATGAGGTTTTCTGGAACAACCCAATTCCTCATGGTTTTGTAAAGGCAGATCTCAAATTCTGTATCTTATTGTTATGTTATCATATGATTATATTCCCAGTGAAAGGCAGGGGACATAGCTGTAAAATGCATTGTTCTGGTATATTTATTGTATATTTCTTTCATTAAAAATCCTTTTTCCCTCACTTCTCTCTGAAGTACCTCTATAGGCAGAAAATATACTCTCAAAAGCTGGAAGTGAATCACTGGAAAATCAGCCTTCATTTGAGACAAACCATCTAGAAACAGGGAGAAAACACTGAACACTTTGTCAAATGTGGAGAGCACATTTCAGCACTGGAAGGACTCTTATGCTTGACTAAGTTGTTGCAAAGGCTAAATAAACATGGCAGAAGGAACTAAAACAAGCCCCTTTCTCCCCAAACATTGGTAGACTGTTGAAAAGAACGTTTTACAGCAGATGCTGAGCACTCTGCCCAGACACTGATATCAGTTAAAGAGATTTAGTAACCTCTGCACTTATACCTTCACAAACTCAGTCTGCTTCTACAGCTAAAAAATATCCATTACATGCCCAGGTACTTGAATAACTGGTGAGCTAAACCCAAATGTCCTGACAAAGGCACTCTGCTGACACTCTGGGCAAGATATTAGATTGTCTGGGATCAAGATCACTCTATGGTACTCAGACTAACACTGTGGAAAATATATACAGGGTAGCAAAGACATCATCCAAAACATCTCATCTCAGTTTCCAAACGTTGCTTGTGAGGGTATTCTCCCCAGGGTTGTGGATTTGACCTTCTCCTCTCTCTCTGTTCTGCAGTGTGGAAGTAAAGACCAAGAATTCCAATGCATGAAAGGGCAACCTGAGGACACAGCACCATCAGAGGGGCTTGATGACAAATAGCAGCAATACTACAGCTGTATGAAACTGTCATAAGCAATATTCCCACTGGAAAAGCAGTTAAAATACTGACTTTACACTGAGCAATATCCTGGGAGAAGGCCCCTGATCTATTCCTTGGGGAACCTTGCTGTGGAAGAGGCATGATGGATGTCCAGGCATTAGTGGGGCCATCTCAAGCCATCAGAAGTGTTGACACAGATGGAGCAGTATGATTAAGTGTTCTTGCTCAGCTTTCTGTATAAAACACTCTATTGGATAGAGCAGCAGAACTCTCACCTTTGCTCCATCTTTATTTGTATTCTCAAAATGTAACAAAAAAGGGAATAAAACCACTGGAAGGACAAGACTGATTGCAGCACCACCCTCATGCTTCCTGGAGGCACAACCTTCTTTTGTTGGCTGTAGATCCATCCAGTTCTAGGGGTCTGAATGTCTTTAAGTAACTGCCTCTTGATGTCTTCTTGATGTTATAATTGCTCCCCTTGCAACAGATCCTGTGTCTGTGCATCCCCCAGCACAATGGGGCTCACTCCCTTGTAGATCTCCTAAATGAATGAATGGATTCTTCTTTGAGGCTCCTACTGCACAGGGGATGATCCCTCTTTTCTCTCCCCTACCCTTTCTGTGATATCCCAGGAGAACAGTCTGCTAATTAGGAGTGGCTGATGTTGATTCTTCATTTGCTTCAGAAATTACTGAGGGCCTAAGGAAGAGGTTCTGAGTGACAGCTGATCTGCCCAGTTTGGGGAACTGACCCACAGGGCATCCCACAGGTCACAGCATGGTATCTGCCAGGGTCTGTTGTCTCTGACAGGATTGTTGTGCCAGCTTTGTACAGGGCATTTGCTGCTGATAATGTTTTAACTTCCAACGAGATCAAGTAAAGTCTCCCAAAACAGAACAGATGAATATTCAGGGCAATAGCTGTAATGAGGCTGTAAAATGAAACTCAACATCCTCACACAGGGCTGCATTTTCTGGCTTCCCATTTTCAGGGATCTGATTAAACTTTATTTTGGTATCATCTGAATAAGGACAAATCATGGGAAATTAGAAAAACAGGAATTCTGCAAGTGGATGTTCTGTGTTTTCTTCACCTGGAGAAGAACAAAGATGATATAAATGCTGGAAAGCACCACAGAATAATCACACCCTTCTAAAATAGAAATGATAACATATATTACATGCACATAAATGGAAAGACTAAAGACTTATTTGGTAAAATAAATTAGTCATTGGCTCTGTTCCCTTGATCATAAATTACACAGTAAAGAAAAATCTTAATTTCAGTGAGTGTCTGAAAGTGCACTGAACATATTTCAATAAAAATGCCAAAGAATTTCTTCTTTCACTACTCAACAGACTGGAATTATATTCAACACCTGAGTGTGGCTGACACAAGGACTGGTCAATTTAATAAATCAGGAGAGCCCAGCCTGACTCCAGATCCCAATCCAGCCTCTAATGGACATCCTGAGGTGTAGAGATTGACTGAAATGCAGAGTACCTGTAGCAGACCAAGGAGAGGATTTAAATGACCTCTGGATGTGTTTGAGCTCATGGATAAGAAATATGAGGTGGGGTTTGAAGGAGGATGGAAAGTTAAAATCAGGTGAAAGACTGAGGTCTCTCTCAGTTATTTTGAGGTCTCGTGAAGCTCAGTGCTGTGCTGGGTCACCATGTTTGTCTCCAGTGCTGCTGTTTCTCTTTTCTGACCCCTCCATGCAGCCACAGCTCATGTTTGGGAGGTTCCAGCACTCTCCTCAAGCTGCACTGACATCACTCTGCAAAGCTGCTCAGTCTCCTGCATTCCTGTCTGCTTTACCTGACACAAGTCCCACTGCACTCCAGGGCTGTCACAGGTGTCACTTCTTCTCTTTGAAATCTGCCTTTACAATTCTTACCACAAAACCAAAGCACTAATGAAAAGAGTGCAAACTTCTCCACTTTCTGTATTTCCAGTGAAATGGTTTGTGTGTCCCTAGAGGGGGGAAAAGATATTTGGATCTTTCAATTATTTTTCCAGTCTATTAAACTGTCTAAACTCCATGTTCTCAAAAAATGTAAAAATACATAAATAAAATGAAACCTAGAGAGAATAAATTAAAATGGAGGCTTCTGCTCATCTCACCCAGAATACTGGTTGATCATCCTCAGGAGACATGTGAGACAGGGCAGACTGCGAGCAGAGAGGGTGTTACACCTTGGAACAGCAGCCCAGAGAGCATGGGCTATTTCTGCCCATGGAAATACTCCAGAGTTGGCTTTGAAAGGCCCTGAGCTGTCCTTTTCCCTGGCTGGAAAAAATCTATTAACTTTGAAAGTAGATCTACCCTTGAGCTTGGCCCTGCTTTGAGGGAGGGCTTGATGAGATAACCTGTGGGTGTCCTTTTCAATGCAAGCTATTCTATGATCCAATGAATCCAGGCAAGGCCATCAGCAAAGCAACTTTCTATTTCCATGCTTCTATCTTCCTCCCTTGGCTCTTCTATTTGGCTTGGTAAAGGAGGTTTGTCACTGGACTGCTCACTCTTGTCCACCACGAGGAAGACCTTGACCAGCCCTTCAAGGAGCTGTAA